>NC_142066.1:122699748-123299748 GCF_059756535.1 Pantherophis guttatus
AGCAATCATGGATTATTTCTAGTTTTTGCTCGTCACAAACTGAACCAGCCACCACACCCACATTTATACCCTGTGGGGTGTGGTCCAGTGACTCAGCTAATCTCTGGCACGCCTTCCCCTCTGCTGCACACGTTTCTCCCTGCGCCGCTGTCGAGGATCCAGCCAGCACTTATCTCCTTTGTTGCTGTCCATCTGTGGCTGCGGGGACGTGCTTGGCTCTGGGCCTATCTCTTGGCCTTCGGTGTCCTCCAGAGGCATTGCCAGAGAGGAAGGTCCTGGAGAGGGAGGCCTTGCCAACTCCTCTCCCTCACTCTCAGAGTCTGCATCTTTCGATAGCCCAGGCTCAGGCAACGGAGTCACAACACTTTCCCGCATGAAGGCAGCTGGGCTTGAAACCCCCAAGCACCTGTCTGCAATTCTTCTTACTCCCCTCCACCATTTCTCTTTCTCTCTCACTCTCTCATTCTCTTTTGCCCGGAGAGACAGAACTCTCGGCTCTCACTGGATCACCTGATCCGCAGGCCGCATTTAAGGGGCTGAGCAGCCATGAGGTGACCGGGGAAGGGAAGGGCTGCCTCCTGTGCTGGCCATGTCCCCTCACTAGAACTTATTTTTGGGGTAGATTGTATATTAGTTCCACTCCAAAAAAAATGGGTTAGACCTTACTTTTTGAATAGGTCGTATTTTCAGGAAAACATGGTAGGATCAATTTAGAAAGCATTCACATGAGCCTGAAAAACAAGGGTACAATCTTCTATAGAAAGTTAGCACCCACCCCTCTCCTAGAAGAATGAAATATTCTAAGAAATATTAAAAAGGCAGAATATTATATTTCCCTGGGTGAGAAAAGGAGAAACATGTTTTTAAAGACAAAGAGCAGCTCCCTGCAACTCCCTGCCCCCAGCAGCTATTTGGTGCACATTAAGACTGGGCCAGCCTATCTACAAGACAATTAGAACTTCAGCTCCAGGGTAATGGGATTAAGACATGACCCTCAGGTCATAATAGGATTAGCACTCTACCCATCTAGTATTAGGGCTCACTGCATAGTGAAATCACCTGGGGACATTATATCACCCAGCAAGGTTCAACCAATCTTAATTCAGACAATGTCAGCTGTGACCCTTGCATAGCCCCCTGGGGGTCTGACAGCCAATAGAATACATGCTCTTGCTATAGGAACAGGAAGCTCAAGTTCAAAACCCAAGAGAGGGTATAAATAACACTCACTCTCCACTCCATGTGGTCAGCTACCCAGAATCACAAGTGTTTGGTGGTTCTGCTTCACCATTAAAACCATCTTTCCAATCAGCCTCCATATTTCTGGTGTCTTTCTCCCCACTTGCAAATGAACTCAGATGGACATTTCTTCCAACACTTGATATATGTATATGTATACGTATAAATTGTGAGAACATTTCTCGTGAAGGATGCTGCACAGGAACTATGTTAGGCATAACTGAAGAAATCTCAAATGTGAAAAACAATTTTCTACTGAAGTAGAGGAGCAGTCCATAATTGCTACCATTTATGAGCAAGACAATTGATCGCTGGATATTAGCATATTTCATTGAACAAGAAATCTGCATATTTACAGAGTGGCAGACTTTGCAATATCTTTTGCTTCAATCTTTATTAGGGAACAAATTATTGTACCACAGGATTCCACTGGCCAAGTCATGATTATTAAAAATGTGCATAATGATGCAAACAAATCTGACTGGCTGAGTGGACCTATGATGAATTTAATACCAATTGCCAGTGTTGTTTGGAACAATTGCTTGTGAACAACATAAACAAGAGCTATGGTATCTATGAATCAATAAAGAAAGGCTTTGCATTTCCAGTTTTGCTGCATAAATTTAATTAGAAATCTAATTTTAGCATTAATATGCTGATCAAATAGTTGTTAACGTGGGACTTCATCTGGATACTTATTTGGTAGATATGAAATATGTGATTATAATTGCATAAGAATGCTATATTACACCTAACTTTGAAAAAAAAAGTACTGTCAGTATTGCAAGCAAAGATTCAGGTATTAGAATTAGGGTTGAGCCTCTTGATAATTATCTCTTTTAAATGTAATATACACTGTATCTTCTTTTTTAAGCGTCCACTAGGTTTAAAATATGTTCATGTTGATTGCTAATAGCATTTAGCATATATTACAATGCTTAGTTCATGTTTGAGTTGTGACATGAAATACTATACTAAGAGGATAACTTTAAACCTGATAGGAAGAAGAGACAGTTTGTGATGCCAGGACTGAATTCATTTCCTTAATAGAAGACAAAGGAAATAAACCTAAATAGATGACAAACTAAAATCCAAAAGAAAAAAAAAATCAAAACAATTAAACATCACAGTATAATTATAAATACATCAGAGCTGCTCTTTTTATAAACTTATATTCATTGTTTTTATTATTATTTTACTTATTATTTGTTGTTATTTGGCCTATTATTATTTGGACTATTATTTAGTCATGTCAGCCACATGACCACGGAAATGTCTTCGGGCAGCGCTGTCTGTTCAGCTTTGAAACGGAGATGACCACCGCCCCCTAGAGTCGGGAACAACTAAGTACATATGTGAGAGGGGAACCTTTATCTTTTATTGATTGGTTGTTTTCTTACACAGCCTGATGATAAATTTGATGAAGTTGTATTTAACTATGATTCAGAACTTCGTTAACTTGATCCTACAGTATTTTGTAAATTAAAATGTTTCATTTTAGATGCAAACATCAAAAACTTGTAAATGAAGGTGTGGATAGATTTCAGGTTTGTGCCATCTGCTTTGTTTATTTGTTTGTTTTTTAATGGCAGCATTTACATGTCTACTACAGAATAGTAGCCAGAACATAGAGTCAGTTATCTAATGTATTCTGTAGCAAATATTAGAATAACATGCATGTGCAAATTAAAATGTTTGGAATAGAATTGTTACATCAGGAATTCTAAAAGCTTTACTTTAAAGGTTGGCAAGGTGAAAAAGAGGAGGCTTTTCAATGTTACTATATTATTAAACAGTTGAATTTTTCTATTACTGATCTTCCTTATAACAATAGCATTTAGATTTACATACCGCTTCACAGTGCTTTACAGCTCTCTCTAAGCAGTTGACAGGGTTATCAAATTGCCCCCAATAATCTGGTTCGTCATTTTACTGACCTCAGAAGGATGGAAGGCTGAGTCAACCTTGAGCCTGGTGAAATTTGAACTGACAAATTGTAGACAGCTGACAATCAGCGAAGTAGCCTGCAGTACTGCATTCACCACTGTAAAAATGGCTTAATCATGTACATTTTTCTAACTGATTTTTGCATACTACAAGATAATTTGTTACTCTTACTTCTAACAAAACAAAAGCTAAAAGAATTTAAAATATATCTGTGGGCCAAAAAAATTTATTCAAATTGTTCAGTAATTTCCAGTTCAAGAGTTTTATGTGAGTTACTATTTTTTCATAATTTGCTATTAGATGGGTTGCTGAAAATTTTGAGGACTACATTCTAATATATTCATTACGAACGAAATCTCCCTTGAGTTCAATATATTGAGGTCAGGCTGATTGGTCTGTAGTTTCTGGGATCTTTTTTTTTTTTCCTTTTTTTGAAGATGGGAACTACATCAGCTCTTTTGCAGTCCTCTGGTAGTTCCCTGGTGCTTCAGGATCTTTGGAGGATATAGTTCAATGGTTCTGAGATCATGTCTGCCAGTTCCTTAAGATCTTCGGGATATAATCCATCTGGTCCTAGTGATTTGAACTCTTCTAGAGTGGACAGGTGCTCACTAACTATTGTTTTTTCTGGAAAATAAGACCCAATCTTGTTTTATTTTGACCTCTGCTGCCGCAAAAGGCATTGCTGGTGCTCTCTGAATATGTTCAAGGCATGTGTATGTTCAAGGGCAGGTGTGGTTGGAGCGACAGCTGCAGCTTCTTCTTGCTTTAGCTTTGTTCTCAGTCAGGAGCAGGTTGGTTCATGGCGAAATGGTGGGTGAATTTTTTTGGGAGGTATTCCTAAAGCCTCAACAGGAAGGGAGAGTTGCTTGGGTAGTAATAATAATAATAATAATAATTTTATTTCTATACCGCCCTTCTCCCAAAGGACTTAGGGCGGTGTACAGCCAATTTAAAAACACAAGACACAACAATGATTAAAATTTAAAATAATTAAATAGATTTGGCCGGTTTAAAACCCCCAAAATTTAAAATACCCCAATTTAAAATCATTATGTTGATAGCCCGGCCTGGCGGAACAACAGGGTCTTCAATGCGCAACGAAACACCCGGAGGTCGGAGATCTTATGTATTTCCGGGGGCAGTTCATTCCACAGGGCTGGGGCTCCCACAGAGAAGGCCCTCCCACTGGGTGTCGCCAGCTGACATAACTTGGCCAATGGCACCCTGAGGAGTCCCTCCCTGTGGGAGCGGACTGGCCGGTGGGAGGCTACTGGTGGCAGAAGTCGGTCTCGAAGGTACCCGGGTCCTGTGCATGGAGCGCTTTAAAGGTGGTAACCAGCACCTTGAATCGCACCCGGAAGACCACTGGGAGCCAGTGCAGCTTGTGCAGGAGGGGTGTCACACGGGCACAACAAGTTGCGCTCATAACCACCCGCGCGGCCGCATTCTGGACCAGTTGGAGCCTCCGAGTGCTCTTCAAGGGGAGCCCCATGTAGAGAGCATTACAATAGTCCAGCCGGGAGGTGACAAGGGCATGAGTGACCGTGCGCAAGGCGTCCCAGTCCAGAAAGGGCTGCAACTGGCGGATCAGGCGAATCTGATAAAAGGCCCCCCTGGCCACGGCCGTCATATGCTCTTCTAAAGACAGCCGTGCGTCCAGGAGGACACCCAGATTGCGAGCCCTCTCTGTGGGGGGCAAAGATTCACCCCCAATAGTCAGTGATGGCACCTGCTGACTATATCGGGACGCTGGCAGCCACAGCCACTCGGTCTTGGACGGGTTGAGTCTGAGCCTGTTCCTCCCCATCCAGACCTGCACGGCCCCCAGGCAGCAAGATATCACATCAAGGGCATCGTTGGGGTGGTCTGGGGTGGAGATGTACAGCTGAGTGTCGTCAGCGTACAGATGACACTTCACCCCAAAACCACGGATGATCTCACCCAGCGACTTCACATAAATGTTGAACAGAAGGGGCGAGAGGACCGACCCTTGTGGCACTCCCCATGCGAGACGCCTCAAGGTTGACCTCTGCCCCCCTGCCAACATGAACTGTGAGCGGTCGGAGAGGAAGGAGAACCACCACAGAACGGTGCCCCCTATTCCTAACCCTCTCAACCGCTGCAGCATGATACCATGATCAATGGTATCAAAAGCCGCTGAGAGATCTAATAGGACTAGGACAGAGGAGCAACCCCTGTCCCGAGCCCTCCAGAGATCATCCACCAATGCGACCAATGCCGTTTCTGTGCTGTGCCCCCACCTGAAGCCCGAGTGGCACGGGTCTAGATAGATAGCTTCATCCAGGTGCCCGGGCAGTTGTTGTGCCACCACACTCTCAACAACCTTCGCCACAAAACGAAGGTTGGAGATCGGACGGTAGTTAGCTAATTCAGCCAGGTCCAGGGAAGGCTTCTTGAGGAGGGGTCTCATCACCGCCTCTTTCAAGTGGCGGGAAAGGCACCCTCACTCAGAGAAGCAGTTATAATCCCCTGGAGCCAGCCTCGTGTAACCTCCCGGGAGGCCAGTACCAACCAGGAGGGACACGGGTCCAATAAACATGTGGCGGCACTAATCCTACCCAGAACCTTGTCCACATCCTTGGGAGCCACAGGATCAAACTCCTCCCAGATAATATTCTCAAGACCTACCCCCGTCTCCCACCCTGGACTCATCCAATCGGAGTCCAAGCCCTCCCGAATCCGAGCGACTTTGTCATGCAGGAATTGCACAAAATCGTCAGCACGACCCTGCAAGGGATCTTCCCGCACTCCCCCCCGAAGAAGGGAGTGGGTCACCCTAAACAGGGCGGCTGGGCGGTTCTCTGCAGATGCGATAAGAGCGGAAAAATGGTTAGATTTCGCCGCTTTTATCGCCACTAGGTAGGTCTTGATATAAGACCTCACCTGTGTCCGGTCGGAATCGGATTGACTAGTCCTCCAAATGCTCTCTAGGCATTTTTTCTGACGCTTCATATCTCTCAGCTCCTCAGTAGGCTGAGAAACTGGGATTAATACACAAGGTGTGGGAAAGTGGGTCAAACTTGGCATTTCACCTTCCTGCCTTTTGTGAACCTTTGGCTGAACACAAAGAAAGCAGAAGCAACAGAGATCCTGGCTTGTTTCTCTCCCCCAAACTTTGCTAGAAATGGGTCTTTGCAAGGCTCATCACACTGGCATAGCCTCTCGCAGCAGGATGCTGCAAGGCTTGTTGCGCCATTGTGCACACCAGCAGCAGCACCACGGTGAGCCTCACGGTATCCTGCCGTAAGCGGCTGCACCCGTGTAACAAACCTCGCAGCGCTGCCGCCATTCACACACAATGCCACAACGAGCCTTGCAGCATCTCTTCCCCACCCCAACGCCACCCTAGCTTGATTTTTAAGCTTACACATCACCCCATCTCAGACAATCAGGGTGGGTAGGGTTTAACTAGGGCTTATTTTGGGTGGTAGGGCTTATTTTAGGGGCAAGCATAAAAATCAGGCTAGGACTTGTTTTCGGGGAAGGTGGTATTTTTGGGGAAAAACAGTATTTTCTTGCCTGTTTTAACTTATGTTCCTAATCTGTTTTTTTCAGTACTGTTTTTGTTAGGTTGGACTGTTTTTTTCCTTTTTGTAAAGACAGATGCAAAAAAATAAGTTAAGTTCTGCTTTTTCCCGGTTGCTTGTCACCTTCTTGCCACTTTCTCCCACTAATGGACCAGTCATTTTCCTGAATCGCTGCTCCGACAATCCACGCATGGGTATTTCACTTCTACTTGTTAGAGACTGAATGCAAAGATTTTTCCTCCGTTGTCTTGACCATGACCCCTGGCTCCTCTCCTTCAGTTTTTTCACTCAGTCTAATTGTTGAGACTTGAGTTGCCTTTCTCTATCATCAGAAACCTTCCTTTTGATCAATTTATTTTAATTTTCCTTTTTTTCTGTTTATCCCTCTATTATTGCATTTTGCCTTATTAAATAAGAGCTGCGCAGCGTGGGATTAAGTGTGGAGGCTTGCCTCTTCTCCCTGGCTGCTGGCGGCCGATTTGCATTCCTGGGGCTCTAGGTCACTGATGGCCTCCCTCGGATTGCTTGTTATATGCAGCTTGTCGGAGTGCCATACTTTTGTGCACCTCCGCTATTTGAATCGCCGCCGGTGGAAGATCTGGTTCCCGGGTTGCCAGCATAACCACCACCACCTTCGCAGCTCGCTTTTGACATCAGGGCGGCATCGGAGTCACTGCCTGGGATCGTAGCATACTCCGCATCGGAGAACAAGGCTTCATGGCACTGGGAGGGCTTGTTATTGCCTTCGCACCATTTTTGTTGTCGGGCAGGTCACAGCAGCGGCTGAAGGAAGATCTATAGCTCGGATTGCCATTTTGATTGTGTCCGGCCGCAGCAGCGCTGAGGGGAAGTTCTCCGGATAGGAGGGAAACGGCCATCAGATTGGGAATGATTCCTCTGTGTTGCGCAGGACTGAGTCTGTTAACTTTTCATAGCTTCGCCCTCCTGTCCCAGTGTTTCGACTTGGTCTGTGCTGGACAGACGTGTCTTCCAGCCTGACAGTTCTTTCTCCTCACATCATCAGTGATGTGAAGGCGATTTCATCATTTCCTCCTTCAGGCGTTGGGGCTTCTTTGCCTGTGCCGCCTCTATGCCGATTATTGGCTGGGATTCTGTCTGCCGACAGTTCCCCTCCAGATAGGCAATTTGCCTCCTCAAAGCTCCCCAGACGATCGGGGAAGCCTATGCTGCGTTGTAACGGCCGTAGCCTAGCAGCTGAGTGTCGGCTTGAGCATTAACTCGCCGACCGCGTGATCGTAGTAATAGCCGGAGGGCTAGCGATCGTACCGGACTCTCCCTGGCAAGCCGACAGGTCGGAATCAATGAAAGTCATCACTGCCTGCCCTGATTTTTCTCTCAGAAAGGTACGGAGAGCTCCTTCAGAAACGCCATGCGGTGCTTCAAAATGGCGGACGCCAGGCAAACTAAAGCAGTCCCTCCCTCCTCTAACTCAGGCCGCCGCTGCCATTTTAGCGATCCTTTGGAGGGGTCTTCCAGTCATCTGCCCCCTGCCAAAAAAGCCCAAGGCAAGAAGTCTAAACACCCTGCCTCCCTCTCCTCCTCCTCTAAGGAGGACCAACGTCGCTACAGGGTTTTTGAGAAGGTCTTTTCTAAGGCACAGTCACAGGCCAGACAGGCTCTTCTGCAATCTAAGCCCAAGGAACCATCACAGCCTAGGTCTCCCGCCCAGACGGGCGATGATCAACAAGACCTCATTAGGGAACTATCCCCTGACCATCTTTGACCCAAGGGTCCTCTTCCCCAACCAGGGACGGAACCGTTGTTCCAAACTGTGGCAGAACCTGAGGTTCTTCAGCCCGCATCTCCAGCCCAGCCCTTACCTCCGGATCCCGCCCAGGGATTACCACTGGCTCTATCAGAGGCCTTTGAGGTGGCTATTGCCAGGGCCATCAGACAAGGTCTGCCCAATGCTTACAACAGGCTGGCTTTCCCTCTCAGCCATCAAACCCTGTTCTCCCTTCACAACAAACCAGGGACACAGATGATTACATGTTGGAGCATGAGATGGATGCGGCACTCACCTCGGCTGACCAAGCTGTCAGGGCATTTATTAATCCCATGTTTGGCTCTGGGACTAATTACCCTGGTTTAATTAGAGGAGATGAATAGAGGCTCCTCCTTGTTTGCAATATTCCGAAAAGAAACGCGAAGGAAGGTTTCTAATAAAACGCATTTATTTGTTATAAAGAAAATAAAACACCTCACTAACTAAGAAAAGTTAATTGCTACATTTTTTAAAATAATTCTTGCCGGCTATGTCAGCCGGACCTTGGCAAGAGAACAAAGGAAAGAGTGTGAAGCAAGGTGAAGGAATGTGGGTGGATGCGGATACACGTAGCTTACTGATAAGAAGTTGGCAAGCTACGGAAAGTCTGACAGTCCAGAAATAATGAGCTCAGCTGGTAAATAAAATAACGCAGTGACATTCCCCTTCTTTGCCAGTTGAGCGAAATATCAGTACATTATCAAATAAGGCACATCTTCTTACGCAGATACTCGTGTTGAGCTGCTGGAAGTGGTTTGTTGAGCATATCAGCAATTTGATCATGTGTAGATACATATTGCATTTTGACAAAACCTTTTTTCACTAAATGTTTTATGTTTTGATAACGGATGTCAATGTGTCTGGACCTAGAACCTGTAAAATGTGATTCAGAAATATAAACCACCGATTCATTGTCTTCCATCACGGTGATCGGTCGGATCGGGTGTGTCCAGATATCTGTGACTAAAGCATCAAACCAAGTTAGAGAATTACATGCATCTGAAACACAAGCATATTCAGCTTCAGTAGATGAACAAGAAACAAAATTCTGTTTACGTACTTGCCAATAAACAGGACATCCATTTAAGAACATCATATAACCTGAAGTACTTTTACGTGATTTCTTATCACTTGCCCAATCAGAATCTGCATAACAACTTAATTCTGCATAATCAGTACGTGTTGGTTCTAACAATAACTTCAAGTGTTTGGTGTATTTTAGGTATCTCAATAATTTCTTAATACATGTCCAATGAAACTGTTTTGCCTTACCTACGTGTCGAGATAAGAGATTAACACTAAGTGCAATGTCGGGTCTGGTCCAACTACTAATGTATAACAGTGACCCAATGACTGAACGATAAAGTGTTTGATCCTCGAACTCAGGACTTTCTTCTTGTGTCAAGTTATGAAAATCTGTTTGCATGGGTGTCTTTGTTGTGTTAGCATCTTTCATGTTGCAATGATGCAAAACTTGTTCAATTTTATCTTCTTGTGAAAGACTAAACCCCTTCTGTGTTTTTTCAATCTGAACACCTAAATAAGTGCTAATGTGACCTAATGATTTCAATGTGAAGTATCTCTGCAAAGCTTTGGCAAAAATTTCACTCATTTTCTTATTTGGACCAATATAAACAATATCATCAACATAAACAAGAACTATCTCATATGCATTGTTAGATCTTTTTGTGAACACGCACTCATCAGTTTCGGACTTAATAAAGCCCATTGAATTTAGTTTGTCAGTAAGACATAAATACCACATTAAACCAGATTGTTTCAGACCATAAAGACTTTTGTTTAGAAACCAGGTATCCCCTTCTTGCTGTCGGAATCCTGGAGGACTTTTCACGTAGATCTCTTCGTCTAGGTCTGCATGTAGATAAGCCGTGTCAACATCAAACTGGAAAACTTCTAAACCAAGGATAGTTGCAGTTGCTAAAGCAATTTTTACACTCTCAGTTCTAATTGTCGGTGAGTAAGTATTTGTGTAGTCCTCAGGATAACGTTGAGCGAAACCCTGAGCTACAAGTCTGGCTTTGTACAATGACTCACCATTTGGTTTCTTTTTGATTCTGTAGACCCATCGAGTGCCAATGACCTTTTTGTTTGCTGGAGGTTTTGCAGGTGTAAATACTTTAAGTTTCTTTAGACTGTCCATTTCAACCTGCATTGCATCATACCATTTGTCTTGCTCTGAATCAGGGAGCTGCTTGATTTGTGTGAAATTATCAGGTGGAAGTGTGACATTGCAAATCAAAGGCAAGGGTGCTTTTGTCAGTTGCCAAGAATATCGTTGTGGAGGGATTCCTTTTGTGGCCCTCTTGGAACGTCTCGGGACAACTGTCCAGTCTTCTTCTGCTTCGTCCTCGTCCTCACTTTCGTCGCTAGCATCAGCATCCGCGGCTTGCGAAGACGGAACATCGGGTTGAGAAGAATCAGTGGAATCTTGATCATCAATCTCCGTGGCATCAGCAGTATCATCTCTGGGAAAATAAACTCCAGAATCATTGGAATGAATCCTGGACCAGTCAATATCTTCCTCAAAATTAGCAGATTGGGAAATCACAATTGCATGTTTAGAGTCAATAAATTTGCTCCACTTTGAAATATCATCAATACCCATAAATCTCAGTCTCTTTGCTGCTGGACTTCCTTTTCTTCTTTGAGCTAAGGGAATGTTCACCATAGCATATGAACCAAAAATATGGATGTTTTTAAGATCGGGCTTGTAGCCATACAACATGAAGAAAGGAGTCTGATTTGTTACACTGCTCCAAGTACGGTTGACAATGTAATTTGCGTACTTGATAGCTTCACCCCAGTATATCATATCAAGGTTGGCGTCTTCTAGGAGACAACGCATCATGGTTTGCAGTACCCCTTGTCTTCGTTCTGCGACTCCATTATGAGCCGGTGTGTAAGGGGCCGAAGTCTGATGAAGAATTCCATTCTTACGCATCCAGTCCTGGAAACGCTGAGACATGAACTCGGCACCACGATCACTCTGGATTCTGGCGATGTGAACTTGGTGTTGGGTAGAAACAAGGGTTGCAAAGTCTTTAAAGATCTGAAAAGTCTCAGATTTTTCTTTCATAGGATATACATATCCATATCTAGAGTAATTATCAACAATTGTTAGAAAATATTTTCTACCACCAAATGATGGCGGGAAAGGACCAACTATGTCAATGTGAACCAAATCAAAGATGCGTGTTGACAGGCGTGTAGCGTGTTTGGGAATGGCTGCTGCTTTGGATTTGGCCTTTTTGCATACAGCACAATCCAAAAACACCTTACACCCCTTTAGATCCAAACCTTTTGCGAACTCCGGCATCTTCCTAAGAACACGGAAACTGGCATGCCCCAATCTTCTATGCCATTTGTGGATACACCTGGAATGCAAAGGTTTACCTGTTAGTGAATTCTCAACATTAACATTTTTATGCGGAACCTCAGGCTTGCTCTGAGCAACCTGTTTACCAATTCTATTTTTGTTGGCTTTAGGAGCCTTAGGAATAGCAACAGGATCTCTCTCTCTGGAGCATCTCTCTCTGGGCTTGTGCCTTCCCTTTTTGGAGTTTGCATACTTGCTTGTGTTTGTGTTTTAGGCTTTGGCTTTAAGTAATAAACACCACCAATTAATATGGTTTCAGCAACAATATCTCCATCTTTAACTATGTAACTTGCTTTTTCAAGATGGTGAACTTGGAACTTTAACATTCTAGACAAGTGACACTGACTAAGCAAATTACTGGTTGCTGTTGGTATGTAATAAACATCAGGAATCAATGCATCGAGCTCTTCAACATAAACAGTTCCTTTTCCTTTGACCTGACAAGGATGATTTGAAAAAGAGTAAAGTTCACGTAGTTCTGGTTCAGGCTCGTGCATTTCTGTGAAAAGTTCCTTTCTGTAGGTAACATGCAATGCTGCACCACTGTCCAAAGTCCACAGGAGTTGTCTGTCGTACTCTGGTTGAGGTTGTGGATCATTGGTTAAAGCCAATGTGGCGAGTGGAGTTTGTGGATCACGCCGGGGACCACGACGACCTTGTCTTCCGCCTCTGCCTCTGGAATCTGTTCCTCTGGGCTGGTATGTGACGGGAGCTGGAACTCAGGGACAATCCCTGGTGGCATGTCCCACACGATTGCAGGTGTTGCATCTTGGCATCCTTGGAGCATAGGTCCTTCCTCGGAAGGGGCGTCTAGCTGGAGCTCTTGATGCGGGTGGTCCTCTCAAGTGTGGCGTGGCCAACATGAATGCCTCTTCTTCAATTAAAAGTCTACAGACATTGTCCACTGGGTGTTGAGCAATAGGGACTTGGTTAATTTTTGTAACAGCATCTTTCCATTCATAATTCAAAGAGTTAATAATGATGCTGATCATTTGAATATCTTCAATGTTATGGCCTCTTTCTCTCAATTCTGTTCTCAGTCCTTTCAGTTTGGTCAAATGTCCTCCAATTTGTTCACCAGATTTCAATCTCGAACCGTGGAGTTCAGACATGAGTAAACATGAAGATTCAATTGAGATAGGCCTGTAGCAATTTTCCAATTCAGCCCAAATTTGTCAGGCTGTTGTATTTGGTGGGAAAGTGACCTGCAGTTCAGTATCCATGGACATTAATAATGTTCTACGAGCCCTTATCTCTAAATCTCTTATTGCATAAATCCAAGGTTGAGCAGGAGGATTAAAAACCATAATATGAGTGCCTTCTCTAAGAAGCAATAGTGTAATCTCACTGACCCAGGCTTTGTAATTGTGTCCTGACATTTTTAGTTTTGACTCACCAGTTAGTGGAGAGACAGAAAATGCCTGGTGAGGAGCCTGCATTTGGTATGCTGGCTGTGCTGGCAGAAATGCCTGTGGTATTTGCTGTGTCTGTTGTGGACCTAAAAATGGTCTTGGTTGTGCCATTGGAGGTGGGCCAGGAGGTGGCCCTATTTGCACTTGTGGCTGGGGCACATATGCAGGCATTTGTAGCTGCTGTGGCTGATGCACTGGAATCTGCTGTATCCCAGTTGCCATTTGTGCTTGATCTGCAATATTGGCATGACCTGCTGGAGATGCAGTCATTTGCCTTTGCTGCATAAAGTTTAATTGTGTTCCATCTAAAAAGACACCAACACCGCCAGGGGGTGTTTGAGTTCGGGCCTGTGGAAACACTTGTGGCATTTCAGCTTCCTGTAGTAAATTACTTTCGCCAGCAGACGGTGCTGCACCTTTAGCTTCGGGCAGCTTTGCATACGTGGCATTGTATGCTTTAGAGTAGGAGTGGTTATGTAAGACATGTGTAACTTGATCAGGGAGACTTTCATGTGACGTATGCAGTGCTCTTTGCCTTAATTGGCCTGACACAGAATCCACCAGGGGGAGTGTCTTTGGCTCTGGAGAAGAAGGCAATATGGCGCTTTTTGAAAATCTTAAATTATCTCCCTTATCTTGCTCAAGCATAGATATAGCCATTTTTGCCTGGGATAGCTGCTGTTCATAGAGTTTTATACGGTCACGATAGGCTTTCATAACCAGCTCATCCAGGGTGAGCTTAGAGCTTCGAGGAGAATAATGAATTGTTTCTCTCTCTGCGTGGGAGGAATTTTGCTCAGCAGGTTGCTTTAGCCTTGCATCGAGCGTTACAAATTCAGAAGGTTCTGGGAAGACTTTTTCAGAGCTTGGAAGATCAGAAGAAAATGTTACTGACCTCAGTCGTAAATCATCATCTTCAAAAACAGCTTCTGTCTTATCTCCTTCCATTTCTGTTCCCACGGCTTTTTCTTGTTCCAGGCGTGTGGCTGTAGTAAGGGGCTGGAAATCTGGAAACCTCCTTTCTGCCACCTTCTCAGCAAAATACGTTTTGTATTTGTTTTTCTTCTGTTTCGGCATCTCAGCAATATAATTAGCGTACCTCAGTAGCTAAAAACTAATTGCCTATGCACTCTTATCAGAAGTAACAAAACAAGGAAAAAAGCCATAAATCAAACCGTCCTCGTGCTACCAGGTGTGAGGGCATTTATTAATCCCATGTTTGGCTCTGGGACTAATTACCCTGGTTTAATTAGAGGAGATGAATCGAGGCTCCTCCTTGTTTGCAATATTCCGAAAAGAAACGTGAAGGAAGGTTTCTAATAAAACTCATTTATTTGTTATAAAGAAAATAAAACACCTCACTAACTAAGAAAAGTTAATTGCTACATTTTTGAAAATAATTCTTGCCGGCTATGTCAGCCGGACCTTGGCAAGAGAACAAAGGAAAGAGTGTGAAGCAAAGTGAAGGAATGTGGGTGGATACGGAAACACGTAGCTTACTGATAAGAAGTTGGCAAGCTACGGAGAGTCAGATAGTCCAGAAATAATGAGCTCAGCTGGTAAATAAAATAACGCAGTGACACAAGCTTCCATTTCAGAGGCGGAGGACATCGCAGAATCCGCTTTGTCCGATGATGACGGACCTCTCCCAGAACAGTCTCCCTTCATAGACCTTTTCCGGCCTCGGGTTTTTTGATCTTTGCTCCACAAAGCTATCACTACCACTCACTTGGGGGAAGTTCCAGCGTCCCCTGCAACCAATAGCTCTCTTGATCCGGCCTCAGCCTTGTTTTCTGAACTTACCATCGATCCAGAAACAATTCCGGCACCGAAGCTTTTTCTTGATGTAATTCATCGCCAGTGGTCCTTACCTGGTGCTGGTCCCAGTCCTAACAGGTTGGACAAACGCCTTTACAATTCAGCAACCACCTTGGCCGACCTCCTCCAAACTCCAGTTGTGGACCCACCCATAGTGGCTCTATCCACTTCGCCCGGAGGACAAACGGGCCGAAAAGACGCTCCTCAAGGGACATCAAGCAGCGGCCTGGTCCATCAGAGCCTCCACATCGGCCTCATTTTTCAATCAGGCTGCGCTACTTTGGCTCAAACAGCTTCAGGATCGTCTTCCTTCCTCCGACATCAGGTCTCACCAGGACCTTAACAAAATATCAGCGGCTCTTGAATACTCCGCCGACGCAACCGTGAATGCGACCAGGTTTGCAGCCAAGGCTCTCGGATCATCTGTCACCTCCCGCCATTTCCTATGGCTCCGGAATTGGCAAGCCGACATGCGAAGCAAATGGCAGCTGGCATCTGCACCATATTCCTCCGGTTCCTTGTTCGGTCCACCGTTGGAGCCCCTCCTGGTGGAAACTAGGGATAGACGCAAGAGCCTCCCTTCCATTCCTATATGAGCAGATTCCCGCTATTCTGCTCTTCCCAGACCTCAGTCCTTTCATCTCTCCGATTCGAGCACCTATCATTCAAGATATCAATGCTCCTTCCAACCTTGATCCCAGCACCAGGATTCTCAGGTCAGGTCAGGCAAGTTCTCCTCCAGAGGGTCCTTTCGCAGGGGAAGGAGGCGCTTCCCTAGAAGGGGTAGATAGGTCTCTATCGGAACTTCCCATTGGTGGCCGTCTTTCTGCTTTCTATAACTAATGGGAATCTTCGATCTCTGACACCTGGGTCTTGTCCACTATCAAATACAGTCTTTTCTTGGAATTCCTTTCCCCCTCCCCCGCCAACAGTTTTCCTCCCTTGCCCCATTTCTTGGGATCCCACCCAGCAGGCCCTGGTTTCCGAGGCCATTCATCACCTCATAGCTATCAGAGCCATTAAGTGAGTCCCGTTAGATCAACAGGGTTGTGGGTTTTACTCCCGCCTTTTTATAGTCAGGAAATCCTTGCGGGGATGGAGAGCCATCTTAGATCTTAAGGCCTTGTACCGGTACTTAATCTATCACCGGTTCAAAATGCACACCCTTTTCTCCAACTTAGAGGGCATTAGGCCAGATGATTTCCTATCATCCATCGATTTAACGGAGGCCTACCTCCATGTCCCCATATCCCCGGCACACCAACAGTACCTTCGGTTTCATTACCGGGGGGAGCATTATCAATACAGGACCTTCCTTTTGGCCTCTCCTCCGCACCGAGGGTCTTTACTAAAATTATGGCGGCTCTAATGGGATACATCCGATCGGTTCCCATCCGCCTTCAGTTCTACTTAGATGATATTCTCATTCTCTCCTCCTCTCCTCGGGCCGCTCACCATGACCTTGCCACGATCCTCTCTCTCATTCAGTCATGGGTTCTCGGTCAACTGGTCCAAGAGCCATCTCTCTCCTTCCAATCGCATTCTTCATTTGGGGGCTTCCATTGACACTAGGTTATCGGTAGTATCACTATCCCCTGAGTGCCAGGAAAGTCTCCGGACCCTGGCTTCCCACTGTAGATCCGAAGGCTCAGCTACCATTCTCAGCCTCTCCTGCCTTTTAGGGAAAATGGTGTCTACCTTTGGCATCACACCATGGTCTCGCTTACATAGCAGGACATTGCAGTGGTTCCTCTTGCCACACCAACGGACTGGATGCAGTTCATCCCTAACCCGCTTGCAGCTCCCACCCCCGGTCATCTCATCCCTACGGTGGTGGACGTCGGATGCCATCTCGCGAGCCAGTCCCTACAGGGTACCGTCCTGTATCTTGCTCATGACCAACGCCAGTCTTTCCGGATGGGGAGCCCACCTGCTACATCACATGGCTCAAGGTCAGTTGTCCGGTCAGAACGTCAACACAATATCAACTTCCTGGAACTGAGAGCAGTCCGTCGGGCCCTCCTTCACTTCAAACCCCTCGTGGAGGGCAAAGACATACTGGTCCTCATGGACAACATAACAACAAAAGCACACATCAACCGGATGGGCAGAACTCAACTCAAGAGACCTATTGACGGAAGCCCTCTTCCTTGGCCGATGAGCCGAGGCCCACCTCAACTCCATCAAGGCAGACCACATACCAGGACCGCGAACACCCAAGCGGACGCCTTGAGCCGTCAGCGGGTGGACCAGGGGGAATGGAGCATTCCTCCATCCCTCTTTCAAGAGATAACAGCTAGATTCGGACACCGTTAGTCAATCTGTTCTCTTCGGCGACCAACCACCAGGTCGATCGGTACTTTTCCAGGTATCCAGACCCTCAAGCGGAGGCCACGAACGCACTATGCAGCCCCTGGCCACCCGGGCTTCTATATGCCTTTCCGCCCCTCCCAATCTTTCCCAAGGTAATCCGAAAACTACTGGAGGAGGCAGCGGAGATCATCCTCTTGGCTCCATACTGGCCCAGGCAGCCGTGGTTCGCGGACTTAACATCCCTCTGTGTAGCCAACCACTGGCATCTTCCGGACTCCGAGCTGGTCCTTACCCAGGGGGCCTTCCGACACCCGAACCCTACGTGGCTTCATCTCACCGCTTGGCGACTGAGTGGCGCCTCCTAATGGAGGCTTCACTCCCAGCCTGAGTTATTTCCACCATACAGGCCTCCCGTCGAGCTTCAACAAATCGCATATACGAGGCCACTTGGGCCTCCTTTTCTTCCTGGTGCAACCGGTCCAACGTCGATCCAATGTCCACCTCGGTCAGCCACATCTTGATCTTCCTTTAGGATGGTTTTGAGGCGGGCTTGGCTCCCAACACCCTGCATCGCCAAACGGCGGCTCTCACCTCAGTATTGTCCTGCGGCTCAACCGAACCTATCACCAGGCATCCTCTCATCCGTAACTTCCTACGGGGGGGTGACTAACCTGCGACCCCAGGTCATCCACCGTTTCCCTACCTGGAATCTCAACAAGGTTCTCACTGCTCTCACCACGGCGCCATTTGAGCCTCTTCGCCAAATATCTTTACGCTTTCTTTTGTTCAAATTATCCTTCCTCGTTGCAATTACCTCAGCTCGTTGAATTTTGGAACTAGCTGCGGTCTCCATCCGAAGGGACCTGTGTATATTCCACAATGACAGGGTTGTCATTCGCCTCAATCCGGCCTTCCTCCCTAAAGTAAACTCCATCTTCCATAGAGCGCAAGAGCTCGTTCTACCGAACTTTTGTCCAAATCCGTTGCATAGACTGGAACGTTCCTGGCACACCTTTTATGTTCACAGGGCTCTGCGAATATATATCTCCAGGACAGCACCCCTCCGTAAAACGGAGGCACTTTTCATATCTTTCCAAATGGAATCAGTGGGGTCCCGTGTCAAGGGTCCTACTCTGGGTCGATGGATCAGGGTTACCATCGTTACGGCCTATCGACAACAGGACCTCCAGGTGCCCCGTAACATCACGGCCCACTCAACTCGTAGTGCGGCCACATCGGCAGCCTGGGCGACCTTGGCCCCTCTCGAGCAGGTTTGTCGGGCGGCTACGTGGACCACACTCTTGCCCTTCATTCGCCACTATAAAGTGGACTTGTTCGTCGCAGAGGATGAGGCTTTCGGCCATCGGGTCCTACAAGTAGTGCATCGCCCTTGTTTCCCTCCTATCCGGAGAATGGATGTTGGTCCTACCTGATACGTCTGTTCTCGATCAGGAGGAAATGGCCGTCAGCCCCGGCCTACTGGGTCCGGCCCTACTGAGCTGGTGCGGTGGGTGGCTACTAACTCTCTCTCATTTCAGGAAGACACGTGAGTCTGCTTCTGCGCCCTCGCCGAAACACTGGGACAGGAGGGCGGAGTTATGAAAAGTTAATCGACTCGGTCCTGCGCAACACAGAGGAGTCATTCCCAATCTGACAGCTGTTTCCTCCTGATTGAGAACAGACATATCAGGTAGGACCAACGTCCATTCCCAACTCGCGCCCACCATTTTGTTGCCCACAGAGGCAAGTTTTGAAGTTTCTGCCTCTCGCCTTATCTCTGCTTGCCTTGACTCTGTGGCTTTTTGATTTTAAAGCCGAGCCACTGTGCGAAGCGACGGTTTGGGGGGGCTGTGACTCCTCTCCCTCCATCTTTCCTGCTGTGTGAACCTGGGTGAAGATCACCTCATAGTTTCAACTGCCATCGATAGTTGGAGCATCGCCAACTTTCACGGACAGGTTTGACAGTTGCAAAAAAAGGGGGATAGCAGTTTTTCCCTTATATTAAGTCTTTGGGCTTAGAAGAGGTGTAAGATTGTCTTATTGCAAATCTTTTAATTCCCTGAGTTGCCACCTTGATTGGGAATATGGCTGATTTGGCTCTGTTTTTTGACATGGAGCTTGAGGGTAGTCCACCTACACTGGAAGCGACTACATCTCACACTTCTGCCTCCCAGCATTCTGGATCCGCTCACTCCAAAACCGGATCCAGAGAGAGGTCACATAAACAAACAGCCTCTTTGTCTGCACCTTCCAAAAGGGCTACTGTGGTTGATAAAGATGCTAAGAGGCGGTATCAAATTGGCGAAGTGGAATGCCAATTTGACAAGGCCCAATGTCGGGCACAAACACTTACTCAGTGCAGTGACTCTGCCGTCAATATTATATTCCCTGAGCAGGAAATGTCTGTGCCCTTGCCATCTAGAGTAGATGAAGGGATGACAGCCATGCCCACTGGGGCGGATCTGCCTGACCATGTCAGACCACCTTTTGGGATTTCCCATGTAGGGCCCATAGTGCCTTCCTCAGTTCAAACACCAGGACTTTTCTCTTTGGTGATTCACCATAGAGCCCCAGAGGTGACATTTACCCCAACTGCAGCCGGGCTTCATGCTGGGGAGGGACAAACTGCTGCCCCAGCTCTGGATCTTCAAACTATGGTTTCAAGGCAATTTCCTGCATCTTTGCTGCTGGCATTCAACAGGCTTCACATTTGGCCCCAGCTAGCACCGCTGTCAAACCTCAGGTGCCGGTGCCTATTTCTAGCATTTCTGACTCACCTATGGCACAGGAATCCATTCATAGTGAGGGTTGTATAAGGGACGAGGACTATTTCGGAGAACTAGATCTTTTTGATGACGAGGGGATGGAGCCAGACATGCTGGCTTTCCCAGGACTGTTTAGACCGTCACTTTTCAAATCTCTGTTGCACAAAGCCAAAGTGACAACTAATATAGGGACAGTGACGGCCCCTGCTTCCCGGGCTCTGGATACTTCAGGTCCGCATGAAAATTTATTCAGAGTCCACAAGCCAGAGCAGGATTTTGTCCCCTGCTCTGATTTATTTACTGAAGTTATCCAAAGGCCACGGGATCAACCAGGATCCTTGGTTGGTCCTAGTGTCCGTGATAAGAAACTTTATTGTTCAGCTCCTGAGTTGGGCACGTTATTGCAACTACCCGTTGTGGATGTTCCAGTCACTAGTCTCACTTCCTCTTCTATCATTCCAAATGATATTGGGGAGGGACTCAAGATGGAGGGTAGGAGAGCCGAAATGTCCTTTCGGAAATCCCACCGGGCAGCTGCTTGGATCATTGGGGCTGCAATATCCACTTCCTTTTTTAACAGAGCGTCTTTAATTTGGCTTCGCCAATTGCAGGAGAGAGGAAGCTAGAGTTCACCAGGACATTAATAAGCTGGTGGCTGCCACCAAGTATTCGGCGGACACTTTACTGAATGCAGCAAAGTTTGCCTCCCGTGCCCTGGCTTCTGCGGTCACATCTTGTAGACTATTGTGGCTCCGCCATTGGAGGGCGGACATGAAATCAAAATGGAAGCTCGCTGCAGCCCCATATAAAGGGTCTTCCCTCTTCGATGCGGCGTTGGATCCGATACTGATTGAAATACGGGATAAGAAGAAAGTCCTCCCATCATCATATAGGAGACCGGATCACCGGTACATGCCTTATTCGCAGAGGCAGCCCTTTTGATCTGACTTTGGCCTCGGGGGGGTGTCCTATTTCCAACGATCCTCCTTCCACTTCCCAATATTTAGATCGGCTGACATTCAGGGATTGTGTCCAACGCCAGCAACAGTCTAAACGGCCCTTTCGTGTAGGTGGCTCCCGTCCGTTCTGCCGTGGTAAGTGACTCGCTGCCTCCTACCTCCATAGGTGGTCGGCTCCAACATTTTCATCATCTGTGGGAAGCTTCCACGACCTACGCATGGATTCTACGCATTGTCCTCTTCGGCCTCACTCTGGAATTCCACTCAAGTCCTCCGAACCATTACATTCAGTGTTCGGTACCGTTTCATCCAGTAAAGAAACAATTCATAGATCTCGATATCCAACATCTTCTAGACATCGAGGCAATCGAACCGGTACCACAGGACCAGGAACGGGCAGGGCTGGAGGGGGATACTGAATCTAAAGCAGCTGAATCTTTATGTTTTATACAGGCGCTTCAAAATGCATTCCTCAGATCAATCTTGGGGTGCATACGAGAGGGAGATCTGCTACAGTCTGTAGACCTCAAGGAAGCATATCTACATGTGCCAATCTGCCTGATGCACCGGCGGTATCTCCGCTTTGCATATGCCAACCATCACTATCAGTACCGAGCCATGCCCTTTGGCCTTACATCGGAACTGCGAAGGTTCACCAAATTGCTGGCGGCTGTAACGGCCTCAGTCCACACAGTTCAGGTACGCATGCTAGCTTACTTGGATGACATCTTGATCCTATCGTCCTCACCGACGCAGGCAACGCACGACAGCGCAATAGTGATTCGTATGCTTCAGAGTCATGGCTTCACGTTCAACGTGGAAAAGAATCATCTTCAGCCTTCGTCCCGCATGCTTCATCTCGGGGCTGTGATTGATACTGTCAAAGGCCAGGTTTATCTATCGTCCGATCGCCAAATCATTATCAAACCCTTGGTGGCTCAAATCTTGTTATTCCGGACAGTTCCGTTGATTCTTCTATCCCAATTGCTAGGAAAGATGATTTCCTGTATCTCAATTGTGCCCTGGGCACAGAGACACGCTCGTCCGCTTCAGTGGTTTCTTCTGTCATTTCAACGAAAGGGATGCAGAAATTCCAGAACCCAGGTAGCGGTTCCACCTCGTGTGCTTCTGTCTCTCCGCTAGTGGACGTCATCTGCTCTTCAAGCGGGTTGCATGTTCCGCGAACCAGAACACGTCACGTTTACATCGGATGCCAGCCTCTACGGTTGGGGGGGGGGCATCTACAATCCTAAATGGCTCAGGGCCAATGGACCCAAGTGGAAAGGACAAACAGTATAAATTGGCTGGAGTTGCGGGCAGTTTGTCTTGCCCTTTGCCAATTTCAGAACGAGGTCTCGCCTCGCTCATTTTGACCGACAACATGGCCATGAAGGCCCATATAAATCAACAAGGAGGCACATGTTCCAAGATGCTCATGGGCGAGACAGAGCGTCTCATGTGCTGACCCGAGAGTCACATTCTTTCAGTGAAAGTGGAGCATATCTCGGGCTCATCCAACCTTTGAGTGGACTGGCTGAGCTGGGCTCAAATAAATCCTTCGGAATGGAGACTCCATCCTCAACTCTTTCTGGAGATGACATGCAGGTTTGGCATGCCACTAGTTGACTTCTTCGCATGCCCGAAAATGCGCAGCTTCCAAGGTTTTTCTCACAGTTTCCAACCACAGGTGCGGATGGTTGCAATGCTCTCTGCTGCCCTTGGCCTCGAGGACTGCTTTATGCATTCCCTCTGATTCCGCTAATTCTGAGGGTCCTACAGAAACTGCTAGCCGAAGGGGCGGAAGTCCTACTGATAACACCACATTGGCCTTGCAGGGCCAATCCGTATCAGCCACCCACGGCCAGGGGTTCGGTCAGGCCCCCACCCAGGGTCTTTAAGCTTGGGTATATCCCATGCGTGGATTGTCGGAGCAGTGATTCAGGAAAATGGACGTTGTCTTACCTGAACGTCCCTTTTCTGATCGCTGCGACGACAATCCAACCCGCCCCTTGGCCTTTCCGTGTCCTGGCCGGGGTTGGGGGCTTTTTTTTCTGATTTTTCCTCTGCAGGTTTCCTAGGGACTGTGCCTTCGTGTCTGCGGAGACTGGGAGCAGTGTCCCTTGGTGATACCTCTGCGTCTCTTCTGACTACAGGTTCGTGAAAAGACTGAAGGACAGAGGCCAGGGGGCGTGGTCAAGGCAACGAAGGAAAAATCTTTGCACTCAGTCTCTAACAAGTAGAAGTGAAATACCCATACGTGGTTGTTTTTTTACATGTTGAAAGGAGGGTGTTTTTTTTTTGTTATTTTTGACTTTTTTTCTCAAGCCTTAGTTTATTTTGAGCTTAGGTCAAAAGTGAGCCTTCCTCACTTCATCTTTGCAGGCTTCGTCTATAGAATATAATATAATACTGTGTGAATGGGCTATTTAAATATCTACAAATTGGCCAAATGTAAAAGAAACTCTTTTTCCAAGTTTGGTGCCTATTAATTTGTGGTATGATAATAAAAATTAATACCAATTCTATTAAAATGATATTTAAAAAGAAAAGAACAAAAACAATCTGAGGAGAGATCAAGGCAAAGGAAAGATAATTCCTTTTCATGCTAGACAATTCAGTTTATCGACAAATAGCCCTCCCAGGCAGCAACTGATTTTCAAAGCCATCCATCCTTTCTAGAAGTACATCTAAATTTGGCCATTTGTAGATATTTAGCCCATTCACACAGTATTATGTTATAGTCTCAGAAAATAAAAGACTGTAACCCTCACTTTATAAGCAAGGAATTGAATTATTTTTCCTTCTGTTGGAAAAAATAGTATTTAATTTTTGATTTTAATTTAATTTTTAATTTAAAATTTAATTTTTGAATGAAAATTTTCCACAGAAATCAGGCTTAGGAAAAAAAACTTCAAACTTGTAAACTTCAAGACTCAATTTCAGTTAATTGATTAATTAATATGACAGAGATTGAAAACTGATGGGAAGAGTGGTTGAAATAACACTCCAGATACTCTTGGTTACATGTTTATTGAATGTCAACATTGTCTATGAAAAATATTCTATAAATTAACATATATTTAAAGGACATAAAGAAATTATTCTTAAATCTAATATGAAATTGGCATTAAATATATCATTATTTAGTGGCTAAATTTAAGCAGTTTGGGTTTGTTTCCTTCCCATACTTTTTGACAAAATTAAGTTTAAATAATAATAAAAAAGGTTCTTATATGTAATAGATCTAGGTTGCAAACACATAATTCTATAGCACTACTAAATTGAAAAAAAATAATATATATTATAATCTTAATTGCCATAAACTTCTTAAGAGTTTAACAGGATTAAAAAATTAAAATTTATATAATTAGGAAAAAGTAATAATGTGCTCTTGGTGTCATAAAACAAGAGTAAAATATTTTTGATACTGAAGCATCTGTTCCTGAAGAAGGAATAAGATAATATAAAAGTTGGAAGGGATTTTGAAGAGCATATCATCCAACCCTATTGTTCAACATAGGAATCCAGTAATACAGCATTCTTCAAAGATTACCATGTAGTCCTTATTTAAACACATCCGTTGATGGAGACTACACAATCTCCTGTAGCAATGTCCATTTTTTAAAGATCTCTTACAGTTAAGAAATATGTTGTAGTACTAAACCCATGTTCCATCAACTTTGTCTATGGAGAATTTTAGATGTCACTTGGTGACCTTGTCACCAATGAGGAAATGTGGTGGAGTGGACCTAGGAAGTTGCAGATCATTATGATGGAACATTGAGTGTGCTTGGCTAGCTATATTCTTCATTTGCTAGAACATTGATACCCAAAAAATGCTATAAGATGGGAGCCATTGGAGGAAAAGTGGCTTAGATCACACAAAACATAGTGTCAGATGTTAAAAAATAGCTTACAGACAGTAGACATCAAATGAGAAAATGCTGAAGATACCACCTTGGATAGTATTCTGCCTCTGAAACAACTCCCAAGTATTTATTTTGAGATATTGTTAACATGTTTCATTTTGTTTTTGAACACATCAGTGACTGTTTGAGAGAGATACACAGAAGCATACTGATAATATATGTCTTGATTATATGTAATTGAAATAAACTAGAGTTTGTTTCTAGGTGACATATACTATAATCTGACATATTCGTCACGAGTTACTTTTTCAAATTTTTGTCCTATGCTTTGGCAAAGCCACAAAACAGTGTTAGAAATGGTTCTAGTAGATGTAAAGTAGAAACACATAAAACATGAGAGGAGAAGAACGGTAGAAGGACAGAATCCATAATGAAAGTATTATGCAACAATTTATAAATATATGTATACTATTCATTCACTACATTTCTGGAAATAATCTATTATAATATATTTGAAATTAAAAAGTTTCAAGTATGCTGTATTCTTATTGCAAAAATGTTTCTGTTATATCTTTTATTTTAATATTGCAAATGTCAAATACAAAATTCACAGATATTTTTCCATTATGTAGAGGAAAATAATTGCGTAAGAAACTAAACATACCACCTTTATTTCAAATTATACTTAATCCTTATTATATATATTGCTTAAAATGAAGTAATTATGATATTAAAGCAACTGGAATTCAAAGAACGTAAACAACATTTTATATAATTACAGCATGTGAAGTTAACCAATAATTAAATCAAGATGTGTTTTTAAAAATAGATAATAAGTTAACTAGTACAGGTTGGAAATTGCTCTATGGTAAATTTTGTGCAAAAATTTGAAAACTTAAGTTTCATCCTTTTATTAAATAGCTCCTAAAGATCTTTGTCCATGACTAGCACAAGACATATTGATTTTAATGTAGTCTTTTTATTATTCCTGGTTTTAGCATATTAATTGGCACTATATCCCAGCGAGTTCAACAAAAGATGCTGTATAAATAGTGATTAGTTTGTTTTTTTATTAGAGTTTCAGACTCTGCACCACAGAGGGAAATTAGATACAAATTTCAGAAAGCTTCTGAAAGAGATATCTTTGCATGTAGAGTGATAGTTCATAAATAAAATATTAGATCTGATATGCCATTTCACCTGCTAAGAGCAAGATACTATAGAATGAAGCATATGCTATATTCTTCTTTCAAATCAGACATCACTTCTTGAATACTTATTATCTCGGTGTATGGTTAATATGGAGGAATTTTCAAGATAATATACTTCTCTAATAATGTCTCTAATAATACTCTAATAACTTTGGTAATTGTCTGTGTAAATTAAGTTTTAGCCCTTGTCCATATTTTGGAGTAAGAGTTCCTAATGATGCTTATTCTTTATTCAAATTTGCATTTCGTAAATTCTCTCAGAAGCTGATAAAAAACAACAGAGCAAAAACTCTGTGACAAAAGCCTAGTGACATTTTCTCTAGCACTTTTGATTGAATGTCAAATTATATCCTTCAGGAACTGAAACAGTGACTAGTGCTTTTGCTGTACATATAGTCCTCGAACTTGAGAGCCTTGGTGGCGCAGCAGACTAAAGCACTGTTAAGTAACACCAGCTGCCTGCAATTACTGCAAGTTCAAATCTCTCCAGGCTCAAGGTTGACTCAGCCTTCCATCCTTTCGAGGTAGGTAAAATGAGGACCCGGTTTGTGGGGGCAATAAGCTGACTTTGTATAAGAAAGAACACCGCTGGGGGAGGGGTAAAAGCCCTACTAAGCAGGTATATACAAAAGTATGAAGGCTATTGCTTAACGCATTGTAAGCCGCCCTGAGTCTCTGAAAAAGGGCGGCATATAAATCAAACCAATAAATAAATAAATAAACTATGACTATAATTGAGTCCAAAATTTCTGTTGCTAAGCTAGACCTTTGTTAAATTAGTTTGACTAGTTTCTTGCCACAGTTATTAAGTGAATTATAGCAGTTGTTAAATTAGTAACATGGTTGTTAAGTGAATATGACTCTCCCATTGCCTTTGCTTGTCAGAAAGTCGCAAAAGGATCTGGGAATCCTTACATGCCAGTTGTCAAGCGCCCAAATTTTGATCATCCCCCAATTGACATGGGGATGCTGCAGCAGCCTAAGTGTAAAAAAGGTCATAACTCCACTTTTTTCAGTGCATTGTGACTTTGAACAATCACTAAACAAATGGTTATAAATCAAGGACTACCTATAGAGAAAGACCCAATCTAAAGACCTTTCCCGCATCCATATTGGCTTTCTTCTGAAAAAATATAATATTTAAATTAATTAAGTGCTATTTAGACTGTCTAAACAAATCTCAACAATTTACAATATATCAACAAGATAAAATATAATAATTTAAATGCAAATAATCAAAACAAATTAAAAAAGAAGGTTGACTCTAACCATCAACAAAATTCACAAAGGTTTTCAGCCCAAGATCAGGGAAAACAGTCAGCTCTTTAAGTTCCTCTGGAATGCCATCAAGACAGGAGGCATCCAGATTACAAGGGGAATTTAATTTGATGGTACAGCAGAAGGCTTGTTTCCTTAGTCCCAAAAGGTAATTTGTATAATAAAAGAGAACTAACACACACCAACTTTGCTGGTTCTTATTGGCCAGGAGAGATCACAGGAGATAATCAGTCGAATAACAAAGTTCCATACAGTGTAGGGTTAGAAGGCCTAAAAAACATCTTGAATCACATCCGGAAACAGATTAGTAACCAGTGCAGTTTGTGAAACAGAGTGTTTCATGGGCACACCCAGCTAAAATTTCCAACTCAACTTAAAGGGCAGCTTGATGTAGGCTCATTGAAATAGTCAATCTTCAAGATCACTAAGGCAGGAATGGTTGTTTGAAGGACCTATCAATCCAGGAAAAGCACAATTGGTGCATCAAATGAAACTCTGCAATGGCTTTCTTGGTCAGAGATACCACTTTTTCTGTTATGGATTGCACCAGAGAGGCTAAACCAATTTCATTGTATATATGATGTTCAATGACAATAAAGGCTATACTATATTTGCTCATCAAGCAAGAGCTATTAAGTCCATGACCACCAGATTGGGAATTGCCAGATTGGGAACTGATTTCTCACACAAGATGAAAGTTGGGATCTTCTCCCCATTCAGGCCTGCATAGCCTTTAGACATTGGGACAGACTTCGACAGCCTCACTTGGGGTCAAAAAATATAATTGGATATTACCAATATACTGATGCTATACCCTAGACTGGCAGATATACTCCTAATGGTCTTGTTAAACTTCTCCATGCTAGATATGAGGTCCCTATTTATTTTCAACTGCATTATTCAACCAGCTTCAGCAAAGCTTCAGTTCTTGATTCTACTTTATGGGCATTTAACTTTTCCTAGTTGTTCTATACTAGTGTCAGGCCCCATTTTTAGAATGTCAAATGCTTGTCTTTTTTATAGACATTTAGGATTTCTTCAAAGCAAAATCTTGGCTTCCAGCAAGGGAAGCAATGGTTTCAAAAAGAGTTTTTGAGTGAACAAGATAACTGCATCAGCATTATCCACTCAGATAATGTGTTTCTGTGTTAACAAAATTTTTTTTAAATGTATTTGAGCTAAGAAAATGAATTTATTTTTAAAGGAAACACAGTCAAATAATATTAGAGCTTCTTGCCAGCTAATTCTTAAACCTACTTATTGCACAATCATTCACTTAATATTTTCTTATTCCAGTATTTATTTTCTTTTAGATCTTTATGCAACAGAATAAACTGGACATCTCAGTTTCACTAAGTGGAGTGATGTAATTTGGGGAAAAAATAGATCACTTTTTTTCTTCTCTATATGAAACTATCACACAAGACCATGTGAAACAATCACATAAGACAATCACACAAGCGGTCATAAAAATCATTGCTAGCCAGTAATTCTATTCTAATTATTTTATAATATTTTGATTCTAACCTCTGTAATAATTTATTCACATTGTATTTCAGGCATCTTTTAAACTGCTGATGTAATGAGAAAGTCCCTCTTCACCACGGGTGTCAAACTCGCAGCATAATGTTGCTGTCGCGTGACGTATCGTGACATTTTCCCCTTTGGGGAGCTAGGGTGGGCGTGGCCTGCATCTGATCCGTGGACCACCAGTTTGACACCCCTGCTCTACATAGAGAAGTAGAAAGGGAAGATGACATGAACTGTACACACAAACTATCTAATCCTTGTAATGGCTTATATGTTATATATTACTTGAATTTTGTCGTTTTAAAATATACCTTGGAAAAATTTTGACTAAAAAGCAGCATGAAAATGTAAAGGATATCAGATAAAAAAGATTATGATATTATGCTCTGTATCTGTCTGTATCCATGCAAACTTTCAGCAGTTCTTTTCACACCGTCATCCGTAGTATTGTAAAGCTATAATTCTGATGCAGCTCTAAAAAAGTTTTTTTACTATGTAAGCTGCAAACTTACAAAAAATTAAAATATTCATCCAAGTTTTCAGGCAGAAAAATGTGAACCTGAAGCCCAAAAGAAAATAAAGGCAACCATCCAGGGCTGCTGTAGACTTTAGAATAGTTTTCTCCATACTGACTTACTCCAAACAAGGTTAAGAGGGTTATGTCAATAAGACAATTCACAACGCAATACTTTGCTTATGTCTGCAGGTTGTGAAGAAAAATGTTCTCCCTTGCGCTGCTTAGAGAGTCCATTGAATGGGTTGTTCTCATGTCATTGGCCAAAGACTGACTTAAGATTTGCATAAACACGCCTCCCCTTCAGGCTTGTCTCCAGTTCATTAACACAGTCCGGCCATCTTGACTGATTTTTTCTTTCTCCTTCAATGGGCTCTCTAAATTGACTCTTTAGCTGTCAGATTTCTAATTTTTCCTGCTAACTGCTGCCTTCTTGCTCTATATAGTATTATGATCACACAGAGGACCTCGCGTTTGCCCAAGCGTTGCTCAGCTGAGCAGCGGCTTGCCACCGCTGAATACAGCCTGATCCTCTTCACGGAGGCCATTTCCTCTTGCTGTGAGTGTTAGCGCGTGAGGGAAGCCGTGCTGTCAGCTTCGCGCCTGAGGAATCGGGAAAAGCCCTGTGTTATCGGGTCTGGAAGATTCCTGATTGTTGATTGAACATCGGGGGAGTAAGGGGAAGTCCTGTGTTGTCAGGGCTCGGCTCTCTCCGTTCGTCCCTTTCTACCTAGACCGCGAAGCCGCTTTGTTGAACCTTCTCCATAGCGGCCATTTTGTCTGGCGCTGAGGAGAGGTTTTGCCGCCCAGCGCCATTTTGAAACCCAAAACGATTATGAGAGCTGTGTTGTCGGCTCTAAACTATCGGATTGCTGGCCGCCTGGCGTGGCTGGAACCGTGTTGTCAGTTCCCCGCCATATTGGGCACACTTGCTGCGCGACCAAGAAGGGCCGTTTTGTCGGCCTTCAGCTAATTTGCTGTCCTGCTGTCCTAAGGGGCTGTGTTGCCCATCCCCAGCCATTTTCTGTGGCCCAAGGAGTGCTTGCAGACATCAAAGGACTCTGTTTTGGCCCGCGCCTGTGGCATAGCGGAGCTATGTTGTCAGTCTCTGGCCATCATTACCTGCATACCCTTTATCATTATAAGGAGCTGTTCTGTCGCCTCCTACACTTCTAGCTGACATTTCAATATTTGATCCATGACTATTAGCTTAACTGGCTACCTTAGAACAGCATAATTTATTTATTTATTCATTGGTTCGATTTATATGCCGCCTTTCTCTGGAGTCTCAGGGTGGCTTACAATGCTTTTAAGCAATAGCCTTCATACTTTTGTATATACCTGCTTAGTAGGGCTAATGGCGGATCATAGCCGCTCTTCCTCTCATCGCTCTAGATCTCCCCCTTCTACGAGCAGAAAGAGCAGATCTAAATCAACCTCACACTCTACTGCTAGTAAATTGTCCACAACTGCATCATCTTCTGTTGCGGCAGAAAAAGATGCTGACCGTAGACACCACACATTAAACAGTTTGACAAGGCTCAAAAGAAGGCGGCTACAACCTCCGCCGTGAGTGCGTCAGAAACGGGGGACAGTACCACTTCACCTCAAGATCAGGGCCTTTCTCCCTAGAGGTGTCAGGACCATGCTAGCTGGTCTCCGTCTTCACCTGCTACCGCACAGGTCAGTCAGGCTGTAATAAGAGAGGTATTCACTCAAGGATCTGGTTCCATCTCCGATCCACCTATGTCCACCCGTGTGCATAAGCCATCAGCATCCTTCACTCCCACTGCGGCGGGGCTCCGTCCAGTGGAGAATCTTCCTGCAAACATGCCACAGAAAATGTGTGACTTTATCACATAGGCTGTGAACAGAAGTATTGACGCAGCTCTCACACAACAGGGGATTTTAGCACCCTTATCAGCTCAGTGCCGGCACGCAGGTCTGCCCAGCCGTCCAGTCATTTGGACAGTGATTCTTCTCGCGCTGCAGATTCACCTTCCCCATCACATCAGGGAGACCAAGCACTGATGGAGGAGGAGGATACTTTTGATTTCAATCTTTCTGGTGAGGAGGAGGATACGTCCTCTGACAAACCACATAGTACAGAGCTCTTCAGACATGAGATGTTCAGAACTCTGTTACACAAGGCTCGAGTCACGGCCAATATGGGGATTAATCCGGTACACACTCAGAACCACAGGATTTACCAGCCTCCTTTTCACTGTGGCTACCCAGGAGCAGGACACCATTCCATCACCCAAACTTTTCGTGGACATGGTCCAACAACAGTGGTCGCAACCGGAGTCCATAACGGCTCCCAGCAGCTTAGACAAAAAATTATATTCGGTAGATCAGGTCCTCGAAGACCTCCTTAAATTACCTTCAATTGACGCTCCACTGGCACAACTGACCTCACCTAGCATCCTTCCTTCAGATGCCGCCGAGGGTCTTAAGATTGAGGATAGAAGGGTGGAGATTTCGACCTGCAAAACCCACCAAGCCGCAGTATAGGCCATCAAGTCGGCTACTGCGGCCTCTTTTTTTGTCAGAATGTCACTCATCTGGCTGCGTCAGATGCAATCCCGGATCCCCCCCCCCAGATGATTCGCGTCTGCATCAGGACATCAATAAGTTGATAGCCGCAGCCGAATAGTCCACGGATGTCACCCTCAATTCCGCGAAATTTGCCTCACGAGCATTGGCTACCAATATCACTTCCAGGCGTCTTTTGGTTGCATCATTGGCAAGCTGACATGAGGACCAAGTGGTGGCTGGCCTCATCAGCATTTGAGGGGGGTTCCTTGTTCGGCGAGGCCTTGGATCCAGTCCTCCTGGAAAGTAAGGACAAGCAGAAAGTCCTTCCCTATTCCTCTAAAAGGTCTGACCGGTGTTCGACCTTTCCATACCACAGGCATTCCTTTCACTCCTCGCATCCCGGGTTCCAATCCCTGGCCTACCAATGACCTTTCAACCCCTCCAGTGACAGACGCCCTGATCAACAGTCCTTCAGGGAGCGATCTCACCATCCTCAATCTCGGCGTCCCTTTCAAGGCTCCAACTTCCGCCCCTACTGCAGGAACAAATAATTGCTTGGCATCAGAGCCCATTGGAGGTCGTCTCACTGTGTTTGCTTCCACCTGGAACCATACCACCACTGACAACAGGGCTCTCCAGACTATTTCCTTCGGGGTTACCCTTGAATTTATTTCCGACCCTCCACTGAGATTCATTCAATGTTCCAGATCCACAGAACCCTCTAAGAGGGCCCTGATGGAAGCTGAGATTCGCCACCTTCTGGATATCCATGCCATTGAGCCAGTTCCTCCTAGTCACCGGAGCTCCAGCTTCTATTCAATTTTCTTCTTAGTGGCCAAGAAGTCGGGGGGCTGCAGAGCCATACTTGACTTGAAGTGCCTCAATTTTTATATCTGTTACAGGCGCTTCAAAATGCAATCCTTGCATACCATTCTCGCCAGCGTCTGTCACAGAGATTATTTGTCTTCTATTGATCTCTGGGAGGCCGACCTCCATGTTCCAATTAGATCGGCCCATCAGAAATTTCTTCGCTTTTGTTATGACAGAAATCACTTCCAGTATATGTCCTTGCCCTTTGGTCTCTTGTCCGCTCACCGCACCTTCACTAAATTAATGGATGCTGCCGCTGCTTCCCTATGGGCTATACCGATCCGCTTTGTTACCTAGATGATATTCTAATTCTCTCTTCCTCGCCCCAACAGGCAGAGCTCGATGTCCAGGTGACGATCAGATCCCTACAGGAGCACGGCTTTACTGTAAATTGGGAGAAAGTAATCTCACTCCCTCTACTGAACTCGTCCACCTCGGTACACCCATCAACACCTTGTCCGGCCTCGTATTCCTGTCCCCGGAACGCCTACTCGCAATCCGAAAGGCTGTCAAGCATCTGTAGTCGCTCAAGTCAGTTCCTCTTCTGACCCTTTCCTAACTGTTGGGTCAGATGATATCCTGCTTGTCAATCGTCCCTTGGGCACGGTTGCACTCGCGCCCACTTCAATGGCCCCTCTTGCCCAGCCAGAAATCCAGCACCAGCACTTCCAGGGTACGGATCAAGATTCCCCGCAAGGTTCTCACTTCCCTGCGTTGGTGGACATCTTTGGCCCTAGAGAAGGGCTGCTCCTTCCACGATCCTTCACGGCTGGTTCTCACCATGGACGCCAGCCTCTTCAGATGGCGGGCACACTTCCAGTCCCACGTGACCCAGGGTCGATGGTCCCACAGAGATCTACGAAACTAGATCAGTTGGTTGGAGTTACATGCAGCTCATCTGGCGCTCCGTCACTTCTGTTGGGCCATCACATCCTTCTGCAGACGGACAACATGATGGCAAAGGCCCATGTGAACAGCCAAGGTAGTACTCGCTCCAGAGCCCTGATGCGCGAACAGGATGGATAAAAATCAATGATTTTTTTTAAAAAAATAAAAAAATCAGATTTTTTAAAATTTAAATTGGATTTCTTTGATTTAAATCGGATTTCTTTGATTTAAATCGGATTTTTTTTTATTTAAATCGGATTTTTTTAAATAAAATGCTTTTTGAGGAAAATATATTACCATCCAAAGGTTATTCCATTATGAAATAAAGATTAGTTTTTTAATTATGTAGAATAAGGCTGTATATGTTTAATTTTTTTGGTTAATAAATTCCATTAATCCATTCACAATGTCATGCTCTTCCAGAGGTTTTTGTAAGATTATTGGGCAGTTTCTCTGCCTACAATATATTATCACAGATGCTTGGTTTACTTTTGCAGTTCTCAAAACTGAATTTGACTCAGCAGAGATCACATGCCTCTTCTTCACAGCAAAAATGTTATAACATGAACAGAGTTGAGAAAAAGATCTTAATCCTATTGTTCTACAAACCTATGAATACAGAATCAACCCCTTCAGTGCTAAGTTTCAAGAAGTTCAGTGAATAGAATAGAAACAATATTTTTCTGATTGTTTGGAGTGGAATAGATCTGCACAAGAAGAAAGTGAAACTAAGTGTGAGGAGGAAGGGGCAAGCAGACAAGCAGTACAAAATGAAAGTGAAACTTTCTGAGCACAATACTGCATAGCCACAGACAGACAAGTCTTTGGATCTTTTTGTGTGTATGACCTGAGATTTATCACATTTTTTCCTGGAGGAAAAAACCTATAATGGCAGCAGGCCGTAAAAGAGACCCAATTTGGCAATATTTTAATGAAGTTCCTTTGCTTCAGACACTTACCTCTGCTCCCTTCGAGCCGCTGTGTTCTATTCCTTTAAAATTTCTAACCTTCAAACTTGCCTTTTTACTCGCCATCACATTTGCGAGGAGGATTTCCGAGTTAACAGCATTGTCGGTCAGGAAAGACCTGTGCATCTTTTATTCGGACAGGGTTGTGATGAGATTAGACCCAACCTTCACTCCTAAAATCAACTCCTGGTTCCATAGGACCCAGGAGATTATTCTTCCGAACTTTTGCCTGGATCCTCGTAATCCTCGGGAAAAAAGTTGGCATACATTAGACGTGAGGAGGTCCTTATGTAGATACATTAGACGGACGGCTTCTTTTAGACTTTCGGAGGCTTTACTGGTGTCGTTTCATCCTTCATCGATGGGAAGGAAGGTGTCATCGGCTACAGTAGGCCGCTGGATCAAAGCCTGCATTTCATCCACTTACGACATTAAGGCCAAACCAGCGCCGGGAAGGATTTATGCTCATTCGACCCGTAGCGCTGCATCAACGGCTGCCTGGGCTACTCAGGCTTCCATACTTGACATCTGCCGAGCTGCCACGTGGGCGTCAGCTTCTTCATTCATAAGACATTATAAAATTGATTCTTTTGCTTCGGCAGAGGCTTCATTTGGCCATAGAGTTTTGCAACAAGTGGCCGCCTACCATGACTCAGGAAGCAGTCAGCCTCCCGCCCACGATGATGAGCTTGGGTAGATCCCAACCGATGGATTGGAGGAGCAGCGTGCTGGAAAACAGACGTTGACCTACCTGAACGTCCATTTTCAGACCTCTGCGACTCCAATCCATGCCCACCGTTTTGGCTTCCTGTTCCTGAAGTCCTATTTGTTGTGTTGTTGCAGTTCATAGAAGTTATTTCAGTTGTCTTCGTGAGGAAAGACTGGAGGACTTGTCACAGAGTGGGCGTGGTCAGCCAGAGGAGAGAGAAAATTCTACACTCAATTTCCCAGCAACGAGGAGAGCTTCCCTAACCGATGGATTGGAGTCGCAGCGGTCTGAAAATGGACGTTCAGGTAGGTCAACGTCCGTTTTGAGCAGTATATCAAGAACTGGCCTATTCTGATGACAGTTTGTGAAGAAAATCAGGATAAAATAGATGGCACTGTCACGGCCAAAATCCTCAACATTGGGCTTAAGAGAAATGTTGAACATATGCTGAGCATCCTGAAACCCATCTCTGAAGCTTTAAACAAAATGCAGAAAAATAGCTGTTTTATTGCTGATACTTTTGAAATTTGGAAGGAACTGAGTGAACACTTAAAAACAGAACTACACATGGACAGAATTAAATTATAAGCATTAAAAAAACAAATGGGACAAGTACTGTCTCCAGCTCATTTTTTGGCAAATATTGTCAATATCCAGTATCAGGGTCAAAACTTAAGTGCTGAGGAAGAAGAGTTAGCTATGACATGGGTATCCAGCAATCATCCATCTGTAATGCCAGCTATAATAAACTTCAAAGCTAGGGGGGAACCATTCAAGAAATATATGTTTGCTGAAGATATTTTAAAGAAAGTCACACCAGTGAACTGGTGGAAGTCACTTAAGCACTTGGATTTAGAGACTGTTCAAGTAATGATTTCACTTGTAACAGCAGTAGCTTCTTCTGCAGGCATTGAAAGAATATTCTCTTCCTTTGGACTCATTCATTCTAAATTGAGAAATTGTTTGGGACCTGATAAATCAGGAAAGCTTGTTTTCTTTTCCAGATTACGAACAAAAAAGAAGATGAAGATGACAAGTGAGCCACAGAGGACAGTATTTAAGTTTTTCATGTGTAGGCTGGGCTGACAGTCTAAGTTTCTTAATATATATATTTTTTGTTTAGCCAAATTAGTTAACAAACATGGATGTTTGTTTAAGCAAATAACATATGCTGTAATGTTATTGTTTCAGTTGAATAAATCTATTTAAATTGTTATTGTTAAGATAATGATTATTTTTCTCCTTCCTAAGTACAACAGAAAAGTTGTCCAAACATGAATGATTAACTAATCATTCTAATATGAAAAGTTGCTATTCTAAAAATCTTCATCTACTTGCATCTTAAAGTTATACCAGCAAGAATTAGTCTTTATGTAGAAAACTATGATTTAAATCAAGCCTTACTGACTAGTGTTTTAAATCAGTTTGATTTAAATCAAATCCACCCTGTGCGCGAAGCCGCAGCACTAGGTCTTTGGGCGGAGACACATCTCTCTCTTCAGGCAGAACACATCTCCGACATCTCCAATACTCAAGCGGACTGGCTGAGCAGGACACCCATCGATCAAGCGGAGTGGCAGCTGCACCCCGACATCTTTCTGCAAATCACCATCATATTCGGCTACCCGCAGGTGGACCTCTTCGCCAGTTCGACCAGTGCACAGGTACCACACTTCTTCGTGAGGTTTTGGACGCCAATGGCTGAGGGGACCGATGCTCTCAGGTGTCGCTGGCCTCTGGCCCTGCTGTAAGCATTTCCGCCGATCCCGTTGATTCCCAGGGTTCTACGGAAAATCCTGAATGAGAGGACAGACGTCATCCTCATCACTCTGTACTGGCCCCGCCGCAGCTGGTTTGCAGATCTCAGGGGTCTCTCCAAGTCTCCACCTTGGAGGATTCCCGACGATTGGATTTCTCTGCGCCAAGGGGCCGTTTACCACCTGGACCCTCAGTGGCTCCAGCTAGCCGCCTGGAACTTGAGAGGGAGATTCTGAGGCAAGATCGTTTTTCTGCAGAGGTAATTACCACCATCCTTACCTCTTGTCATCAGTCTACGACTCGTATATATGAGGCTACTTAGGCCGCGTTCCGACACTGGTGTTTCAAGAACAGTTCAGTTCCAACTGCGGCATCCATTCCACAGGTTTTGGGATTCCTTCAAGAAGTGTTGAATTCCGGCCTGGCCGTCAATACATTCCACCGACAGGTCACTGCCCTCACGACCGTTATCAGCTGCAATGGGGCTCCATCTCTCTCCAGACATCCTCGTGTCCTGTCCTTCCTAAGAGGTGTGGCCAATCTCCATCACCTACTGTTCACAGGTATCCCTCCTGGGACGTCAGCATCGTTCTCCGAGCTCTGACAGAGCCTCCTTTTGAGCCTCTAACATCGGCTTCACTAAAGCTCTTGACCTTCAAGGTCTCTTTTCTAGTTGCAATCACTTCGGCACGTCGTGTTTCCGAACTGGCAGCCCTTTCCATCTGCGATGACTTGTGGGTTTTTCATTCCGACTGAATGAATTCCATTCCCATTCCATTCTAAGACTGGATCCCACCTTCCTTCCTAAAATTAATACCTGGTTTCACAGGGCCCAGGAAATTATTTTACTTAATTTTTGCCCCAAACCCAGGCATCCCACCGAAAAGCGATGGCACACCCTGGACGTTCGTAGGGCCCTGCACAAGTATATAGACAGATCCGCTTCGTTCCAGAAGTCGGAATCTTTATTCATATCTTTTCAGCCTGCTTCACTGAGTCACAGAGTGTCGTCTTCGACCATTGCCCGTTGGCTCAAGGCTTGCATCGCCATGGCCTACGATCAACAACAACTTTCCCGACCATGTTGCATTACTGCCCACTCGACGTAGAGTGTGGCTACCTCAGTTGCCTGGGCCACCCAGGCCTCTCTTCTCGAGATCTGCAGGGTGACCACGTGGTTGTCTCCCACTCCTTTCATACGCAACTACGAGTTGGACAAGTTTGCATCGGCCGAGGCGGCCTTTGGTCGCAGAGTGCTCCAGCAAGTTCTTACCTCTGACTCAACTCATGGCTCTTAGTCCCACCCTAGGGATATTTTGCTCGGGTATATCTCATTCAATGGACTCTCTAAGCAGTGCAAGGGAGAAGGAACATTGGTCTTACCCTGAAGGTTCTTTCTCCTTGCACTGAGGGAGAGTCCATACCTTCCCTTTCTTTCTGTTGGTTCAGTTACTTGTTTATCTTTGTTTGAGTTTTAATGTTATTCTGTTCCGGATCTTGGTTAACGAACTGGAGACAAGCCTGAAGGGGAGGCATGTTTATGCAAATCTTAACTCAGTCTTTGGCCAATGATATGAGGACAACCCATTCAATGGACTCTCCCACAGCGCAAGGAGAAAGAACCTTCAGATTAAGACCAATGTTCCTTTTTCTTTATCTTCTTACCTTTTACATTCCATCTACAAAATATTATATGGTCCTACATAAATGAGTTAGTTAAAATAACCTCCTGTGTGTTGAAGCACTGAATACATATTACAAGTACCCCTTGACTTACAACAGTTCTTTTAGTGATCATTTAAAGTTATAACACAGTGAACAACGTTACAGTCATGTTTTTCATACTTAAAACCATTGCAGCGTCTCCATGGTCACGTGATCAAAATTCAGATGTTTTGCAACTGACACACATTTACGATGGTTACGCTGTCCTGGGGTCATAAGTAAAATCAATGGGTATACCAGAATCACTTAACATCCTTGTTACTAATTTGACAACGGCAGTGATTCACTTAACAAACAACTGTGGCAAGAAAGGTCATAAAATGGGACAAAACTCACTTGACAAATGTGTAAAATGTGGGCTCAATTGTGGTTATAAGTTGAGTATTATGTATATGTAGTCCTCATGCTTAGTAACAATCTAATAGTAACTTTCTAGCACAACATCCATGATTCCCTTTATCAGAAAAAGAAATAATACTTTTCTGTTTCCTAAGAATTAGGAAGCAGTTAAATGAAATGACTCAAAGATGTCTCTATGTATGAGTCTTTACAGAGATATTTCAAGAGTATTTCACAAAACGTGCAGTATCCTCATGGTTATATGATCAGAATTCAGGCACTTAGCAACTGGCATATATTTATGATGACTGCAGTATCCCAGGGTTCCAGGGCCCCATTTGCGACCATGTGACAAGCAAAGTCAATGGGGAAGTGAGATTCACTTAACAACCATGTTATAATTTACCATAACTGCTGCAGTGATTCGCTTAACAACTATGGCAAGAAAAACTGTAAAATGGGACAAAACTCACTGAACTGTCTTGCTTATCAAAAGAAATTTTGGGTCAATCGTGGTTGTAAATTGAGGACAACCTGCATGTATTTCTTTGCAGAAATGAATAACCAGTCAAGAGAGTCTACATCGGCATGCTTATGGATCCCATAGGATTTTATAGAATCCTTGCAGAATTTCTACTAACTCAACCATAGCCATTTTGTTATGATCTCAGTAATTAGGTTATTTCATTTAATAGTTTCCTACTTAAATCAACCCTTTATGTTCTCTGGAGAACAAAGGCAATGAAGCAGGTGGGATTATGGTTAGGAAATAAATGGAAAAAGCCCCAGGCAGAATCTAATACTAGATTTCATTTTTGAGAGACTCACTGCTGACGTATTAAAAAAATAATAATTTCTTCTTGGACAGTGTTGTGTTCCATAATACCATCTAGTGAATTATCTATATGGCTTGGGATCTAAATGTTTTGGAAGCTTAATCTGACATATTTCCAGAAAAAAATGATTATATTGGCTGTCAACCAGGATAGGCTGTATTAATGTCAAATTCGACATATTTTTAATTGAGTTAAATTTTTGAGATGGTAAGCAAGGTGTTTACAGGGCACTTCAGAACCATTTGCCTAGTCATCTTTACTATTGTCATAGGTGACAGTTCAGGAAAAAGATGGAACTATGTAGTTTTCCTAGAATTCTCAACAGTTTTGTGTAATCACATCATTATATCCTTTAGGATTAGATTGTGGTTAGAGTTAGAGACATTTTGGCAGTAATTCTATTCATGCCTGAGTTTATTCAAGGAAGACTACTGCTCAGTTCTTTGGGATTTTATGTTATTTATTTCATAGGATTGTGTGATGTTCTGTGTACTGTTTAGTATCAATGTGAAATAATTGATTGAGGTAATCTGAGATTTGGAATCAGTTGTCATCAGTTTGTGGTGTTACCCAACTTTATCCTTCTACACCAGTGGTTCTCAACCTTCCTAATGCCGCGACCCTTTAATACAGTTCCTCATGTTGCGGTGACCCCCAACCAGGGGTGGGTTCTAAATTTTTTTACTACCGGTTCTGTGGGCGTGGCTTATTTTGTGGGTGTGGCTTGGAGGTCATGTGACCGGGTGGCCATGGCTATATGTATAGGGACTACTCAGAGGGCTGAAAAAAAGTCATTTCTGACAGGTCCTCACACTTTTGACTGGTCCTCACACTTATGACCATCCTCACATTTATGCCTGTGCAGCATTCTTAACAACCATGTCACTCATTTCACAACTGCTTCTCTTCAACATGGTATAAGATAGGGCAAAAAACGTAAAATGTGAGGACAGTCGTAAATTCGAGGACTGGTCAAAAGTGCAAGGACCAGTCAAAAATAACTTTTTCAGCCCTTTGAGTAGTCTATATGCATAAAAGGATACAGCAATAGAGAGGGATGAAGGAAGGGAAGGGAAATTAGAGTAGGAGTGAAGGTAAGAGAGGGAGGAAGAGAGGAGGAGAAGGAGAAAGGAAGAGGAAGTAGGGAGGAGAAGAAGAAGGGGAGGAAGAGAAAGTAAGAAGAAAAGAAAAGAGAGAGGTAGGTTTGAGGAGAAAGATTGCTGTACAATAAAAAAGATGAAAGGGAAGAAAGCCAACCCCAAACAAATATTAAGATATTAAGATAAAGAATGAATTGTTAAACTTTAAAGAATAAAAGAGAACAAATAGCAATAAATAGCAATAATTAGAAACACACATACAAACATACAACGTATTTTCTTTGAACAGAGTATTTGGCCGGTTCACAAATTTAAACAGTTGTAGGAGGTTAGCATCCACCCCTTTCCTAGAAGAATGAAATATTTTGGGAAATATTAAAAAGGCAGAATATTATATTTCCCTACCTGGATGAGAAATGGAGAAGCATATTTTACAGACAAAGCAACTCCCACCTTCCTGCCCCCCACCCTTTGTTAATGGGCCAGAGGCAGAAACTCAATCCTTTGTCAAAGGACATTTGCAACACAATAGCAACAGAAACTAACACAATGGGCCCCATCAAGCCATGTGATCCTGTCCACCATTAAACCATCTTTCCAAGCAGTCTCCATGTTTCCAGTGTCTTTTTCCCCACTTGGAGCAGAACCCAGAAGGATATTTCTTCCAACACAGTATTTAGTCATTTCAATTAAATTTACAATTTTTATATTTCCTTTTTACCATATTTATTCCTCATCTATTTTTTAAAAAACCAATATTACCCTTCATCCTCATCTCTAATCTTAATCAAATTCAATTTTTCCCTTCTATTCTATATTATACCCCTTCCCATTGTCATCTATTTTTATATCCATCCTCACATTGGTTAATTATGTAATACAGTTGTTTAATACAAATTCAACATTTTAATATAAATCAATTAGTTATATAGCTACCTTTTTTGTATATTAATCAATATGAACATGAATATTCCAATTATTTCCATGCAATCCAATTTCTTACAAATCAATTAATTATATTTACCAATAATAATAAACCAAATAATTTCCCCCATATATTCCTCCAAACCACAACTTAACCATTTCTGCTTTCAACACAATATACAATTAATAGTATCTCAATTATTACAATTCCCTAGTTAAATAGAGCTTTTTTTCTTCTGTGTTTTAAAATCTTGAACCTCCTCTTGCCCTAAATTTCCCATTGTTTGCAGTTTGCACCTACCTTTTTTGGTGAGGAAAAAGAAATCTCTCTGCCTCATTTTGTCACGTTGAGCCAAGACCCTGCTTACTTTCAATTTCCCTTTCTCAGCATAGCTGGGGGGGGGGGAAATCTGCTCCAGGAATTTACCTCTTTGCAGCTAGCTAGCAACAGAGCCCTCCGCAAAACAGCCGAGAGTAAGGTGGCTCTTTGAAGCCCCGTGGCAAGAATTTAAAGTTTTTTTCCCCTCTAGCCATCAGCTGGGACTCCGGAGGCAGCAATAGATTGGGAGTGGGTGGGGTAAACGAACGGCGACCGGGCGATCCGGCAGAGGGTGAGGGTGAGTGAAGGCATGGGGGGGGCGAGAGAGGGCTTTGGCGACCCCTGGGAAATGGCCGTTCGACCCCCAAAGGGGTCGCGACCCCCAGGTTGAGAACCGCTGTTCTACACAATTTAAAGATAAGTAGTAGAAGAACTAAATCAGTGCCTCCCTATGTAATAACCGGATGAAGTCCAATAACCTTGCCAATCCAGACAAGTCAGATACTTTGAGTAGAGAAACATCTGCTAAAGAAAATGATGTTTATCTCATGTTGGAGGAAATTTAGCTAATGGAATAGGATTTATTGATTTCTCTTTGTTGATTGGAGCAGGTATGTTTCTGTTGCAACTTTTATCAAATTGGGTTGGTAAACTAGTGATGATTATATTTAGGCAAAATTATGCATTTAGTATCCATGCTTTGTAAAATTAGATATTATAAGTGTTGTCTATATTATTCTCTTCGAAGATTATTTGTAAACTTCAGTGTAGCATGTGGATGCTAAATTGCTGATTGGACTGGTATTATAGCTGTATTATGCTAATTGCAACTATTGTGCCAAAACTAGGTGTACTTTAAGTTGAAAATGATTTTTTTAAAAGTAGTAGTAGATATAAACAACTCATTTATTTGTATGCCATCTTTATAATTTTTAAAAATAACTTGAAATGGTAAACATATCCAACACACTTTCCTCCTCCTTTTTCCCCCAGAACAACAACCTCGTGAACTGAGTTTTGCTGAAAGAGAGTGACTGGCCCAATCACCCAGCCGTCTTTCATGGCTGAGGAGGGGACTAGAGGACATAGTCTCCCACTTTCTATCCTGTTTTCTTAATCTCTAGACCAAACTGGCTGTTATTGTTCATCACTAAATGATACGGTCATAAAGCATGACATAATATGATAGCTAGAAAAATAATATAGATGGATCGATAAATAGTCAGCAATGTACATTTTTACTTAGCTGATGTCCACTAGAGTGATATATTTATTACAGGGATTATTTCTGCAGCCAGAAGGTATATTTTTATTACTACTTTATTTGATAAGGGAAGAGGATAAGGTCATAACAGTATAGTGTCACCAGATAAGCATTTATGAGATTGTCAATCTCCTTTTTATGATTAAGTTAAAGCAATAGAACAATGAATAAGTAAAAGTCAGCTAAATTTTCATTGTTAAAATCTTAGGGATTGAGTAGGATGTGAAAGCGGCATATATACATGCACATAAGCATTAAGGACCTACAAGGGCTCTCCACCTTTGTCATAAAAATAAAAGAGAGGCTTGATTTCTTATCCTGTGTACATATGGACAGTATCAGCAAAAATTAGAGTCATATAAAGGGATTAGAAAAAAAAGTCCTTTATAGAATCACTAGGAGAAGAAATATGATGCATTATAGATAAGTAGTGTAGTATTGACTCTATTATTCTGTCTCAATTAAAATTTTGAGGCAGATTACTAGATGAAGTAACTAGCTTATTCAGTCAGAAGAAAAACTATTATTGATCCGGGCTGCTATAATTATTCATTCTATTGCTTGATATATGCACATAGAAGTAAAAACAGTATGGAGAAGAAAAATATACATATATCTTCACATGTACTGGTATAAGTGTGATTCTTCATAGTGGTAGAGATAGCATCCAGGAATGGGTTGACGTCGTCTGCTTAGCTGATTGGACTGAGTCTGTCAGAGCTGTTAGGACATGCCTCTGTTGCTAGGGCTCCCCAGCTTTTGACTCAGTCCCTCAGCTAGGATAGATGTGTCAAGAGTTTTCTCCAACCTTGACAGGAATATTCCTGGAACCTTTTCTTCATCTACCTTCGAATTTGTGAGTGTTTACACCAGCTGACTACCGAACACCTGGTAGAGTCACCAAAATCACCTCTGTGGCAAGAACTTCGGCTTGTGCTGCCGAAGAGTTGCACTCCTTGACTGTCAGGGCAGCTAGACAGATTCGATCCCAAGCAGCTAGCCCCATTGAGGTCCACAGCCCATGGCCTCTGGTGTTACTGTATGCCTTCCCTCCTCTTCCCCTTATTCCAAGGGTGATCCAGAAGATCCTGGAGGAGAAGACGGAGGTCCTACTTCTGGCCCCACACTGGCCCAGAAGACCTTGGTTTGCCGACTTTGTAAACCCATTGGTGGCTCGGTCTTGGAGGATCCCTCAAGGCAAGATCTCCCTCAGCCAGGGGGCCTTGGTCCACCCAAACCCACAGTGGCTCCAACTAACCACCTGGCACTTGAATGGAGCGCTCTTAGGGAGGACAATTTTTCCTCCAGGGTCATCAAAACAATAAAAGCCTCCAGGAGACCTTCCACTGAATGTATATACAATGCCACTTGGAGGACTTTTTGTACCTGGTGTGCCAAGAGAGGTATTTCTCCCACATAGGTGATGACAGCCCAAATCCTGGAGTTCCTCCAGGATGGACTAGATAAGGGGCTGTCACCCAATACCATCCAGAGGCAGGGGATGGCACTGTCCTCGGTATTGGCGTGCGGGTCGCTGGAGACTCTCACACAGCATCCCACGGTCCGCAGATTCCTCGGCACGATCAATTTATGTACCCCGGTGGTACACAGGTACCGTACATGGGACCTGTCCAGGGTCTTAAACTCCCTCACTGGGGCCCCATACAAGCCATTAAGATATATGTAAGGTGGCATTGCTTGTGGCCATTATATTGGCCAGGAGGATGTCTGAGCTGGCAACTCTGTCAGTGAAGCAAGACCTGTGTATTTTTCACACAGATAGAGTGACTTTGCAGTTGGATCCCTCCTTCATACCCAAGGTGAACACCTGGTTCCACAGGGCACAGGAACTGATATTGCCTAACTTCTGCCCTGACCCAGTCCACCCCTTGGAGAAAAGTTGGCACACCTTGTACATAAGGGCCCTCCGCATCTATGTTAAATACACTGCTGACCTAAAGAAAACAGAGTCCCTGTTTGTCTCATTCCAGCCAACCATGTTGAGCAACAGGGTCAGCCCTTCCATTGTGGGACGATGGCTTAGGTCCACCATCACCAAGGCCTATGAACTGCAGGCCCTGCCGAGACCTACCCGGATAATAATAATAATAATAATAATAATTTTATTTCTATACCGCCCTTCTCCCGAAGGACTCAGGGCGGTGTACAGCCAATTTAAAAACACAAGACACAACAATAATTAAAAATTAAAATAATTAAATAGATTTGGCCGATTTAAAACCCCAAAAATTAAAATACCCCAATTTAAAATTATTATATTGACAGCCCTGCCTGGCGGAACAACAGGGTCTTCAGTGCGCAGCGGAACACCCAGAGGTCGGAGATCTTACGTATTTCCGGGGGCAGTTCATTCCACAGGGTTGGGGCTCCCACAGAGAAGGCCCCCCCCTGGGTGTCGCCAGCCGACATAACTTGGCTGATGGCACCCTGAGGAGACCCTCTCTGTGGGAACAGACTGGTCGGTGGGAGGCTATTGGTGGCAGAAGACGGTCTCGAAGGTACCCGGGTCCTGTGCCATGGAGCGCTTTAAAGGTGGTAACCAATACCTTGAATCGCACCCGGAAGACCACTGGGAGCCAGTGCAGCTCGCGCAGGAGGGGTGTCACGCGGGCACAACGAGGTGCGCCCTTAACCACCCGCGCGGCCGCATTCTGGACCAGCTGGAGCCTCTGAGTGCTCTTCAAGGGGAGCCCCATGTAGAGAGCATTACAATAGTCCAGCGGGGAGGTGACAAGGACATGAGTGACCGTGCGCAAGGTGTCCCAGTCCAGAAAGGGCTGCAACTGGCGGATCAGGCGAACCTGATAAACATGTGCATGTATGAGAAGAGCTGCCAGAAGGCAGGAGTAGCTAAAGCAGAGAGGGCGACTTGGGAGTAGGGCCAAGAGATGATTGGCCCTTCCCATAAGGCTTAAAAGACCAGCAGAGGCTCTTTGCCTCTTTGCCAGAAAACAACCATTGAGAGATTTGTTTCATGTTTAGATGTATTTCTTTTTTGCCAGTGTCTTCTGTTCCTGAACTGTTGTCAAGAAAAGCCTTTGACAATTTGCCTAATTATCCCAAGGTCAGAGATAAACTCAAAGTTTTGAGAACTTTGCTTTCATTTAATTTGGAAAAAGCTGAGAATAGTTAATTCTCAGCTGTTTTAATAAAATCTGTTTGTTTTTTGGAACTGGTTTGCATTTAATATTAACTGCGTGGGCCTTGGTCACAACAGACGTGGGCATTGCAGGCCTCTATATAGGAGGTCTATCGAGCAGCAACTTGGTCCTCTCCTTCCCCTTTCATCAAGCACTATAAATTGGACATCTTTGCCTTGGCGGAGGCGACATTTGGCTGGTGAGTGCTTCAGCGTGTCCATATGGAGGAGGGGACTTCGGACCAGACTGCAGCCCACTCATAGGACAGCCAGCTTTGGTCTTACTGACATGCTCCTTCTCGTTGGGTGGAGATAGCATCCAGCCCCACCCTGGAGACCGTCTAGTCCTCGTTCCGGGAGGGAAGGATCTTTGAGCAAGACACTTCGAGTCTGTCACTTCGTCTTCGCCAAAAGCTGGGGAGCCCTAGCAATAGAGGTGTGTCTTAACATCTCTGACAGACTCAGTCCAATCAGCTAAGAAGACAAGGTCAACCCATTCCTGGATGCTATCTCCACCCAACAAGAAGGAGCATGTCAGGTAAGACCAATGCCCCCTTCTTGAAGAGAGTAATATGTGTGAAGGGGGACATAAACACATACCCACTTATAATCTATACGTACATTCTGTGCTTTTGTTTTTATATTACTGTGTATTTATTTATTTAGTTATTTACCGTAGTTATTTAGTTATTCATTTCAGAAAATTCATATAGCCACCCAGTTTCTTATAGCGACTCTAAAAACAGTGCAGCTAGTGAGGCTTTTCTGATAACAATCTCATGCCTGGAAGATCAGTAACTATCATATTCAAGTTTCAAGTATCTTGGCATCTAATTCCAGGCATCTTCTCCTTGAAAACATCATTCTTTATCTCTTTAATAATGAGCCCAAACCTCATATAGTGAAATTATGAAATATTCAACCCATAAAGGTAATAATTATGTGGAACGGCGTGATAGCATCGTGGGGAAGACTCTCATATCCCACTCAGAATATTAAGAGTTCAATACTAGGTAGCGTCAGAAGTTTCTCTCCTAGGGTGCAAAGAAAAAATACCTGCTGCGAACTCCATGTAGGCATCAGAAAGGGCCAGTAAACTCTCACCTCCATCCAGTCACTCTGACTCTATCCCGAATTAAGAAACTCCAGGGTCTTAAAATGAGAGTTTTTAAAGGATAACAATTATGTGCCTGTAGCAATTTAATTTTTTGAAACCAATTTGCTGAATATTTTGCTGATTAGCACACAATGTTGCATTTACAAGGACAACTATGCCTTTAATTTAAATTTCTGAGATGCTTGCTTTGAGTTCCTATTTTGTTTGTAATATGCTTGTCTAAGTAGAACTTGGCTCTATCTGAGATGAGGCTCGATTACAATTTTGCCAATTGAGAGGTTTAAATAAATTTTGAGAGGTAAATCACTGGTTCTATTTTTTTTTTAATTTGATTTATATGCCGCCCTTCTCCAGAGACTCAGGGCGGCTTACAATGCGTTAAGCAATAGCCTTCATACTTTTGTATATTTATACAAAATCAGCTTATTGCCCCCACAAACTGGGTCCTCATTTTACCTACCTTAGAAAGGATGGAAGGCTGAGTCAACCTTGAGCCTGGTGAGATTCAAACTTACAGTAATTGCAGACAGCTGGTGTTAATCACAATGCTTTTAGTCTGCTGAGCCATCAGGCCCTATTAATTCTGACAGGCAGAAGCTTTCATTAAAAGAACAAAAATGGATAACCTGGCACATTGTATTCATTCTAGGCTTGAATGTAACCTGAGAAGTTTAAATTTTGATTTACAAGGAGATAAAACCAGCAGTTCTCATCACTGTATCATTTATTAATTACATCTCACAGGAGGGCCTTCAAATTGGTATACTTGGAATGGTCTCCCCCAATAGTACTGATGGAGGAAAACAATAGTATCCCTTGCTAAGAGTATTCATGTATTATTTCAGACTTTCAATAGATATGAAGTACTGAATTTATCAGTTTTGGAGAGCAGAGTTAATTTCCCTCCTATTAAAACTATCCAAATAGTTATCATATGCCACATGTTCTCTACTTACTAAAGAACTAAAAGTCTTCAATATTGAACCAACTTTTGTAACATTGCTATATCAGTTAGAAGTTTTTGTACGGGCATGGTTTTTATTTGTTGTTTTCTTTTTAAATTAGTTGAACTGTAATGTATTTTTAACTTGTATATGTTTTGACTTTGGCCTTATTTCATAAACTGCAATTTACTAACCAATAGGATTAGGCAAGGAATGTTGGCTGATGCGGACCAGGAGACATATTTTTTCTATCATAGTACCTACCTCTGAAACATCCTTCCAATTAGGGTGGCTCTGCCTCTGTTGGCCATTCAGAAGGCCTTGAAGACCTGGCAGCGTACCAGTCCTGGGAACCTGAGGGTGTGAAGGGCCACATTTCCTTCTGTAGTTGTGTTGACACTGACAGATTATAATATTTCTTGGCTGCTATTTGTATTTAATATCTTTCTTGTATTGCGTTTTATCCATTTTAATTGTTTTTATGATTGTTCGCCACCCAGAATCACTGATTTGAAATGGGCAGCATATAAATTGAATAAGCAAATAAATAATTCATGGCTGTTATGGAAATTTAGTGGTTAGGCTTCATGTCGGTGTAATGCTGTCTAGTTTCCAAATTTAGACTGCATTTAGATTGATACCTAATACATACCTTCTTTCATTGCCTTTCCTTTTCTGTCTGTTGTGTAGCTAGCAATATTGTATAGGCCTCTACAGACACTTTTTTGCTTCCTGCTTTTCATCTCATCTCTAGTTTCTAAACCAATTGTGCACTTCTGCTATTAACCTTCAATTAGAAAATATGCCACGCTGTATATATTACTTAATAATAAATAATGCTTGGTGTTTTAAAAACGATTTTAAATTTAGTTGTATAAAGAAGAATAGAAGTTTATCACATTAATATCTTAATTATTGATAGAAATTGTATTTTGTTGAATGTGCTTTTGAGAAAGATTGGTTACGTTCTTACTTGATTTCAAACTATCTAAACTTTGAAAAATAATGTATATTTTATGGCCAATTTCCCTAAGCAAAGGATTCTTTTTATTCTATTCTATTTATTTTTTTACTTCTAATTATCTTCAATGAAAAGGGAAAAAGGCAAAAAAAAAATTTGACAATAAATTTTTGTGAAATAAATTCTGGTATAAAGACTTTATTTGATGCTCCATAAGAGTTATGTCAAATTAGAAAATATTAGGGAAGAGTTTATACTTAGATGTAAACATAAACCTAGTTTTTTCTCTCATTTTATTCCAGACCAATCTTTCCATATGGGGATGGGGAAGCCTTGTTGTTCTGCTTTTTCTAATTACATTTGGACCATTTGCTATATTTTACTTTGCATTTTATATCCTCTGCTCTGTGGGTGGGTAAGTATATCATTTGATTTGTTGAAGAAATGTTAAAATTAAGATTGACAGTTAATGATAATTATTATTATCATTAACTCTATTACTGTCATTATTCTATTAAATTAAATTGACATGTCACCTAACTCCCAACAGCTTTCGGCAATTATAAAGAAAAATACTGAAAAAATGTAATAATGGACAAAAATTAAGAATAAATCTGAAAATATAGTATTGTATGAGATTATATTGTACCTGAAGCAAGCTGGTAACCAGTGCATCTTATGAAGCTGTGATGGTTACAGGGGCATCATTACTTTCTGGATGAGCTGAAGCTTGTTATCTTCAAGGTCTGCCCCATGTAAAGTATGTTACAGTAGTCAAGTCATGAGATAACTAGGACTTGACGGTTTGTCTGAAGGGAATGAAACATCAGATGAAGATGTGTAAAGGCCAACTTGTCTATAGTTATGATATGATATGAGCATTGTCCTACAATGTATTTTATATATATTATATAATTTATTGTATATGCATCAGTACATTTTATGTATGATGCACATTGTAGAGCAAGTTACAAGATATTACTGTGTTTCCCCAAAAATAAGACCTCATCTTATTTTGTTTTGGGTCTCAGAATAAGCACCAGTTCTTATTTTGGGGAGAAGTTTTACCTTAGGACCACTGCAGCCAGGCCTCCCACTGCCCAGCACCTGTCATACTGCTACCTGACTTCTTCTGTAGCGGCTCATGGCCAGATGCCATGTGGCTCATTATGTAGCCCTTGCAAGCTGACTCCAAGCTGTTTTTCAGCTGATTAAAACAGTTTTAATTTCTGGAGAATTTTTTTGGGTTGGTGGTGGTAAATAATGTTTTAAAAAGCTACTATCAGCTATCCTTTTTCTTTTGGCTAAACTCCTCTAAGTACACTCCAACCATTTCTACTTGACTGCCTTCTGAGAAGGCAGAAAAGAATGTGAGCCAAGTATGTATATGCTTTGCTGTTGCTTGCAACAGGAGGCTGCGTGGTGCATCATGCCAGTGCCATCGCTCATGGCAGGATGCTGGTTGGCACATTGAGTGGTGCAACTGCTTGCATGCGCAACAAAACAACACACCATGCAGCCTCCTGCTGCAAGCGGCGGCATACCATACGTATACTTGGCTCACATACTTTTTTGCCTTCTCAGAAGGGAAACGAGTAAAAGAAAGTGCAGTCCAATGGAAATGGTTGGAGTGCACTTAGAGGAGTTTAGCCAAAAGGAAAAGGATAGCTGATAGTAGCTTTTTATAACATAATTTCCATCCCCCCTAAAAAAAAGTTTAACTCCTAGAGTTAAACTTTTTAAACAGCTGAAAAACATCTTAGAGACAGCTTTTCAGCTCAGAGACAGCTTGCACAGGCTGTGCGATGAGCCGAGCAGCTGCAGAAATCAGGCAGCAGTGCGATAAGTGTCAGGGTGTGGGAGGCGTGCCTGCGGTGGTCCTAAATTAAGCAGGTGAGGGGTGCATGGGGCAGCTCCACCCCCCCCCACCCTGCCCTAGCTTGATTTTTTACATGAGCACCTCACCCTACCTTGTACAAACAGATTGAGGGTGGAGCTTAACTAGGGCTTATTTTGGGGATAGGGCTTATATTTAGGTGCATGTGTGAAAATCGGGCTAGGGCTTGTTTTCGGTGTAGGTCATATCCTTGTGGAAGCACAGTACATAAGCTATCATCTCTCTATGCATAACCTTAAATTTGGGGTCAAGGACAAACTGGTTGAAAATATAACGGAAATATGTAACTTATATTTCCCAAAGAGTCCAAAGTTTTTTTCCCCAAAGTTTTGCCAAGTCCGTTTAGCAATCTTTTATAAAGAACGCAAGCATCTTAAAAGATTTAAAATATATAAATATTTGTTACCTTCAACTTTTATGTATTCATTGAAACTATTTTCAGTTTTGTGAATAGTTATGATTATTCAATTGTGTATTTATTTAAAATTTGCTGTGAACAATGTTATGAAATTATAATAATTTTCAATTACCTCTAGAGGAACAAAGCTAATTTTAAAGGCATTAAGGAGAATTTAATTCTATCAACTGTGCTTCTTTAATAACAATGTTTTTTAAATATAAGCATTTAGCATCCTAATGGAACAATTGTAGGAATGACCTTAGAAATATGCATATATGAGTAATTGTTCTTCTATATTGTGAATATTAGTCACTACATTATCTCAAAGTTTGTTATATAATTTATTTTTTGAGGGGCTTTGTGGTAACACTCTTGTTTGGAAAAACTAATTCAGAGAAGTACCTCGAACAGTGTGAACACGCCTTTCTTCCTCCAACCTCATTTGGCATTAATAAGGTAAGGTACAAGAAATAAAAGCTGGCTTTATTTTCTATAAATTTTACCATATACTATTTTTCCCCAGTTTTATGGATAAGCAACATGTTTTCAAACAATTATTTAATGTCATCAATTACTGGCAATCAATGCATTTCTCTTTCAAAGTGAATATACAGTAGGTAGTCCTCAAGACCACAATTGAGCCCAAATTTTCTGTTGTTAAGTGAGACAATTTTTAAGTGAATTTTACCCCATTTTATGATTTTTCTTGCCACAGTTGTTGACTGAATCACTTCAAGTATTACTAATGTTTTAAGTTAGTAATACTGTTGATAAGTGAATCCGGATTCCCCATTGGTGATCACATGACCCCAAGACACTGCAACTGTCATAAATATGAGTCAGTTGTCAAGCATCTGAATTTTGATCACGTGACATGGGGATGCTGGTCATAAGTGTGAAAAACAGTCATAAGTCGTTTTTTTCAATGTCTTTGTAACTTTGAATGGTCACAAAATAAATTGTTGTAAGTCAAGGACCACCTGTATTGGATAAAGGGAGAAGTTGGATTACCAACAAAATTGAAGCAACAACTGACTTTGGGTAATGTTACATTTACCTAAAGTGTAAAATAGGCTATTAATGGATTTTTAGCCTTTGTGATTGAAGTGCAGTTAACATTTTGGTTCAAAGAGTCTTTTACCAGCTTTTTTTTAATTTGTCAATTGTAACTATCTAAAAAAATAATAATTTTTCTGAAGTTTCAAAGCTCTAATTTCATCAGTGGTAATTACTATTACTTCATCGCATAGCTCAACTCCTTCTGCTCTTATAGAACCTTGCTTCTGAGCCCCTTTACTTCTTACCTAGGGCAATATTAGAATCACCAGAGAAATTATCTTTTTACCATAATTGCAGTTACCGTATGTGCGCTTTGCTCACTAATATGCTATCACTGATAAAATGTTAAGACTTTTGAATCATACATATTTTATATTTGCCATTTGACCTCTTGTTTTGCTCACTATAAGCATGGGGCATTTTTCTGGATTCTGTTCTGTTTCTCTCTAAGGTCCTGATTCTGCCCCGCATCAAGGAAGTCTGATGACTGATCTTTAAAAAATCTTGCCAGAGAAGTTCTCTTTGTACTTCACTCTCTGGTGCATGTTCTCACCCCTATCACATATATGATAAGATGGAGAGCATACTTCTAAGCCCACTGATCACAAGGGGCAGATCTAGGCATGTAGTTTCATGAATCTGAGCATTTCATTTTGGAGGGCATTCTGTCTCCATATCCAAAGCATTTGGGTTATATTAGATAGTTCTACCACATAGAATGGATCCCTTTTTTATATATTTCCATGTAGACTTTTGCTTGTTGGAAGTCAGCAGAAAGTCACAGGGAAGTCCTCACTTAACAACATGCTATCCTTAAAACTAACAACAGGATTTCAGGTTACTGTTGCTAAACTATGCAGTCATGTAGCATTGTACTTTATGACTGCTTTGCTTAGTAATAGAAATTCCACTGCCGATTATTGTTGATAGTTGAAGATTAACTAATGCCATATATTAGAAATCTCTAAAATTTTGTTTTAGGCAATCAGATAATTTTTACTATACTTACGGTCTCTCTTTCATCCATCTGATTGTAGAAATGTAGCCTAATGAAAAGTTCGGAAGTTTTAAAAATGTGTGTATTTTTGTGATCTTGGAATCCATATATTACCATTACATAAATCTAGATATATTGTATACATTTAATATATTTTGATATATTGTGATCATTTGAAAATTGTGAAAATATTTCTGGAAGAGTAGTATCTGTCTAACGGAAGAGTCAGATAAACTATATGTGTTTTTTTTCCTCATGCCATTCATGTAAATAAGGTTGATTTAAATATCATGGTTATGAAGTGATTTGAATTTAGGCTTGCTTGGTTCTAGTCCAATATGTTATTTTTTTTTATAACAATTTAAGCATGAGAGTATTTATGAGGAAGTAACAACAGTGCAGGTATGTGTTAGTTAGTTAGTTTGTTTATTTATATCCTGTCTTGATTAAAATCTGGAAATACCACTGAGGAAGTAATAATAATGGACAAGAAAAAAAAATTGGTTTGTTTCCCACCTCTATTAAAATTTGAAAAGACCATTGCATAGCAGTTATATTGTAAAGCATAGCCTTTATTCAAATTTGTATTTATGTGAACTAAAATTGCAAGCTAAACTGACAAATTACCTTTGTATATTCTTTTCCAAAGTGCATAGAAGAAATGAAAGAGGAAAGCAAACCTATTAAGATTGATAGGAGGTTAACTGGTGCCTATATAATTGATGAACCTCTGCAGCAAGTGAGTTGAAAAGCGTTGATTTTTAAAAAAAATTATTACTATAATGTTCTGTGAGTTCAATTATTAAATGTAAATATTTTGATAAGAGAATAATCTAAGTATTTAAATTGTACAATATATAATTTATGTTACAAGTAACATGAATGCCATGTGCAGCATGAATTCCCTGTTCTTTTCAAATCTTGAAAGGAAAATTCACAACATAATATAAAATATACCCTCTTCTGAATGTTTTTGACTTTACCCAAAAGTCTTTGACTCATGAATGTCTTGAATGTATGTCTCTTGTCAGCATTTCTCTTTCTATTGTCAAGCTAGGATGATGATAGTAGACCTCACTTAATGAGTACTTCGGGTTGTAATCATTTGAGGTTACCACAGTACTGAAAAAGTAACTACAACTAATGCCCATATGTATGACCCTGGCAACATCTCTCTATATCTGTCTGTCTGTATGTGTCTCTCCCTCTCTTTCTGTCTCTCTTGTCCTGTGTTCATCAAAATAGTTAGCATAACTTGTCCTGTGCCTGACACACACACACCTCCTTTTTTTTTTTTTTTTTTTACATTTTTTACATTGGCAGAGCTGAGAGATTGTTTAAACAAACAAACTATTGTTGAGCTGCCTTTCTTCCTGGAATTTCCTAGCTGGTGCTAGCCACAAGTTAACAAACTCAGCTTTGTGACCTTAGCTCACTCCCAGTTGCTGCTTGTAATTGACAAGATTTTAATCAGTGTTATACTTTCAATATATTTTCAGTTCCTAAGCTGCTTGGAGCCAAGAGCATACTATACAGTCAACACTACTAACATATTTCTTTCAGTGTGTGTTCTCCATTGTATGTCTGCTTATTCTCTTGTACTCCCTTCCTGTCCAATGAATATAAATGCAAACATCAATTCTCTTTTTGTTAATTATCCTAACCTCAAGTTGAGCCCTAGGATAACTCGAAGAGTGGCAGGGAAAGAAAAGATGAAATAATATTGTAAATATTACCATGTTTCCCTGAAAATAAGCCTTTCCCCGAAAATAAGCCCTCCCCGAAAATATTTAAATGCATGCACAGCTTGTCCCCGCCATTTCCTCTGGTTAGGGAGACAGAGTTGGAAATCAGGTAAGATGCAAGAGGAGCCATGTCTTGCTCCACGCATCACAAAATAATTAGACTTCCCCAAAAATAAGTCCAAGCTCTTATTTCAGGGTTCAAAAAAATATAAAACAGGGTCTTATTTTTGGGGAAACATGGTATAAAACAGATGCAGTTATGTGATTTTCTGCTTAATGACAGTATCATTTAGCAATCAAGCTGCTGGTCTCAATTTGATTGCAAAACAAGGGCTATCTATATTACAGTAATATTTGTTTTCTACTGAGGTTATGTTGTGAATCAGTTTTAGCTTTTTTGTCTTCAGGTTCTCTGATCTGTGGGGGGGGGAGATATTAACTCTGCCCTATAAGTTTGACGCCAACCTTGGTTAATACATTTAGCAAAGATAAATAGCAAAATTGTGTACACACACTCACACACCCAGCCATTATCCTCTGCTTATATTATTACTAGTGCCAGTTCTCCAGTGAGAGTGGAGACAGCAGCCAGGATGGGTGTACCCGCCCAATCAGGTTAAAGGACTGAGTCTGTCAATCAAGCTAAGTCCCGCCCTTGTTGCCAGGTAGACCAGCTTTTGACTCAGTCCTTTCAGTTGGATGGGCATGTGGGTCTTTAGCTCTTTTCTGGTTTCTTAAAAATCTAGCTGTGTTTTTTGAATTCTGGCTTTGAACTTGTCTTGTCTTGACCACGGATTGTTCCTCTTCCCCTCTGATCGTTTGGCTGACTTTGGACCGGTTTGACTACGTTCGTGAGTTTTTTCTCTCGCTGCTGTGCTTATTCCACCTCATTGACTGATTGCTGGCTGGTGTGTTTCTGTCATCTGCCTCCCCTGGGGGGTGAGTCGGATTGGAGTCACAGGGGCTTTTTGGACTGGACACTAAGTCCCCTTTCTTTGGTTTGAGCTGTGTTAGTCCTTGCTGCCCTCCATTCGGCTTTTTAAAGTGGCGTTTGCAGCGGCGAAGTTGCGGCGGCCATTTTGGAACATTTGAATCGTATTTTTACTGCTAAATTTCTTGCTGTGTTTTTGGACGTGGATGCCTTTCGATCGCAAGTCCTTCTGTTTACTTTGACTGTAGCGACTTTGGATTACCTGGCTCCTGCCTTTCTGGACAGTTTATTGTGTTTGGCCCTAACTTTACTCTAGAGGGGAGCGTGGGCGGAACTGCTCACTGCCTCAGGCCGCACTCTCAGTGGACCTTCGCACTCCTGTTATTGCCAGGCACTTCACTTTGATCTTGGATTCTGCAACGGACTATTTCTGAGCTGCCTAGGGGCCCTGCGTGGTTCCTAGCATTGCATCATCACTTCCTTGGCCTTGTTGCAATCCGCCATTTTGTTTCTTCTGTCAGGCCTTCGGCACGGTGGCCATTTTGTGGAGTTTCGCGCTCCCGCTGATACCTTGGCCCCTCTCTTTGACCAGCGACCATTTGTGGGGCTTTTACGCCCCCGTTGATACCTGGGCCTTTCTCTCTATCCAGCAGCCATTTGTGGAGCTTTTACACCCCCGTTGATACCTGGGCCTTTCTCTCTATCCAGCGGCCATTTGTGGAGTTTTTGCGCTCCTGTTTCCACATTGGTCTACTTGTATCCGCTGCACAACACTTGTGGAGTTTCTGCGCTCCCATTCCTGCCTAACCTACGATATTTGTTGGATTCGGCTTATTGCCTTGTGTGCCCAACTCCTGCCTCAATGCCTAAAGCCCTGGCAAAGTCTTTTCATGACCGTAGGGTCCGTAAAGATGATTATGGCCAATCAGACTCTGTGTCTGTTAATCATCCTCCAGCCCGGGAGGTCTCCAAAGAGCCATCCCCAGCTACGCATGATTCACAAACACCCCATAAGTCTCACAGACATGCTGTTCCCTCGAGAACTGAGAAGCGGAGAGACAAAGTGCTTACTAAACTTTGTGACAAGGCTTGCTTCAATCTTGCTGCAACAAGCGCTCCAGCTCCTGCTGTGATTGGATCCTTGGCCGCTGTGGGGGTCTCTCAACCCATCACACCTGATCAATTGTCGCTTCAGGACTGTCCTGTTACTATTTCCACTGCTGACCTGTGGGGTTCGGCTTCCTCACCCCAACCTAATCCCTCGGAGCCGTCTGTCTCGCAAGACTCTTCTGCTTTCTGTTGTCGACCCGCCTGGGACTGTTCCTTGTCAACTGCTTCCTGATCAACTTCAGCATCTTATCGAGGCTGCTGTGCAGAAGTCTCTGGCTGTGGGGCTCTGCCAGCCCAGCCACCATGGATCTGTATGATCCGCATCGTCTGATTCTCCAGAGCGGAGAGTCCCGGAGGGTTCCCAAGCAGCTCCAGCTCCCGACTCTCCTAAGTGTTCTCATTCGAGTCAACCATCTACTACGGCAGACGCTGATTATAGTGATTCCGGCTTGTCGGATGATGAGAACGTACTTCCGGATCAGCCGGCTTTCACCAGCCTGTTTCCACAATCGTTGTTTAAATCGTTACTCTTCAAGGCCGTCAATCCTGCTCGTTTGTCCTCGCCTATTGCTGATCCGGTTCCTGCCTCTTCCTCGGGGTCTTTGGATCCTATGTTTGCAGAGCCTTCTAGGCCGGTGACCTCAATTCCTACCCCTCCTCTCTTTTTGATGTACTAAAAAGGCAGTGGTCATCTCCAGGAACGGCACCTGTTCTTTCCTCTAACGATCATAAGAACTTTCAGGTGGCCTCTGAGTTGGACTCCCTCCTCCAGATTCCTTCTGTGGACGCTCCGGTTGCGGCATTGCTGCCCAATGCCAACATCCCCGGTGGTCCGGTTGAAGGTCTCCGTCCTGATGAGCGGCGTTCCGACTTAGTTCTACAACGAGCGCATCTGGGCTCTGCTTGGGTGATCCGAGCTGCAACCACGGCATCCTTCTTCAAATGCACCACCCTGCTATGGTTGCGACAGCTCCAAGAGAAACTGCCTCCGGAGGACATACGAGCTAGACAGGACCTTAACAAGATTGTTGCAGCTCTGCGATTTTCTGCAGACTCTGCTTTGCACGCTGTTCGATTTACATCTAAGGCTCTGGCCTCCACTGTTGCTGCTCACCGTTTGCTCTGGCTGCGCCATTGGCAGGCAGACGCCAGGCATAAGTGGCACCTGGCTTCTGTTCCTTTCGGTGGGTCCCGCTTATTTGGGGACACTTTAGAGCCCTTCCTTACCGAGACTAGGGACAAGAAGAAGGTGTTGGCTGCGGTGTATCGTAGAGAGGATTCCTGTTCACTCCTTACACCCCTCGTCCCCAGTTTCGAGGTGCTGACGGGGGGGCCTTCCCTTTTTCCACTTCACGATCCTACAATAATTTTGGCAGACAACGGGGTTCCCAGGATAGGTCTCACCGGGGTAGGTCCTTTGGGTTCAAACGGCCCTTTCAAGGGGGAGGAAGTAGTTCCATCCGGCACCGGCGCTGATTGCATTTCAGGTCCTCCCATAGGCGGCAAATTGGCCCTTTTTGTCGCCATTTGGGAGCAGACCACGTCTGACAAGTGGGTCCTGGCCAATTTAAGATCAGGGTTGGCCATTGAATTCCCCCCCCCCCGTGTACCTTTGTTTGCTATCCACGTTCTTGTAACATTGAAAAACGTGCTCTCATGGATTCTGCGGTTCAGCACCTCTCTATCAGGGCGATCCAACCTGTGCCTTCTGCCCAGAGGGGGACGGGATTTTACTCCCGAGTTTTTCGCGTGCCCAAGTCTTCGGGGGGTAGAGACCCATTCTGGACCTAAAGCGGTTGAATAAGTATGTGGTATACCGCAAATTTAAAATGCAATCATTGAAGTCTATTCTCAATGGCGTTAGAAGGGGCGATCTCCTCTCCTCTATAGACCTTACAGAGGCCTGTTTACACATTCCTATCCTCCCTTCTCACAGACAGTATCTGAGATTTTGCTACGGGGGGGTGCACTACCAGTACAGGGCCTTATCCTTTGGTCTTTCCTCCGCCCCCCGTACCTTTACGAAGGTTCTGGCCGCTTTGGCGGCTTCCATCAGGGTCCATTCTGTTAGACTTTTGTGCTATCCTGATGATATTCTAGTTTTATCTCCCTCCCAGCAGCAGGCTGCCCGAGACATTTAGATTACCTTGGAGACCTTGGCAGCCCATGGGTTTTCTATCAATTTAGAAAAAAGCCATCTCGCCCCCTCTACTAACGTGGTTCATTTGGGGGCTCTAATTGATTCAGTTCAGGAACAGGTCTACCTCTCGCTTGAGAGAAAGGAGAGTTTACGTCAGTTGGTCTCCGAGGTTGAGGGCTGTAGGGCTGTCTTCCCCCTACATTCTGTCTCAACTTTTGGGAAAAATGATTTCGGCAATCTCCATAGTTCCCTGGGCCCAGTTACATGCCTGGGAACTCCAGTGGTTTCTCTTACCATTGCAGAAGGCGGGCAAAGGCACGTCAACCAGACTGATTCCTGTTCCTTTGTCGGTGCACAGATCCCTCCGGTAGTGGCGCTTTCCAGCTCTTTCGCCGGGTTGCTTCTTCCTCGAGCCTCAGAGTGGTGGTGACATCGGACTCCAGCCTCCACGGCTGGGGGACTCATTGCCTTGGTCAGCTGGCTCAGGGAACGTGGACCAATGTGGAGTCTCGTCGTCCAATCAACTGGCTTCCTCTGAGGCGCTAAGAACTTGTGTCATCCTGTGTTGCATAGATACCCTACTTGGGATCTCCCACTGGTGTTGGAATCGCTTATGGGCCCTCCATACTAGCCGTTGAGGACTACCAGCCTCAGGCTGCTCTCGTGCAAGGTCGCCTTCTTGGTGGTCATTACCTTGGCTCGCCGTATTTCCGAAATTGCAGCTCTCTCCACTCGTTCAGATCTTTGTGTGTTCCACACGGATTGTGTGGTTCTCCGTTTGGACCCTACCTTTGTTCCGAAGGTCAATTCTGTTTTTCACCGTTCACAGCAACTTATACTTCCTAATTTCTGCCCTCAACCTTCACACCCTCAGGAACTACGTTGGCACTCCTTGGATGTCAGGCGAGCGTTACGGATCTACCTTAAGAGGAATGCTTCTTTCCGCCGTTCGGAATAGCTGTTTGTTTCCTTCTTACCCATTTCCCAGGGATGCAAGGTTTCGTCGTCTACCATTGGTTGCTGGATTCGACAGAGTATCACTTCAGCCTACGACCTTCGCTCACTTCCGCGGCCTGCCCGGTTGACTGCCCATTCCACCCGCAGCGCTGCTACGTCGGTGGCATGGGCCACCCAAGCTCCGTTGTTTGAAATCTGCAGGGCAGCCATGTGGGCTTCTCCTGTCCCATTCATATGACACTATAAACTGGACAAGTTTGCATCGGCAGAGGCCGCGTTCGGATGGTGGGTGTTGCAGCAGGTGGTCGCCGGGGAGAGTGTTCCGGACCAGCCTGGTCCCCCCCTGGTTTCGGGACAGTGAACTTCGGTATGTCCCATCCTGGCTGCCGTCTCCACTCTCAATGGAGAAGGGTCGTCGGTCCTACTTGAGACGCCCTTTCTCATTGAATGGAGACAGCAGCCAGACCCTCCCTGTGCCAGTCTGGGCCTTTCTGTGTTTTTTTCCTGCTTGCCTCTACTTCCAGTTGTTCCTCTCTTCTCCCACATGCCGAGTCTGTTCCTTCAGGACTTCGCCAAAAGCTGGTCTACCTGACAACAAGGGCGGGACTTACCTTGATTGACAGACTCAGTCAGTCCTTTAACCTGATTGGGCGGGTACACCCATCCTGGCTGCTGTCTCCACTCAACGAGAAAGGGCATCTCAGGTAGGACCAATGCCCCTTCTCCTCCTAAACTTACTCTCGAAACTTGCTGTTACTATTTAGGATTTGCTTTGAAAAATTAATTGTTCTTATAAAGAGGTATTTCAGAAATAATGGCAGAACTATTTGCAAACCATAAGTATACTTGTGTAAAATTATAAGGCAAGTGAGTATGTTGATATCATCATTTTTATGTATACTTTCCACCTCCAAGTTGTATAAACTTCAATGCTTAGTGGATCAAGTGCTGTATTTTTGTATAATGAGGGAGGGTGTGGCCTAAGGAGATCAGCACCCTGTATCAAGATGTGCATAATTATTAGGCGGCGGCTTTTCCCCAGGCAAAATAGGCAAAACTGACTCTGAAAAGTCAAAAATTGTAAATAGTCTTTCAGAGCACTCTTGAAATTTCTAAGATATTGAGGATATTGAGTGATCACAGAACCATCAAACGTTTTATTGCAAATAGTCAACAGGGTCTCAACAAACGTCTTGAGAAAAAAAGATACACATTAACTTCCAAAGATTTTAGAAGAATCAAATGTGAATCTTCCAGGAACCTATTATCCTCCAGTGCTGTTATATTCCAGAACTGCAATCTACCTGGAGTGCCCAGAAGTACAAGGTGTTCAGTGCTCAGAGACATGGCCAAGGCAAGGAAGACTGAAACCAGACCACCACCAGACACATAAGTTGAAACAGCAAGACTCGGCCAAGAAATATCTGAAGACAGATTTTTCAAAGATTTTATGGACTGATGAGATGAGAATGATTTTTGATGGACCAGATGAATGGACCCGTGACTCGATCAGTAATGGGCACAGAGCTCAACTTGAACTCAGGTGCCATCAAGGTGGAGGTGGGCTACTGGTATGGGCTGGTATTATTAAGGATGAGCTAGTTGGACCTTTTCAGGGTGAAGATGGACTCAAAATCAACTCCCAAATCTACTGCCAGTTTTTAGAAGACACTTTCTTCAAGCAGTGCTCCAGGAAAACGTCTGCATCTTTCAAGAAGACCATGATTTTTATGCAGGACAATGCTCCATTCCTGCATGGAAGTACTCCACTGTGTGACTAGCCAGTAAAGGCCTTAAAGATGAAAGAATAATGATATGGCCCCCTTCATCATCTGATCTAAACCCTATTGAGAACTGTGGGCCCTTCTTAAATGGAAGATTTACAGTGAAGGAAAACAGTGCACCTCTCTAAACAGTGTCTGGGATGCTGTGGTTGCTATGGCACAAAAAGTTGATAATCAACAGATCAAAAGGGCCTGGTGGCTCAGCAGACTAAAAGTATTGTGATTAACACCAGCTGTCTGCAATTACTGTAAGTTTGAATCTCACCAGGCTCAAGGTTGACTCAGCCTTCCATCCTTTCTAAGGTAGGTAAAATGAAGACCCAGTTTGTGGGGGCAATAAGCTAACTTTGTATAAATATACAAAAGTATGAAGGCTATTCCTTAACGCATTGTAAGCCGCCCTAAGTCTCCTGAGAAGGGCGGCATATAAATCAATTTTTTTTAAATTTTTTTAATTTTTATTTTTTAATTTATTTATTTTTTATTTTTTTAATTACTAACATTACAAACAACATATACAATATTTCACCCTATGCTATACATAAGAAAGGAAGATTTGGTTCTTCGGATATATCCTCATGATCGCCAAAATCCACGTTCTCGGGGTACAGGTACCGAAGCATCCAATTTTCCCAGCGCATAGTTCACGAATGGTTTCCAAATTTTCCAGAAAATATCTTCTTTATAGTCACCATTTCTAATTTTAATATCACATGTCATTTTATCGTTTAAAGCTAATTTCCACAGTTCACAATACCATTCTTCTATTCTAAAATTCACATCTAATTTCCAATATCTGGCTATTATAATTCTATCCATTATAATCATAATTCTAATCAATTCTTTCTCATATTTTGTTGGTTCTATTTCCTTAATTATCAACAGTAATATAGTTTCTGGTCTCAATATTATTGCTTTCCCCATCATTTCAAATATTATTTCCTCCAATTTTTGCCAAAACTTTTTAACTTTATCACATTTGTACCACATATGTTCATAAGTCCCTAATTCCATATCACATCTCCAACATTGTTTACTAATTTTGTTATCCATCAATGACAATCTTAATGGAGTCAAATACCATTTCCAAACAACCTTATAATTATGCTCTTTAATCCTTACAGATAAAGTCTTCATAATTCTACTCTTCCAATTCACGTTCCAATCTAAATCTGATATTTTAATATTAAGTTCTTTTTCCCAATTCATCTTCATCACCCTTTGTGGTTTTCCATCAAAATTTATAATCTTATATATCTTACTGACGAGTCCCTTTAGCCCAATTTCATCTTTCATAATTTGGAATACTAAATATTCAAATTCAGTTTTACTTCCACTTATCGAACAATTGTCCCTTACCTTCTTAGTCCATTTTTCTATCTGTATTTTTTCAAACCAGCCTAAACCCAATTTTTCAATGATTTCTTTTTTCCTCCTTTCATTTTCTGAAGTTTTTAACCAATCTATTATAGTTTGTATATTTTCATCTTCCATTACCCTATCACGACTTATATTAGTTTTAATCGGCCAATTTTCAATTGTCTTCCCTAAGAAAATTATATCTGGAATTAAAATTTTAACAAATTTATTCCAAATTTTACTCAGTCCCTTTAACCAATAGCTATTAATTACACATTTTGATTTTGCTTTATCTAAAAACCATGTTGAGCCAAATCTCTTGATGTCTTTTAATTCTAAATCTCTCCAATGACTATCTTCACCTTTAAATATTTTTACCACAGTCCGAATAGCATAAGCCCAATAATAATTGAGTAGTTTGGGGATTCCTAATCCACGTTCCTTTTGATTTTGATACCACATTTTCTTCACTAATCTAGGTCTTTTCCCACCATTACAAAATTTATCCAATTTCTTCTGATATTCTTCAATATCTTTCTCTGTCAAGTTTAACGGTAACATCTCAAATAAAAAATTAAACTTTGGCAACAACATCATCTTACACATTGCAATTCTACCAAACCAAGACAACTTTATCATTTTATATTTATCTATCTTTTTCTCAGTTTCATTCATCACCACATCATAATTTAGTTTTTTCATTTCTTTAACTTTGAGTGAAAGTGTTATGCCCAAATATTTCAATGTTTTTTTAATCCTTATCCCAAGTTGTTCTTGCATATTCTCCCACTCCTTACCATTATTATTTATTAATAGTTCAGATTTTGACCAATTTATTTTCAAACCTGTCATTTCCTCAAATTCTTCCAAATGCTTATGTATCTTTTTCAAATCTTTCTCTATATCTTTCAAAATAATCAAAGTATCATCCGCATACAGATTTATCTTATATCCCTTATACCCTTCCAATTCTTCATCTTTTTCTATCATTTTAGTCAAAATTTCCATAACTAATAAAAATAATGTTGGAGACAGGGGACATCCTTGTCTCATACCCGCTTCCAATCTTATCTCTTCTGTCAGCCTTCCGTTCACCTTCACTCTTGCACTACTTTTTTGATACAGTTTTGAAATAACATGTATAAACTTATTACCAAAACCTAGTACCTCAACAATTGTTTTAATAGTTTCCCATTGTACAGAGTCAAAAGCTTTAAAAATATCTAATGATACTATACCTATTTTATCAGCATTATATTCAGCAACATCTGTAATATTTAATACTCTTCTGACAATATCACTCATGTATCTATCCTTCACAAAGCCTACTTGGTTATAACTTATATATCTATCTATAAATCTACTTAATCTATTACTTATAATGGCGGTAAATATCTTTGCATCTTGATTAATTAAGGAGATGGGCCGATAGGACTCAATCCTTTCTAAATCTTTATCTGGTTTAGGGATTATAGATATCACCATTCTGTTCCATGACAACAGAACTTCTCCACCATGTAAAATTCCGTTAAATAGTTTTTGCAATTTTGGTATTATTATTTCCTTAAATTCTTTATAAAACTCAGCAGGTAATCCATCTTCACCTGGAGCTTTCCCTAATTTTATTTTTTGTATTACTCCATTAATCTCGTCTTGTGTTATATCTTCTTCCATCAAGTCTTTATATGTTTGGTCAATTTTCACAACATGTTTTTCTAAATAACTTCTCAGTTTTTCCCGATCAATTAATTTTTTCGAATATAAATTTTGAAAAAAGTTCCTGACCACTTCACATTTTTCTAATTTTTTATAGCATCTTATACCCTTATCATCTATCAAGGCTCCAATTTCTCTCTTCTCTCTTTTATTTTTCGCCATCCTTGCCAATAACTTAGAGTTTTTATTGCTAAATTCAAAAAAATTCCTATTTAAATATCTCATATTCTTTTTTACCAATTCTATATCTTCTTCTATCAATTTATTTTTTAGCAAATTTAGTTCCTCCAAAAAAAAAATTTCTTTAGTAAGCAAAAATTGATTCTCCAATTCCTTAATCTGGCTTTTATCTTTTTCAATTTTATTTTTATAATTTTTATATTTTCTGTTTGATAACTTGATACTTTCCCCTCTAAACACTGCTTTCATCGCATCCCAAACAATTTCAAATTCAACCTCTCCATTATCATTCAATCTCCAACATTCTTCCCATTTTTTAAATATCCATTTTTTATCCTCCTCATTTTTATACAGTTTTTCATCATATCTCCAACAACTTCCTTTTTTCTCAAAATTAAAATCTATTTCCATCGTAACTTCTGCATGATCAGAATCCTTAAAAATTCCCACATCTATCTTATCCATATTATTCAACAAATCTTTAGAAACTAAGATATAGTCAATTCTTGAATATGTATTATGTATCTTAGAGTAAAAAGTGTACACTCTTTCAGTTCCTTTCACTTCTCTCCAGGCATCCACCACGCCGTTTTGAAACATCCATTTATTTAAGGTCCCCATTTTATTTGCTCCTCCACAACGAGTGGGGTTAGTACTATCTATTTTATCTCTAATTAAATTAAAATCCCCAGCCACAATTACTTTCCCTACACTTTCAATTTCCAAAATTTTAGTTATTTTTTCAAGAAATTCTTTTTGCTTCTCATTCGGTAAATATAAATTAACCAGTGTCACTTTTTCCTCATTAATATTTCCCACAATTATTACATATCTTCCTTCTTCATCCACAATTACTTGTTCTTTTTCAAAATATACCCTATCTGATATCAATGTTGCAACTCCTCTAGCTTTTGAACTTCCAAAAGATTTTTCATAAATTTGCATACCCTTTATATACATTTTATTTGAGTTTTCAGATTTCTGATGGGTTTCTTGCAAAAATAATATATCTGGTAGATCTCTTTTAATTTTAAGTTCCAATCGTCTTTTTTTTTTAAATGACAAATTTCTTTCTTTTTTTTTAATTGAAAAGTTTTACAGAAAAAAAAGATTTCCCCCCCAGTCCCCCCACCCTTTCCTTCCCCTCATCCCACCCTCCCCCCCAGACTTCCCAGAGCAAAATACAAGGTATTTCAGTTAACAATCATAAGCTAAATTAACCTATCTATCCTTAGACTACTAAATCCCCCCCTGAAACCTTAACTCCACTATAGATAACATAATACTTCTAATACTTAACATTCATTCATAAGCTATTTGATATTTTCTTGTCTGATACTTATTTTGAATATAATCAATCCATCTTCTCCATTCCGATACGTATCTTTCTTGTTTATAGTCCTTCAAATATGCTGAGATTTTCGCCATTTCTGCTAAATTCGTTACTTTCAATATCCACTCTTCAATATTAGGCAAAGAGTCCTTCTTCTAGTATTGCGTTACCAACAGCCTAGCTGCTGATATTATAAGTTGCTCGGGTCAATCGTTGTTCCCTTTGCTCTCCCTTCTTAGATGGTTCCAGAGTTGGGGGTAGACCCCCCAAGATCCAGGTCTTCTTCCATAGTAATTCCTCCATCTGCAACGTCAGCATAAGTTTGTAGCTGCTTTCCATCTTTTTCTTGTTGTAGCATCTCCATTTTCTTTCTACCCCCCCCCCCCCGTGGTGAGGGTGGGTATCCAGCCTTTAGAACATTAACATAAAAATCTTTTACCTTCCAAACTGTGTTTAACCGGTATCTTTTGTTGCAATCATCTGGCGGGCTCCCCATGAGGAGTTCAGATTAGAGAAGACACAGGACAAGTGTTTCTCGGGATGAGAGAGCCTCGAGCTAACTCCAGACTCCTCTTTTATTATACAAGGGTATAGGGCGTATCAGAAGGCATGATTACAGCTATACATTCTCATATTACATCCGTGATACAAAGGATTTTCTCCATATCTGGACATAACTTTCACATCCTACCATATTACAGTAAATCACATGAATTCTAGGAAAGCGATACCTAAGGTAGAAACAAAACTTAACTCTTGCTATGTTATCATATTTGGCTTCATTCCCAGCATATTCTTCTGCTAGCCGAGAGGCCCATCTCCCCGTTATCAAAGGTTACCTCAGTCCTCAGGAATGTTCTACAAGGAGATGTCTATGCCTTGCAAACACAGCCTCCATTCTAAATAGAGCCTCTCCAGTGGTCATCTAGCTGAACCCGCTTTTCCTACTCAGATTATTTCGGTGCCAAGCTCCGTACACGTGTCCAACCAGTTAGGCCGATCTACACATATACTATGGCCACCTGATTCCCACAATCTTTCTCCACTATAAGTCACTATTAAACCAGTTGGAACATCCCATCTGTACGGCACTTATTGATTTCTCAGTTCATTTACCAAAAAGCCAAAATCCTTTCTGTTTCTTAACATTTTTGGGGGGATCTCTTTCAAAACCACCACTTCTTGCCTTAGCCACTTGAACCTTATTCTTGTAAGAAGCTTGTAAGATGTCATTTCTAATCCTCCTGGTTGTCTTGGCAACTGTCTTTGTCTTGCCAGCCAGGAGTTCTTTAATTATCTCTGCAATAGCTTCAGCACAAATGTCCTTTAGATTTTCCTTACTATTTTCTTTCAGGCCTCTCAATCTCAAGGCAAATTCCATGGATCTGTATTGTAACATTACCAATTCATCATCCACCCTCTCTGTTTTAGTCATAATATCTCCCACTTTGTTTTCCAAATTCAAATTGGCTTCGTTAATTTCTTCCACTCTCTCTTGCACCTGAATCTGCATCACCCACCAAATTTTTATCCAAAATGCCTTGATTTTCTTACAGGTCCACCATATATGATAATAGGTTGCATCATCACATTCACATCTCCAACATTTAGCTTGCAAATTCGAGTACATACATGATAATTTTTTAGGATCTAAGTGCCATCTATAAAACATTTTATAAAATTTCTCAAATTTTGTGCTTGCGTAAATTTAACATTTCTAACCCAAATCTTTTCCCATGTTTCCATCATCACTGGTTCCTGGAAATTTTGTGCCCATTTTATCATGCAATCCTTAACCAATTCCGTTTCTGAATCTATTTCCAATAAAGCATTATACAACCTTTTAATATGCATCTGACTTTAATCTCTAATCTGTTTCACCAAATTTTCCTCATTTTGCATGACACCAATTTTTTTGATCTTCCCTCCATCTAGCTTGAAGCTGACCATACTGAAACCAAGTATAAATTATCCCTTCTTCTTTTAATACATCTAAGGATTTCAATTGCAACTTACCCCTTTCCCAGCAGCTTTAATCCGCTCTCACAGAGAGTTCTCAATAAGCACTTTCGTTTCTGACTTTCACTTTCACACCCATAACAAAGGCGCCATGTTCAGCCTCCAGCTCAAAGAAATTCAATTTGAAACAAAGTAAGTCCAGAGTTAAGCACTGTTACTTTAAAGCTTGTTCTCCTATTTCTGCTCTGCCTGCGCTTGTAATCAATCAAACTCACTTTTGACAGCAGGATTGGTCGCGGCATCTAGCTCTGTTTAAACAGAGTTGTCCTGGATTCAGAGCTTCTTGGTGGGCTGACTGGGGAGCTCTCACCCTCCAAGCCTCTGGAGTTATTCCAGAGGACTTTCGGGGAGCTCTGCTCACACCCCACCGGCTCTCCTATCCTTCTTCTCCCGATGGAGAGGTTTTTCAGCCGCCAGACAGCCGATTAGCGCTGTCAAAGCGGCTTTTACGAAGTCACGGGGCTGGCGGTCTAAGGAGACCGTCCACGAAGCCTGCGGTGCCAATCGGAAGTCCGGAAAAAAATGACAAATTTGTTGAATGGAAGGCTTATGACTGTTACTGAAAAGAAGGGTAGCTATATTGTCACTTCTTTCTTTTTTTTTTTTTTTGAAATGTCAGAAATGTTTACTTATACATTTTAAGTTTTTTGTTTATTATTCTTACTTTAACAGATGCAAATAAATGAGTAAGATGGGCAAATTTTCATTTTTCATTTAGTTGCGTAATAATTCTGCACACTAATAGTTCACCAATAAGTGTGGCAAAACACAACTTGCCTAATAATTGTGCACACAGTATGCATTTTGAGCAGAATTTTTTGAGTATAATGAAATGCATGCTAGAAGTTTAAATAACTAGATGATAAGGTTGGTTTTAGATACTGCAGGTGTACTATATTATCTGTGCTGCTAATCTGAATAGATCATAATTGTAGACTAAGATATTACCATTACTATGGTTTGCCCACATGAGGAAATGTCAATGTTAGGTACCACTACTCCCTGTCTAATGGGGCAGAAACATTTACCTTTTAACTGATCTCAGAAATTATGATTTGAGTAAACTACTGTATTTTTCCGAATATAAGACACACCTTTTTCTCTCCAAAAAGGGGGTGAAAATTTAGGTGCGTCTTATACACCGAATGTAGCCCTGCCCACCAACTGGCTTACCCTTTGGCCTCTGCCTCCCGGCAGTTACCTCCTTGCAAGCAAACAGCAAGAAAAAACAGCTCCTTTCAGCTTCAGCACAACCTAATTAGCACAAGTTGATTGGATGGCCTCCCGACTCTCAGCTGATTTGCTCTCAGCTGTTTTGCGCAGGGCTCTGCTGCTTGCTGCAAAGAGGTAAATTGCTGGAGCAGATTTTTTTTTCCTTGTGCTAATCAAGCTATGATGAAAATGAAAATGAAAGTAAAGCAGTCTGTTTGCTGTTTGCTGCAATGAGGCAGAATTGCTCAGAGGCAGAGGGAGATTTCTTTTTCTTCTTTTCCTCACCAAAAAAGGTATGTGTGTCTTATATTCCGATGAGTCTTATACTCCGAAAAATATGATAATATTCAAACAGAGTGGTTTTAAGGCTCCAAAAATATGAATAATCTATTGTAGCTGCAATATTCTAGCAGGTTCATATATTGTCCCCATCCAAATTATATTACCCCCTTAAATAATCACTTAATTCTAGGATTATGAGAAAAGTAAAACAAACAAAATAGTCCCCTGGTAAATTATAGAAACACTGTGATAATATGCATACCACATAGCACACTTAATGGTATTTGCCAATATAAATGTATTGATCATTATAAAATATATCATTTCCTACACTTTTTGGCTCCTTCTCAACTTCTGAAACTTCTAAAATATGAAAAATCAGAAAATATGGAGTTGTAAGCGCTTGGAAAATGAAAGGCAAAGTCCAAAACACAATGGGGAAAAATGGGGTTGCACTCATTTCTATTACTAGAATACATTTCTATATGAAATCCCTTGAAAACATAAAAGGCAAAAGAGGATAATTGAAAAAAGAATTCAGATTAGTACAATTATATTGGGATGCTGGCAATGGAAATTAAATGAAGATTGCAGACACATGCAGACACACACAGACAATCAAGTTAGGAGACTTAAGAAAGAAAATTAAAAGAACTATTGTTCTATTTATCTTGTGGGATTCAAGCTAAAGATGTAAGAATTGATTTATGATAGTTCCATGTTATTTCTTCATGTATTAATATTCATTCAGTTCCACTTCAGTTCAGAAGAGAACATAGCATAATTATACCTGTTGAAATATTTTTAGGAATAATTAGATTAATTTGTTCAGAAATATGGACAAGATAAAATTCTCATCCCTAATTTGAAAAGCTGTAGAGGTAGTCCTTGACTTTACAACCATTCATTTAGTGACCATTCAAATTTATAACAGCACTGAAAAAGGTGATTTATCATTGGTTTTCACACTTAGGCATGTTGTAGTGTCCCCATACTTACGTGATCAGAATTCAGGCACTTGTCAATTGGTATGTATTTATGATTGTTGCATTGTCCTGGGGTCATGTGATCACTTTGTAACCTTTCCTACTGGCTTCTCCAAGCTAAATCAATGGTGGAAGTGAGATTCACCTAATGACCACATGCAATAACTTAATAACTGCAATAATTTGCTTAACTTCTGTGACAAAAAAGATTGTAAAATGGGACAAAACTCACTTAACAACTGTCTTGCCTAGCAATGGAAATTTTGGGCTCAACTGTGGTTGTAAGTTGAAGACTACCTGTAAAGTAGAGGTATTCTATAATTAACATTGTAATGCGTATTTGAGATAGTAAAAAGTGTTCTGTTTGAAGTTTCGTGGATTTTTATACAGTTTTATAAAGTAATACAAACATAACTAGATCATTATAAGCATAATTTTTATTTTATGAAGTTGATTTTCTAAATATTTGTTAAAAGTAAATGCTTTATGAATGTTTTAATGTTTGGTTTTTTAAAAAATGTATATATTTCAGATCATTCAATTTTCCTTGCGTGACTATGTCCAGTATTGGTATTATACACTAAGTGATGATGAATCTTTTCTTCTTGAAATCAGGCAGACTCTCCAAAATGCACTAATTCAGTTTTCTTCTAGGTAAGAATTTTTTTCAGTATTTTTCAAACAAGTCTGTAAAAATGTCCCAATATTTTATAAAAGGAAGTTAAACACATTTATGGCAAATATTGTGTTTCACAGAACAATATTGTCTTTGCTTAATGAACATAAAGAATTAAATGAAGTTCAGAGACTATTTGAAATTATATTGCTGCTGAATGAAGAGACTTATGACATACTCTAAGTTATAGTCATTGCAGACCCCCACAGTCATGTGATTGCTGTCTGGTTGCTTGGCAATCTATTCATACTTATGATTGATTACCAAGCACCCTATGATCATGTGATTGGTATTTCTAATCTTCCCTGTTGGCTTCTCCAGACAGTCAGTGGACAGCTAGCAGGAAAGATTGCATACCACTGCTGCCTGCAAAAAGGACTTGCTCTGTTTTCTGCAGCTGGCTGAAAAACATTAGAACAACATGGGAAATTTGCAGCAAGCTCTCCGAACTAGAAAGAGGTGTCTTGTCTCTGGATCTTGGTTTTAAATGCCCCATACTATAAATTCTCCCTGCCAAAATCATGCTTCGATTTCAGGATGGATCCAGTATGGGCATTCGCCAGATCCCAGAGACAACTCCGCCTCATTTATGAAGCTGACTGCAAAAACTGAACATCTTTTAAAAAGTAGCATTATTAGAAATTTGCCCTAAAATTGTGAAGAGGTCACAATTTAGTGATATTTAGGTGGAATTTGGTGGATGGAATTATTGCTAATTATGTCATCAGTGCTGTAAGACATTCCCTTCTTATTAAGAACTTCAGTTTGTATAACTATATAGAGGGAGCTTTGTGACATAAAAGGATTAACATAATAGTCTGTTGGCAGGAAAATACAGTGCCAACTCTGTTGTGTTCAAAATGTTTCACTGCAAATTGAAGCTAGTTTTATTTCATAGAAGCCAGGTTTTGGCAAAACAGATTCATATATTGGCTGAAATTAATATTTTGTGCAGAAGGCTTCCTTAAGTCTTTATGATCAATGTCACTCCAGCTTGAATGACATTTGGATATACAAAAGCCAAACAAGCAAACAGCAGCTATGAGATATCAAAACAAAATGATCTTAGCCAAACTATTGTAGTGTTATTGAAGTATCAAAAATCTAACTAAAATTATCATCCAATGATATGTTAAGATCAGAAAAATAAGTGTCAATTTGTATTAAGAAGCCTTTTATATAATACATTGTCATTTTTTTTAATTTTTAAGGACAAAAGAAATAGATTGGCAGCCTTATTTTACTACTCGAATTGTAGATGATTTTACTACTCATCTTAGAGTATTCAGAAAAGCTCAGCAAAGAATATCTGAAAGAGATGATCAGATTAAAGGTACTGCTTAAATATGTTCTCCTTACAGAAATGTTGTAATAAATTAAATGAAGACAGTTTCTTCCCTAAATTGCATTAATTCAATCTATTTTATGTATAAAGTTATTGCTATTTTATGTTTATTTTATTTATAAGGCCATCTGATTTTGATGCAGTTCAAGGTGTTGTACAAAAAAGTTAAACACAATATTACAATAAATAATATTGTAAATATAATAGACAAGCTCCAGAGAATATGAAAACTTGAAACAAATACTAAATCAGTGAATTCACAAATCATCCTGATACAATGCCTTCTGGAAGAGTCAGGTTTTTAAGGCTTGCCTGAAAGTCATGGCCATATGGACCTTGGGATCAATGCTGTTCCAGAAGTAAAAAACAGTGACACAGAAGGTACACCATGGTTTTTTCCATGAAAAGCTCCTTAATTTAATCACTATTCTATTTACATTACAGATAAATAGCATATTGTACGTGGCATGTATTGTATTGCTAGATACAGTGTTCCCCCACTGCTTTTTTCTGATTTCTTCATCCTTGCCCTGATTTTAGGCTATCCTATAATATACATTAAAAGGGATGCAGTGGCTAAGATGCTGAGCTTGTTGATCAAAAGGTTGGCAGTTTAGCGGTTGGAATCCCTAGCGCTGCGTAACGGAGTGAGTTACCGTTACTTGTCCCAGCTTCTGCCAACCTAGCAGTTCGAAAGCACGTAAAAAATGCAAGTAGAAAAATAGTAACAGCGCTCCGTGTACCTTCGGCATTTAATCATGCCAGCCAAATGACCACGGAGACATCTTTGGACAGAGGTGGCTCTTCATCTTAGAAATGGAGATTAGCACCGCCCCTGGATCTGGAAATGACTAGCACGCATGTGCGGGGAAACCTTTACCTTTACCTATAATATACCTTGCATTTTTTAAAAGGGAGAATAGAAGCAATTGCAGGGGAATTTAAAGGGAGGGATTAGAACATCTTGGTTATGTAAATACAGCATTGGATTCCTGCATAAACAGAAATCACTGGCCAAGGATAGATGTGCCTTCTGTAGAAAAGCTTTCTTGTTTAATTTCTATTCAGCCAGAACTCATAACCCTGGATGGAAGGAAGACAACTTGAAGGGGTAGAGTACGTGAATTGCTGGTCTTGAATGTAGAATATTTTGGCCATCTTCACATGATTTGAAAAGTAACTAAAAAGAAATGGAAATACAGGATGTGCAATACAGTACAGCCTAGCAAATAACAGTTTGCTTCCTACTGCACAAAAACCAGTAAGAATTATTATTCTTTTTTGCTTTGTGTTATACATTCAAACACAAGAACATATTCCTTGCTGTCTTTTGACTCTGATGTGGAAGGCACTATCTACACTATATATTGTAATTGCAGTAAAGCTGTACATACAATGTACTCTTCGAAATTGACAGTAAGTCTCTTCATTAGCAACTGGATACCTTTGAAAATGTAGGAAAAGAAAATTAAATTACTAAACCATATACAAATAGTACATAAATGTTAAAATAACAAATGTTAATAAGGAGGAGAAATCTGAATGCAGTTACTTCAGTAATAGGGATTATTGCAGATTAAAGTTCTTATAGATAAAATCTGCTCAAGTTTCCAATTTTGGTGTAGATGGAGCAGAAGATCTTGTAGATACATTTTTTGAAGTTGAAGTTGAAATGGAAGAGACCATCTGTCGTGATCTAGTCTGCACATCTCCCAAAGATGAAGAAGGTATATGATTATTTTCTTTGTTAATTATGCTTTAAATGAAATGTGCTGATCATCATCTGTATTCTACAATATCAATACAGATAACTTTTTATTAAGCTTTAAAACATTATAATTAACAAAGGGTAAAAATATTAGCTATTAATATGTGTTATGTTCAAACTATATGATTATATAATTATTTTACTATATTATAAAAGAATTATATACTTTAAAGGAAAGAATATGATTGTATGACTGGTGAAAAATTAGAAGTCTGCAGTGAACTATTTAACGGAAAAAGAAATTACTTGATTTGACTAAACATCTATATTAATAGTTTGGTGGTCAGTAAGCATTTTTATATCATAGATATAACATTTAATTCTGCTGCTGGAGAAAGGAAGCATATTTATATACTACTTTTCTGTTAGTTTAGAAATGTTGTACAATGTTTCAAATTAATCCTATGACTAAACTTATCTAAAGTTTAGATGTCTATTTACATCTAAAATCATCAATGGTATTTCAAATATGTAAAAACTTGGTAGATGGGTGGGTGGATAGATGGATATTACTAGATTTTGATACACATTCTTACCTTGTACTTTTAGGATTCCTAAGGGATCTGTGTGAAGTTTTACTGTATTTATTGCTACCTCCCGGGGACTTCCAGAACAAGATCATGAGATATTTTGTCAGGGTAAATTTAATTTCATATTATATGACTGCAGTAATCCAATATTCTTTAGCCTAAGAGCTGCATAATATTTATATAATAATATAAATATTATTTAATTATTTATATTATATAAATAATATTTATATAATAAAATATATAATTTAAAAATAAATATTAAATACAGTATTCATTAACAATATCTAAAAATAAAATGGGCAGTCTGCAATTGAGAACTTATTTTCAAAGAAGTCCCAGAAATTGACCAAGTTATTTTCTCTTCATTCTTTTATATCAACATGATATTGATCCATCTTTTGAACAGGAGCTCTGATTGAGGCAAGAAGCATCTGCCTGGAAATATAGGAGGCATGCATTGATTCTCTGCTATTTCTAATACTTCTGTATCTAATAATTCTAAACATATTACATAACTGTATATAAGCATAAGGATAACTCTTGGGTGTACATCATTCCTTTTATTTAAAATAACTTGTACTACCTTAAAAAAACTACCTTCATTTTCTCATTCAGTCACATTTGTGTATATGTTTATGAGCCAGGCTACGTTGTAATTTTTTATAGGACCATTATTTATATTGTATATTTTATATAGTTGAATATTTCTATGCTTGACTTGTGTCACTGAAATATTTTAGACAATTTATAATAAAATGTTTTTAGATACTTTGCTACCTGCTATATATTTATTATTTATTGCTTTCATATTTATTTTTGTTTTCCCCATATCATGAAGAGAAAAATTGTGTATTGGTCACATTTTACACTACAAATGCAGTGTTGTCCCTGCACACTCTTGAAGAGACCTATTTCCAAAGTATTTACTTTTACAACCAGTAATACATTTGGGATAGGAGAGTCTGTTTGAAATGAAATTATGTGGACTGATTTATTATTTGTAGAATATTTATTTGAAATCTCCTGTTTTGTCCCAGCTACCCTGAAAGAAAGACAGCGATGAGAAAACCTGTAACAGATGCTTTTGCTTCATGCTAATTGACACAAGGCTAAGTGTATAAATTATTAGATTCCAGTCTAATAATTATAGAGTACATTTTGTTTTTTTGTGTTTTGCAAAATACAGCCACTTGTATACACAAGTATTTCTTGATTTAGGACTATTCATTTAATGACAGTTTTAAATTATGGAAAATGTGACTTACAATCCATTCTCAAAGTTGTGTTACATGCCAATCTCACAACCAAATGATTGTGATTTGGGCACTTGGCAACTGGCTTGCATTTACAATGGTTGTAGCACCTTTCAGTGATTTGTGACTTTCCCAACTCGCTTCCAACAAAGTCAATTGAGGAAGTCAGATTCATGTAACGAATCTATGATTCATTTAACCATGTGATTCATTTAACAACTGCAGTAAAAATGGTTGTAAAGTTGAGTCTGATCATGTGATGACTCACTTAACAATCAAATTGCTTAGAGAGTGGAATTCCAGTCCTAATTGTGGTAGTAAGTTAAGAATTATCTGTATAAAAAGACAGGAAAAATGATTATAATAATCATCTTTTTTCCAGCTCTCCCACCACTAATCACCTATTTTGCCATCATATTTTTAAGAACTAATGCTCTACTGCCTTTCTTTTACCACTTAATAACATAACTACAGTAATCTTCTCAATTTAAATATATATTTTTACACAACATCCTCTTAAGTAAAGTTTTAATTCTATACCAGCATCCTTCTCTCTTTAAAATGTATATTGTGGTTGGGACATCTGATCTCTCCTAAAATTCATAAAATCAAATCCATAATATGATCTTTATTTGAAAGTAATCTAGCTGAACTTGGGTGATCTTGAAAAGCTAAGCAAGACCTGACCTAGTTAGTATTTTGATGGGATGATGTTAAACAATAAAGCTGTAAAATAGATTGGGAAACATTCTGAAAAATGCTATAGCAAACCATACAAATATTTCATCAGATTTTTTTTCCTGAGGTAAGTAGAACCACTTAATATATGATCGTTGGTTCAACCACAGTTCAAAGTTACAATAGCCTCAGAAAAAGTGATTTACGATCTGCCCTTGAACCTAGTCACATCATCCTTTTAGTGACAGGATCGCAGTTTAGATGCCTGACAAACAGCTCATATTTATTACCAGTTCAATATCCTGCATTCATGTGATGGTGATTTGTGACCAGTATCAATTGGGGAATGGGTTCACTTAACAATATGTAATGAATAATGAACCACAGTGATTTGTTTAATGATCATAATAAAAATGATTGTAAAATTGTGTCCAGTCATATGATGATACACTAAAAATTTCGACTTACAGTTGAAATTCTGATCACAATTGAAGTTGTAAGTCGAGGAGTACTGTAATTTGGTATTGACTTGCATAGAATAAAATATTATTATTATTCATTTTTAATAGTATCTCACACTACAATTAATTCATACTGTAAAAATGAAGGTTTTAAATAGCGCCATTACAGGTTTCATTATTAATTAACAATAACTATTGATATGTAGCCATTAGCTGTTATGTTGTCCATGGTTTAAAACCATGATCATGAAGAAATGCTTCAGAGTTCACATTTGTCTCATCTGTCTACTGTTCAGTAAGGTAGCCTAATTTTTGGCAGCAAAGCCTAATTTTTGGCAGCAAAGTAGACAGCCCAGGTGGCAGTAGACTATCTCTACCTAATCTGTTGCACAAAATATTAATGAAAGCTAGTTTTTATTTGCACTGTTTTCTTAGGATGCAAACTATGTAGTTATCTTCATTATATTAGTATTGTATTAAATATCCATGAAATTCTGCTGTTAAAAAAACTTTACATTGAACTGACTTAAGATTCAGAAACTAATAAAATTAGCCTTTTTCCAGGCTAATTTTTATTATCTACTGCACGGTTGACAAACTCATTGAGGGCTGTGGTTGACCTTGGGGGGCTAGGTGTATGTGGCCGACTACGTGGACGTGGCCAGCTTGATGCCACTCCCCAAACTGCTGGCATGTTTCCTCTTTGCATTGGGTAGACTGGGCCAAAACCACACTGGCCCGATGTTTCCTCTTCACATTGGGTAGACTGGGCCAAAGCATCACTGGCCCCATGTTTTCTCTGTGCATTGGATAGACCGGACTGAAGCCACACTGCCCCGATGTTTTCTCATGGGTAGACCAGGCCGAAGCCAGGTTGGCCCAATGTTTCCTCTTCACATTGGGTAGGCTGGGCTGAAGCGACACGAGCCGGCTCCTTACATTTTCCAGGACGGCCGCACAGGCCAGATCTGCCCACATCGCAGGCCAAATCTGGCCTGTGGGCCTTGTGTTTGACACCCTGAACTGCTGTTATGAGGTCAAGGAATTGAAATGGGATTGCATCAGGGCATTTCTTTATTGTTATCATGGGTAATTTGTCTTGAGGAAATCCATTGTCTTTAGTGAGGACAAATTGGCAGTAGGCTTTCTTCAGAGCTCTGAACAAACACAGTTACCAAATATAAATATCCTGTATTTCAAGAATACAGGACTGTCATAAACTTCTGAAGAAGAAGGAAAGTTAATTCAAATTCAATATTTAGGTCTCAGACCTTTCATGTTTTCTAGCAATATTAGTTTTTGTTCATCTTTCTAGCATTTCTCCTCTTTCCTTCAAATCTCAAATTTTGGATGAATCTTTCAAACTAGTAACTCAAGGCCAAGATATTGGTATAGATTTTGTAATTTGAAATCAGGGTAGTGGGGGTTTTAAATAATTAAAATGTACTGAGCTGTCTTCTATTTTAGATAGTCATCAGTATGTTGGCACTGCAGTGCCCGTAGAACATGAGGACAATGTATGCAGCCATTCTTTGTATTATTAAATTGCAGTGGAAGATGAGTAATGAAAAAGGATTTCAGTTTAATTATGTTCTTATTGGATTTGGTACTGAGAATTAAACTATGCTTGTGCTTACCTAAGGATACAAATCTGAAAACATAACATTAGCTGCTACTTATTAAAAAATAATCCTTAAAGTATATTAAATGTATTTTTCAAAATATATGAAAATTTTATTTAATTATTTATTTATTTATTCATTCATTTATTCATTCAATTTGTATCTCAATCCAATTGACTGTAAGGATAAATGGATTTAGCTGGCTTTTTAATTATTTTGGCAAGATCTTGAATCAAAAGTAATATTGTGCAAAAATTATATATATGAACTGTAGGTCTAATTTTACTGTCCATTATTTTTCAGGAAATCCTTTCTCAAGGAATTCTTCTTCCATTAATAAATCAGCTCAGTGATCCTGATTATATTAATCAGCATTTCATATGGATGGTAAGTTATTTAAAAATCATAAAGCCAAACCTGGCAAAGCAAAAACCAACAATTTTCAGGCTAAACAAAATAGTTGAAATATATCTCAACTTCAGCTTCCTCCTATTCTTGAAACCAGCACATTATTGACTCAGAAAAAAAAATAATAATAATCCTGGAGATAGCTGGGGAGATAGAGGATAGAAAGATACAGATAGCTAAAACATGGGTGGATAGTTAAATAGATAAACATGGCTAAATAGATAAATAGATAAATATGTATTAATGTATATGTTTGAATTTGTGGTATAAAGGTAAACCCAATCTTCCTTCAAATTCAAATGCACTTTTATTATTGATGGTCCTTCCTTATTAATCACAATAGGGACCAGCAATTCCGCCACTAAGTGGTGGAGTCATTTAGCATCATATTACATGACCGAGCTGATATCAGTTCCTGCTAAGGGCATTAAACAAATAAAGAAGTTATTAAGTGCGATGTCACATGATCACAACTTGTCATTTTCTGTCAGCTTCTTCATTGGCTTTGCTTGTTGGAAGCTGGCTGTGCAAGTAGTGAGATGCTGCTACCATCATAAATGTTTGCGGGTTCCTAGCACCCAAATCAAGATCATTGACCGTGGGGAAATTGGTACTTTGAAGACTGATAAATCTTTGTTTTCAGTGCCATTATAAGTTTGAAAAACCACTGGATGAGTGGTTGGTATATTTCTATGTTGTTGTCTATATTTTCTAAATAAGAAATGAGTGAATATTGGAGATACAGAATTTGGATACATTAGGCTTAACAATTAGTGAAGAAAGACAGTTGCATAGGTGATAAATACTCTGACACTTATGACCTCTCAGATTGTGGAAATATCAAAGGACCGGCCCACGGTGCCTTTGCTGGCCAAAAACAGGCTGCCTGGAGGTCCTCCAAAGCCCCCTGCGGTCCATTTTCAGTCTCCCTGGCCTCCTGCAGCACTCTGCCAGCCAAAAATGGACCACAAGGAGGCCTCTGCGCAGTCTGTTTTTGGCCGGCAGAGTGCTGCTGGAAGCTGGGGAGGCTGAAAAGGGGCCACACAGCCTCGGGGGGCCTCCATGTGGCTCATTTTTGGCTGGCAGAGTGCTGCTGGAAGCCAGAGGGCAAAAATGACACACAGGGGGCTGCACACAGCCCCCCTGCACCCCATTTTGCCTGGCAGGGGGCTGCAGGAGGCGTCTGTCCCATCTCTCCCCCCCCCACCAGCCCGCGGGGGAGAATTACAATGCTGATCTGGCCTCGAAGAAATCCAGTTTGACACTCCTGTGCTAGTTGCATCCGACTTTAGGGGGTGGTACTCATGTCCATCTCTAGACAATTTAACCAGTGCTGTCCGAAAAGGGGCGTTGGTCTTACCTGATACGCACCTCGTTAGGTGGAGACAGCAGCCAGGAATGGGTGTTCTCACCTGTTCAGCTTGAAGGGCTGAGTCTGTAGCAAAATTAAGCTCCGCCTTTGTTGCTAGGAATATCCAGCTTTTGACGAAGACGATTAACAGACTCGACATCTCGGGAGAAAGAAAGAAAGGTTAACAAGAAGACTACACATGCAAAGGGTGGGGCTGGCTGCTGTCTCCCTCCAATGAGAAGGTGTGTATCAAGTAAGACCAACACCCCTTCTCCATTGTGGATGGAGACAGCAGCCAGGAATGGGACATACCAAAGCTTAGTGTCCCAACTACGGGCGGACCCCAGTCTGGTCCTAAGTTTCTGTAGCAAAGTGAACCCACTGTAGAACCCTACAGCCAAATGCCACCTCCGCCGAGGCAAACTGGTCCAGCTTATAGTGCCTAACAAAGGACGAAGAAGACATCCATGTTGCCACCCTGCAGATGTCGTTCAAGGACGCCTGCGTGGCCAGGGCCGCAGAAGTAGCTGTGCTACGCGTGGAATGCTCCGTCAGATGTGATGGCCGAGGCAAGGAATGCAGTTTGTACGCCTTGGAGATCGTCTGCCAAATCCATCTGCCAATGGTGGAGGAGACCTTGGAACCTAAAGACACTGGAATAAAGGAAACAAACAAGGACTCTGTCCTACGGAAGCCAGCAGTCCTTTTGAGATAAATATGAAGGGCCCTTGGAACATCCAACGTATGCCAGCGCCGTTCTAAAGGGTGAGCTGGATGCGGGCAAAAATTTGGGAGGACCAGTTCCTGCATGCAATGGAAAGTCGTATTGACCTTCGGGATGAAGGAAGGGTCCATACGAAGGACCACGCGGTCAGAATGAAAAATGCAAAGGTCACTTCGTACAGAAAGGGCAGCAATCTCTGAAATCCGCCTGGCAGAGGTAATTGCCACCAAAAAGGCAACTTTGCATGACAGGAGACGGAGGCTGGCAATCCTTAAGGGTTCGTACGGGGCTCCTGTAACGGAGTTCAAAACAATAGATAGATCCCAGGTGGGATATCTGTGTACCATGGGAGGACATAAGTTAGTGGCTCCCCGCAGAAACCTATGTAAAAGAGGGTGTTGAGACAAGGAGGCAAGGGACCCACAAGTGAGGACCATAGAGATAGCCACCATCTGCCTCCTAAGCGTATTGGGTGAAAGTCCCCTCTCGAGTCAGTCCTGGAGGAAAATCAGGATGTGAACAATTGAGGCCTGAAGGACAGAAACCACCATCACACCAATCACAAAAGGCACACCAAGTGGCCGAATAAATGCGGTCCATGAATGGTCTCCGAGACGCTTGGATGGTCCGGATAACCCTGGAGGGGATGTTGTCCCTACTCAGAGGGCACCGCTCAAGCGCCAGGCGGTCAGTTGGAGCCACCAAAGGTCCAGGTGGACCAATGCCCCCTGGCTGAGTGAGGCCACACCCTGAGGGATCCTTCGGGGGGGGGCACTGACAATGATTTGAGGTCGGAGAACCAAGATCACCGGGGCCAATGTGGCACCAGAAGAATGACCTCCGCTTCTCCAGTATCTTCTGTACCACTCTTGGAATGAGTGGCATTGGGGGAAAGGCATAAAGGAGCCTCTCTGGCCAATGACTGCGAAGAACGTCCACTCCCTCCGCCTGAGGAGCTAGAAATCGAGCATAGAAGCGGGGGAGCTGGGCATTTTCCGGGGAAGCGGTGCACCTCTGGAAGGCCAAAGAGGTTCAACAGGTCCTAGAAGATAGAAGGATACAGGTGCCACTCCGTGTGGTCGATAGTCTGGTGGCTGAGCCAATCCGCTTGCATGTTGGATGTCCCCGAGATGTGCTCCGCTGCCAAGGAACGTAGGTGACGCTCCATCTATAGACCCAGTCTGGAAGCCTCCAACATTAGACTCGTAGATCTGGTGCCCCCCTAGCCGTTTATGTGAGCCTTCGTGGCCACATTGTTGGTACGGACCAACACATGTTGGTTCGTGACCAGTCGGCGGAAGTGTCTGAGGGCCAAATAGACTGCACGCAGCTCCAGCCAACTGATGTTCCGGTGTTGCTCATGGGCTGATCATAATCCCTGAGCTACCTGCGTCTGAAGATGTGCCCCCCAACCGGAAAGGCTGGTGTCTGTCGTCAATACCAGATGGCGAGGCTCGTTGAAGAGCCGCCCTTTGGAAATGGCTGGAGACCTCCACCAGGTTAGGGACCTTCTGACGCTGGGGGGGAACCCGGACCCTGGCTTGAGAATTGCCTTTGCCCGCCTTCTGAAAGGGCAAGAGAAACCATTGAAGGTTCCTTGCATGAAGGCGAGCCCATGGGGTAATGTGGATGGCTGAAACCATCTTACCCAGCAGATGGGTACCTTTACCTAAGGTAGACAGCAAAGCCAGGGGAACCTTACACTCCTTCTGAACTTTACCTACAAATTCTTTAAGACTGACCTGTTGCTCCTGAGAAAGATAGACTTTACCCTCTAGGGAATCTGTTGCTGCCCCCAGATACAGAATACGTGTCAACAGAGCCATTTGACTTTTCGCTATATTAATAGAGAAGCTGTGCTCTCGGAGACAATGCATAGTTACTTGGAGATCCTCTAAGGAAATATATTTAGAAGAGGACTGAATTAAAATATCATCCAAGTAACATTGGACACGGACAGGGATAGCCCGAAGATGAGCCACCAAGGCGGTTAGTACCTTAGTAAAGGCACAGGGAGCAGAAGACAGTCCAAATGATAAGGCATGGTACTGATAATGCATATCAGCATAGTAAAACCGCAGATATTTGCGATGTGGGGGAAAAATGGAGATATGTAAATAAGCCTCAATGAGGTCAATAGAAGTAATGAAGTCACCCTTCCTGATGCCAGCCAAAATTTATAAACAACATAGTCAGTCTTTTAAGGTCCAGAATTGGTCTCCACCCATCCGAGGACTTGGGGACCAGAAAGAGCAAGGAATAGAACCCTTGGCCCGTCTGATCCTGTGGCATCTGCTGGATGGCTCGAATGTCCAGTAGGTGTTTCACGGCCAAATCCATGAGGGCCTTTTTGTGCCCGTCTTTAGAGACGGGACAGCGGGACACCAGAGCCTGGTGGCTCAGCAGACTGATAGCATTGTGATTAACACCAGCTGTCTGCAATTACTGTAAGTTCGAATCTCACCAGGCTCAAGGTTGACTCAGCCTTCCATCCTTTCTAAGATAGGTAAATTGAGGACCCAGTTTGTGGGGGCAATAAGCTGACTTTGTATAAATATACAAAAGTATGAAAGCTATTGCTTAACGCATTGTAAGCTGCCCTGAGTCTCCGGAGAAGGGCGGCATATAAATCAAATTAAAAAAAAAAAGAATAAAGAAACTCAGAGGGGTGTAGAGAATTTCAAGGGATAGACCAGATCTTACCGTATCCCTGACCCAAGAGTCCGACATGAGAATGTCCCATCGGTCAGCAAATAGAGCTAGCCTGCCGCCGATGGAACCGTCAGACATGCAGCTATCGTTGGCGGCGGAAAGGACGGCTTCCTCCTCCTCGAAAGGGCTGCTTGCCAAGGAGCGTTCTACCTCTGTATGACCTGTCTTGGGTCCCCCGCTATCTAGGTACGAAGAACCCCTGAGAACAGGAAGGTCCAGTGCCCCAATCAAAACCCCTCACAGGAGACCTACGAAAAAAGGGAGAGAATCGAGTGTCAGTTTTGCGTTGCGAAGAAGGCAATATTTTGCATTTATCTTTTGACTCTATGAGGAAAGGTTCCAAGGAAGAGGCAGACAATTTGCTCCCCGTAAAGGGGGAAGACACCAGATGCCACTTGTGATGGGTGTCTGCCTGCCAATGTCAAAGCCGAACCAGCTGGCGCGCCGCCACCATTGAAGCCATAGACTTCGAATCGAAGCAGGCAGAGTTGAGGGTGGCGTCTGCTGAAAACTGGACTGCTGTGATTTTATTTAGATCTTGCTGCAGCCTGGAGTCCTCAGGAGGCAATTTGTTTTGGAGTTGACTCAACAGAGCAGTGTCGCCCTGTTGAAGAAGGAGGCCGTGGTGGCAGATTTAATCGCCAAGCCACCCCCAAGTGAGCACATTGGAGAGTTTGATCAGAGCGGCGTTCCTCAGAACGAAGACCTTCATCTGGTTCGCCTGGGATGTCAGTGTGAGGCAGTAAGGCTGTAACAGGGGCGTCAACCATGGGTAGTTGGAAAAATTAGCCATGTCTGGAGTCACGTTAAAGAAACGTTTGTCCAGGGAAGAAGGAGCCAGGCAACAACCACTGGCATTGAATAACATCCAGGAAAAGCGGAGGAGCTGGAATAGAATTAACAGATTAGGTTGGCTCAGAGAAAAGGCGGGCCCAGTTGCGCCACTTGAGACGCTTTAAAGAGTAAGGATTTAAAAACTACCGGAGGGAAAAGACCGGTAAAGGCCGGTTGTTCCGGCTCAAGGTCCTTGTCATCAGACAAGTCCGGTTCCAGGTGGTCGACAGAGCCGGCAACTCTGATTCCAGACAGGATAGCAGATCATCCTGAATGTCCCTCCCAGGAGAAGCAGAAGGCACAGATCTCACAGAAGGAACTCTGCCGGGACGCAGATGACCAGCTTCCAGCGACATCTGTAGAGCCCTGGAAAAAAATCTGTTGCAGATTATCAGGGAGCACATAGTCTCTATTGTGTGTGAGAGAGGATTCAGTCACCCCTGGAACTTGGCTTGGAGCGGCCTCCGTAGACCCCACTAGAGAAGGAGGAGGAGGTGTTGAGGCCATAGAAGGGCCCCACAAACCTGCAGTGGAAGCAGAAATGGGACAGTCCTGGAGAGAAACCTGGTCAGGTGTCACCACAGAGGGAAGAACCTGGGGAAGCTCCTGCAAGGGAAAGGTCTTACGCTTGCTGGCTTTATTGCAGATTTTCTGCAAGGCCTGGTCCCTGCGCCTCTCGTCCCTGATGGCAGCTGAGCTGTGGCTGCAAGGGGTATGATGAGAGCAAGACTGTCTGTCCCTGGGACCATGTCCATGTTACCAGGGGCTTGAGTCGCTCCTGAGTCCATGCTCAAAGGCACCCTATCAGCCTGCCCAGTAGACCCAGCCTTCCAGCCATGTTTTGATTTAGAAAGAGCCTTAGGCATCCTTATTGTAAAAATGAAATGTCCTGTGCCTGTTATGAGCAAGGCAGATCAAAGCCAATGGCACACTGGTCCCCAAAATGGCTGCCAGCCAGTAAAAGAATTGCAAATGGCCGCCTTAAATTCAAAGAAGTCACTCAGGGCACTTCTTCTTGGAGAAAGCTATCTGTGAAAAACCCTCCAGTTCAATTAGCTGGGAAATCCCCAGCCCTAGATAGACAGCAGAAACAAGGGCCCTCTTGGGTAAGCACAAAGAATAAGTGCAAGGCACAAACATGCTACTAGAAAATTAAGCATGAAGTTCAAATGGCCGTTACCAGACAATGGAGCGTGAAGCTCCTGATGGCCACAAAATGGCTCCTAGCAGCCAGGCAGTGGAGCGCGAAGCCCCTGAACGGCCAAATGGTGCTCAACGGCCAGGCAATGGAGCACAAAGCTCCTGACGCCCAAAATGCTCCTCGCGGCCAAAACGGCTCCCAACAGCCCAACAATGGAGCAAAAAGCTCCTTACGGCCAAAAACTGCTCCCAATAGCCAGGCAATGGAGCGCAAAGCTCCTGACACCCAAAACGGCTCCCAATAGCCAGGCAATGGAACGCGAAGCTCCTGACAGCCAAAACCAATCCAAACGGCTAGAGAAAGGCGTGAAACTTCTGAAACTCAAACAGCGGTCACTGATAATAATGTGGCTGCCTCTGGGATTGTTGCCGCCAAGCTGGGAATGCTCGCCGCGGAGGGCTGGCTCCGATGTTTTAAGCAGGTGGTAGCAATGGGAGCTTAAGCTCCAACAGCTGATCTTCGCATTGGACGGCCTCCGGCAAGATGAAATAAACAATGGCCGTCTGCACAGCCCTCAATGGAGCGCAAAGCTCCTCGCCAAATTCTCCAGCTCCCTATGTTCACCCCAATCCCCCAGGAGAAAGGCCTTCAAGGCACTCCGAGATGCCTGCTATACAACGGTTGAAATGGGGGGGGGGCATATCCCCTCACAGACAGGCAAGCCTGTAGGGAAAGGAACCAAATCCAATGAGGACAAGGTTCCCAGTAACTCACAATTCGATGAGAACAACAATAATCAAAGTCTAAATGTCAAAGACAGCAATCAGGAAAGGTAAAAGGAAGGTGGGTAAGAGACCCAGCCCGGGACGTCTGTCCAGCCTGAAGGACTGAGAAAAAAGCTGGATAATCCTAGCAACAAGGGCGGAGCTGAATTTTGCTACAGACTCAGTCCTTCAAGCTGAACAGGCAAGAACACCCATTCCTGGCTGCTGTTTCCACCCACAATGGAGAATGTTTCTGCGGTCAAGTGGCCAGCATGACATCAAGTAGTGCAGAGCATAAGCACGGACCACTGTTACTTTGCACCAAAGAGGTGGCCCTTTATTTATTTGCATTTTGCATGCTTTCAATTGTGAGTAACAGGAGGTAACACAGTGAGAGGATTCAAATCACTAGAGCACAGATCTTCTCTTTTGAGTAGTTAAAAGTTTAAAATGGTTAAAAATTTAACCATCTACGTATTAAATTGCAACTATGTGAGCATTTGAAAATGGGGATGCTTCACCCTTACAAATGAGAATAACCTTAAATGCTTATAGCTAGCAGTTTTATTAGTAAGAAATGGAAATTAACATGAAACTATTAAAAGACAAGAATGAGCTATCTATCCCCTTCCCCCTCAAAATTATGGTAGAACTATTCAGAAACTGGTCATATCTACAACATGGAATTGAAAACGCTATGTTGAAAAATTTTAGCTGACCTGGAATAATTGTCCAGACTTGTACAGCAATATGTATGAAAATTGTCAAATGTAAATCTTTTCTCCTACTTATCAGAAATTTCTGATATTTCACATGCACATACAAAAACAAAATATCTTGATAAGTCATAAATATTTTTGAACATGTTTTTTTGGATTGATGTTGAGCTGTTTAAATATAACAAAACAAGATGTACTTGAAGAAAAAAAGATGACATATTTAAAGAGAAACGGTTCTTGCAAGCCATTAAGGATGGAATGGCTCTATTACATGTTGAAATGGCTTCCCAGGATCGAAAATTATTGAAATCTTTTGGACATAACAAATATGCAATGCATGAATAATGCTTCTAAGCCAGAAGGCTGAACAAGAAGTGGTGTGTGTGTGTGTGTGTGTGTGTGTGTGTGTGTGTGTGTGTGTACGGGACAAAAGACTGGAAGGATTCTTAATTGGCTATGGTAAAAATTGGAAGCTGCCAAAGGAGATTAACAAATTCTTTCTGTCAAGGCATTCTGTGCATTAACTTTTTTTAAACTTATTATTTTGACTGTATTAATAAAGGTACATAATAGTATTCAGTCAGATTTGCAGAAAGGTGTTAAGTTTAATTTTATTCCATGTGCCAACTTTTGTTCTGAAATTTATTAAAACATGCAATTTGATGAGGGTTGCAAAAATATGTATATTAGGATATACTATATAAAAAGTACAGTATATATAGTCTGAATCCTATATGCAGCAATAATCTGAGCTGTTGTTTAAACAACACTTTTTTCAAGTTTGCAATAAATAACTTGTTCTAGCTGTAAAGTTACTACTCTTAACAAAATGTGGATTGAGCTTTTGGAATAGATATTTTTAAAAAAGAATAGCAATAATTATATTTCAGAAAGTATGTATTCAGTTTTTAAATAATTGATAGGGGTATGTATACATTATAGCTTATCAACATTTATTTATTATTTTATAAAAGTTATTGGCAGCCCATTTTACCATAGGGTAACTCTGGATGGCTTACAGGCATAAAATATGTCTTACGCAATTAAAACATGAATAAATTAAAATCAAATATTAAAATCTAAGGACACATGGGGAGGGGGAGGGTGGAATGGGGGGAGGTGGTATCTGTTATTGCTTGATCATATCAGGGAGCAAGATGTTCCAAAGGACAGAAGCCACAGCAGAGAAGGCCCTCCTCCTAGACCCCGCCAGCCGGAATAATCAGGTTGACAGAATCCACAGCATGCCTTCTCTGCTGACACAAGTGATAAATTATCTTAAATCTGTATAACCAATATTTAGCCTTAATTTTAGGGGAACAGTTCATTTATAAGCTATAACTGAAATAATAATAATAATAATAATAATAATAATAATAATAATAATAATAATAATAATAATAATAATAATAATAATTTTATTTCTATACCGCCCTTCTCCCGAAGGACTCAGGGTGGTGTACAGCCTATTAAAAACACAAAATAACATCAGTTAAAATAGTTTAAAATTAAATAAATTCAACTAAATTTTTAAAACCCCAGAAATTTAAAACCCAATTTAAAAATGTTATGTTGATAGCCCAGCCTGGTGGAACAACAGGGTCTTGAGTGCGCAACGAAATACCCGGAGGTCAGAGATCTTACGTATTTCCGGGGGCAGTTCATTCCACAGGGCTGGGGCACCCACAGAGAAGGCCCTCCCCCTGGGTGTCGCCAGCCAACATAACTTGGCCGATGGCACCCTGAGGAGGCCCTCTCTGTGGGAGCGAACTGGCTGGTGGGAGGCTATTGGTGGCAGAAGTCGGTCTCAAAGGTACCCGGGTCCTGTGTTATGGAGCGCTTTAAAGGTGGTAACCAGCACCTTGAATCGCACCCGGAAGACCACTGGGAGCCAGTGCAGCTCGCGCAGGAGGGATGTCACGTGGGCGCAACGGGTTGCGCCCATAACCACCCACGCGGCCGCATTCTGGACCAGCTGGAGCCTCCGAGTGCTCTTCAAGGGGAGCCCCATGTAGAGAGCATTACAATAGTCCAGCCGGGAGGTGACAAGGGCATGAGTGACCGTGTGCAAGGCATCCCGGTCCAGAAAGGGCTGCAACTGGCGAATCAGGCGAACCTGATAAAAGGCCCCCCTGGCCATGGCCGTCATATGCTCTTCTAAAGACAGCCGTGCGTCCAGGAGGACGCCCAGATTGCGAGCCCTCTCCGTGGGGGGCAAGGATTCACCCCCAATAGTCAGCGATGGCACCTGCTGACTATATCGGGACGCCGGAAGCCACAGCCACTCAGTCTTGAAAGGGTTGAGTCTGAGCCTGTTCCTCCCCATCCAGACCCGCACGGCCTCCAGACAGCGAGACATCACTTCAAGGGCATCGTTGGGGTGGTCAGGGGTGGAGATGTACAGCTGAGTATCTTCAGCGTACAGATGACACTTCACCCCAAAACCACGGATGATCTCGCCCAGCGGCTTCACATAAATGTTGAACAGAAGGGGCGAGAGGACCGACCCTTGCGGCACTCCCCATGCGAGGTGCCTCGAGGTCGACCTCTGCCCCCCTGTCAACACGAACTGCGAGCGGTCGGAGAGGAAGGAGGAGAACCACCGCAGAACAGTGCCCTCTATTCCTAACCCTCTCAACCGCTGCAGCATGATACCATGGTCGATGGTATCAAAAGCCGCTGAGAGATCTAATAGGACTAGGACAGAGGAGCAGCCCCTGTCCCGAGCCCTCCAGAGATCATCCACCAATGCGACCAATGCCGTTTCAGTGCTGTACCCCTGCCTGAAGCTCGACTGGCACGGGTCCAGATAGATAGCTTCATCCAGGTGCCGGGGAAGCTGTCGTGCCACCACGCTCTCAACAACCTTCGTCACAAAACGAAGGTTGGAGACTGGACGGTAGTTAGCTAATTCAGCCGGGTCCAGGGAAGGCTTCTTGAGGAGGGGCCTCACTACCACCTCTTTCAAGGCGGCAGGAAAGGCGCCCTCACTCAGAGAAGCACTTATAATTCCCTGGAGCCAGCCTCGTGTAACCTCCCGGGAGGCCAGTACCAACCAGGAGGGACACGGATCCAATAAACACGTGGCGGCACTAATCTTACCCAGAACCCTGTCCACATCCTCGGGAGCCACAGGATCAAACTCCTCCCAGATAATCTCAAGACCTGCCCTCATCTCCCATGGACACATCCAATCGGAGTCCAAGCCCTCCCGAATCCGAGCGACTTTGTCATGCAGGAATTGCACAAAATCGTCAGCACGACCCTGCAAGGGATCTTCCCGCACTCCCCCCCGAAGAAGGGAGTGGGTCACCCTAAACAGGGCGGCTGGGCAGTTCTCTGCAGATGCGATAAGAGCGGAAAAATGGTTAGATTTTGCCGCTTTTATCGCCACTAGGTAGGTCTTGATATAAGACCTCACCTGTGTCCGGTCGGAATCGGATTGACTAGTCCTCCAAATGCTCTCTAGGCATCTTTTCTGACGCTTCATCTCTCTCAGCTCCTCAGAGAACCAAGGAGCCAATTGAGATCGGCATCGGGTCAGAGGCCGCAAAGGCACGACGCGGTCCAAAGCTCCAGCGGCCGCACTCTCCCAAGTGGCCACCAGCTCTTCAGTCGAGTCATGTGCCAGAGTCTCAGGAAACGGCCCAAGCTCTGTCAGGAACCTTTCGGGGTCCATCAGGCGCCTGGGACAGAACCATCTGGTCGGTTCCGTCTCCCTGCGGTGGGGGGAAGCAGTAGGAAAGTCCAAGAGAAGGAGCGAATGATCTGTCCATGACAAGGGTTTGATGTCTAGGTCCCTTCTACCAAGATCATTCAAGATCATTTTGTCAGAGACAAAAATCAGATCCAGAGTGTGTCCCCCTATGTGAGTTGTGCCTTGAACTAACTGGGTCAGGTCCATGGCCGTCATGGAAGCCGTGAACTCCCGGGCCACCTCTGACGCTTCCCCTGCAGACGGAAGGTTGAAATCCCCCATGACAATAAGTCTGGGGGTATCAACCGCCACCCCGGCAATGACGTCGAATAGCTTGGGCAGGGTCGCTGCCACGTGGCAGGGAGCCAGGTACGTAATCAGCAAACCCATCTGTACCCACGGCCCCACTTCACAAAAAGGGACTCACATCCGGCTATCTGAGGAACAGTGGTCTCCCTCAGACAAAGACTTTCTCTAATAATCACCGCCATTCCCCCACCCCTCCCCTGGGCCCTTGGCTGATGAAATGCACAATAAGCATTTACATAATATATAGTGTACTTTGTTTTCTTTGAAATTGTTAGTTAATTGGTAATACTGTTCAAAGTAGTGCTGACCCAAAAAGAAAGGTAAAGAATGATGTATATGCCATTAAATTGTATTATTCACAAATAAAATGAATATAATCATAAATATAGTCACATATGTGCTTCATTGGTAAACCTTAAATATTTTTATTGTCTGTGGCTTTAAGGAATATATACAATGATAGAAGGGAAATAATAAAAGCTGAGTTATTCAGAGGATACAGATTTTTTTAATATAAATGCAGACTTTAAAAGCAACTGCTTATTTATATATAAAATTCACATCTGAAAAATGATTTTATTAACATTTTCTTTTTCACATATTTCAGATTCGTGATTCAATTTGCAATTATGAGGCCTTTATGAACATTGTTAAAGTAAGTGATAAAATAGGAGAGTTAGAAGCAGTAAGAGACAAAGCCACAGAAGAACTGCAGTATCTTCGTTCCTTGGATACAGCTGGAGATGGTTAGTACTGTTATGTTTATAGTTATTATATAACCATAAGATGCTGTCTATTTTTTCTTCACGTAGCATTCTCCTAGAAGTTAGAAATTTATAATCTTTCTTAATGGACAAATTTTCTACTTAAGAATAAGATAATGTATTTTTCGGAGTATAAGACGCACCGGAGTATAAGACACACCTACCTTTTTTGGTTGTTGTTTTTTTAAAAAAGTTTTTTTTTTAGACAAACACACATACAAACATACAATGTATTTTCTTTGAACAGAGTATTTGGTGGTTCACAAATTTAAACAGTGTTTAGTCATTTCAATTAAATTTACAATTTCTATATTTCCTTTTTGCCATATTTATTCCTTATCTTTTTTTAAAAAAACAATATTAACCTTCATTCTCATCTTTAATCTTAATCAAATTCAATTTTCCCCTTCTATTCTATATTATACCCCTTCCCATTGTCATCTATTTTTATATCCATCCTCACATTGGTTAATTATTTAATATTGCAATTGTTTAATACAAATTCAACATTTTATATAAATCAATTAGTTATAACTATCTTTTTTGTATATTAATCAATATGAACATGAATATTCCAATTATTTCCATGCAATCCAATTTCTTACAAATCAATTAATTATATTTACCAATAATAAACCAAATAATTTCCCCCATATATTCCTCCAAACCACAACTTAACCATTTCTGCTTTCAACACAATATACAATTAATAATATCTCAATTATTACAATTCCCTAGTTAAATAGAGCTTTTTTTCTTTTGTGTTTTAAAATCTTGAACTCTCCTCTTTTGCCCTAAATTTCCCATTGTTTGCACCTATCTTTTTTGGTGAGGAAAAAGAAATAGAAATCTCTCTCTGCTTCATTTTGTCACTTTGCAGGAAAGAGCCTGCTTTACTTTCAGTTTCGTTTTTTCAGCATAGGGGAAAAAAATCTGCTCGCACTCTTTGCAGCAAGCAGGAGAGCCCTGCGCAAAACAGCTGAGAGCAAATCAGCTGAGAGTTGGGAGGCTGATCTAATCAACTTGTGCTAATTAACTTGTGCTGAAGCTGAAAGGGGCTGTTTTTTCTTGCTGTTTGCTTGCTAGAAGGTAACTGCTGCGAGGCACAGGCCAAAGGGTGGGGGCCAGTGGGTGGGCAGGGCTACATTCGGTGTATAAGACGCACCTAAATTTTCACCCCCTTTTGGGGGGTAAAAAGGTGCATCTTATACTCCAAAAAATACGGTAATTTGAGAATTTTGGGGGAAAGCCAGAATTTAAGGTGTAGAATGGAGATACAAGTATCCTGGCAGTTTTTAATTATGCTTCATATAAGCACAGTAAGCTTCTTGGATGTTGGATGGCTAGATAAATTTCCATAACTGACTATTTTGGAATAATAAGAACCTTTCCTCTCTTGAATGATAAGCTATTTATGATTTTATTCGATTGTTGTTCTGGAATTCAAATCTGCATATAAGCTTGCCAAGGTGAGATATTATATAGTTTGAAGCTGTGTCCGGTATGCATAAAACTTCCCTTGAAAAAGCTTACTTATTCTACTAGACATTGTAAAGGGAAGACAATTTTGTAAGTAATTGTATGCTGAAGAAATGCTTGCTCTGACAAATTGTGGAATATAGTCTGTATTCCCAGGAGGACGGGCAGCTTTCCAGAGGGCAAAGAGGATGAACAACTTGAAAAGTTTGAAGAGAATTAAAATGACTCCTCCCTCACTATTCTTTTTTTTTTTAAGTTTTTTATTTTAAACATAGTTAAAAGACATACATACCACATATACAACATATACAAGAATCTTAGTTTCTTTTTCAGCTACTTAACAGTGATCCATTTCTTACTATCTATTAATATTTACAGATATTATGTTAATTTATTCAGCCTTTTTCTCCTATTATATTTCATTTCTACTAACATATTAATTGATATATCACATTTTTCTCTTTCCCTTCTTCATTCCTTTAATTTATTTCCTTATTTTTCAGCCATTCATACCAATTATTCCACACTTTATAGTATTTGGTTTCCTCTTTCCCCTGAATTTCTTTAGTTAGTTTATCCAGTTCTGCACATTCCAAAATCTTTTTAATTATATCCTTATCTGGTGGTGATTCTTCTTTCTTCCAGTATTGCACATATATAATATATGCTGCTATCAATATATGTAATATGAGATACTGTGTTTCTTTAGTATAATTTCCTATTGACATCCCTAATAGAAACTGTTCAGGTTTTCCCTCTATTGAATTCTGGATTATTTCTTCGATCCAATTTTTAATTTTCTTCCAAAAAATTTTCGCTACCGGGCATGTCCACCATTGGTGGTAGAATGTTCCGTAACTAATCTTACACTTCCAGCATTTCGGAGAATTGCTGGGGAACATTTTCGCTATTCTTGCTGGTGGGAGATGCCATCTGTGAAACATTTTCATCTGGTTTTCCTTGTATGCAGTTGAGACTGTTAATTTCATATTTGTTTTCCCACTTCTCCAACTCTATCGGATAATTAAAATTTTGGGCCCATTTGATCATCGTTTCTTTCACAGTTTCCTCTTCCATTTTATACCATAAAAGAAATGTGTATATTTTACTAATTAGTTTTTGTTCATTCTTTAACAGAATTTTATCAAGGTCAGTTTGTTCTACTCTAATTTGATCCGTTTTCCTCTCCTCAATATATTTTGATCTTATTTGTAGGTATGACCACCATTGTATTTCCCTACCTAAGTCCTGTTCCAATTTGTGTTTTGCTTTTAGAGTTCCCCCCTCATTAACAATATCCCTATATCTAATAATTTTGGACCAGTCTACTAAATTTGGGTGTGTTAATATTTCTTCTGGGGAGATCCAGGATGGTACTCCTATATAGTGATGTTTCTTAATTTTGTTCCAAATTGTTAAAAATGAGTTCCTAATTACATGTCTTTTGAAATATCCATGAGTGTTCTGTTTTTCCTCCCATAGAAATGCGTGCCACCCTACATGAAGATCTTGTCCCTCTAATATTAAGAGTCTTTTATTTTCTAATTCTATCCACTCCTTTATCCAAACTAAGTCAGCTGCTTGATAATAGGTCTCCCAGTCCAGGAAGGCTATTCCTCCTCTGTCTTTTGATTTTGTAATACTTTTAATCTGATTCTGGCTTTCTTCCCTTGCCAAATAAATTTTGTAGTCATTCTGTTTAATAAAAAAAAAAAAATCCATTCTAATCGGTATAATCTGCAAGAGGAATAAAATTTTGGGCAAGATACTCATTTTTATTGCTGCCACTCTTCCTGTCCATGAAATTTGCAGCTTTGTCCAATTTTCCAAATCCTTCTCAATTTGCCAAACCAATTTATCATAATTTTCTTTTTTGATTGATGAGCTTCTTGCAGTCAGGCAGATTCCCAAATATTTTATTTTTTTTGGTAGTTTGTATATCCATAGTCTTTTCTAATTCTATCTCCTGTTCTTTTGTAACGTTTTTAGTTAATAATTTTGACTTATTTTTATTTATTTTTAAACCTGCCACTGCACCGAATTCCTCTACTTTTCTAATCAATTTAGGGCCTGATTTTAGCGGGTCTTCGATTATAAAAACCATATTGTCTGCATAGGCTTGAATTTTATACTCCCCATTCTTAATTTTCAAACCTATAATCTCTTGATCTTCCCTAATTCTATTTAAGAGTAGTTCCAGTGATAGGATAAAAAGAAGTGGGGAGAGTGGACAACCTTGTCTTACTCCCTTTGTTATCTCAAATCCCTCTGTCGTGTCTTGATTAAATATTACTTTTGCTGTTTCTTTTGAATATATTTTTTCAACCATTTTTCCAAATTTTTGTCCAAATTCCATTTTCCTTATCAGTTTTGTCATAAATTTCCAGTTCAGATTATCAAAATCTTTTTGTACATCAAGGAAAACCAGTGAAATTTGCTTCTCCGAGTGTATTTCGTAATACTCTAATATGTCAACTATCATACATGTATTATTTTTAATTTGGCGTCCTGGTAAAAATCCGCTTTGGTCTGGATGAATATGCTTATTCAGAATCGTTTTTAGTCTTTCCACAATTATTGACATAAACGTTTTAGAATCAGAATTCAATAGAGAGATAGGCCTGTAGTTTTGTATTAGTTGTTGGTCCGAATCTTCCTTGTGTATAAGTATAATTAATACCTCTGACCATGATTTTGGAATATTTGTCTCCTGCAATACATCATTAAATATTTCTTTTTTTTTATTGAAAAGTTCTATAAGAAATACAAACAATTTTCTCCCCCCCACCCTTTCCCCCTCCCCACTTAATAGAAAATTTACCTTTTCTTATACATAATAAATCCTACATATACATGTTTCCCTTAAAGAAAGCATTAAAATAAGACATTTTAATTACATTCGGAGTTACTCTTCTTCTCTTTCTTCCCTCATTCCACAACAAACCTTCTTCTTCTCCTCCTTTCTTTCTCTTCCCTCCCTCCTCTTCTCTCCTACTTTCTCCTGCCTCCTCTCCTACCTCATCCTACTTCCTTTTCCTTTCCCCCACTTCTCTCTTCTTTTCCCCCTTCTCACCTTCACTCCTACTCCTGTCCCCTTCCCTTCCTCCTCTCCTTTCTTCCATTCCTCTCCCTCCCTCTCCTCTTCCTATTCTCTCCTCCTTTCTCCTTTCTAACTTCTTTGCTGTGAAATATTCTCCTCCTTTAGTATCTGAGCAACTCCTGTATTCTAATCGTAGATACTTTCTTCTGTTAAAATATTTCTCTATTCACTTTTTTCCCACCCCAGCCCTTATCCCACCCTCCCCACCCCCCCTGACTTCCCAGAGCAAAAACAGGGTATAGCATCTAACAAACATATGCTAAAATAAACTAACTAATTATAAAGTTCAAAACTCCCACACGTTCTTTAACTCCCCTTGCTCCAATTCATCAACCTCCCTTTTATAAGTTCTCAAAACCAATTAAGTTAAATTCATTCTTCCTAATTATAAAAAAACTTTTTCTTGATGTATAATCCAATACTTCAGCAGTATTACAAACAGTAAAAATCATGAATAAGTTCCATTTCCATACCCTCGAACATCATTCTTTTTGAACATTACTCCCTAATGAAATTTAACATTAATCCTCTTTCCTTCAAAAAAATTGGGCATCTTAAAATCTTACACATTTTATCTCATATATCTTTTAGAATAATATAATCTTATGTTAAACATTTAAAAAATCTCTTAATACCATTAAAACACTTATTTACCAAATATAAATTTCAAAATCTACAGGAGGATATCTTTCAAATTTTCAATTAACCATTTTAATACCTCTAACTTTTTAGAAAACAGCCCTTTTACTATCCAAAACTAACTATCATTTTGTAATAGAATTCTGAATTTAACATTAATCCTCTTTGCTTCAAAAAGTTGGGCATCTTGAAAGCTTACACCATATATTTCATATATCTTTTAAAATAATATAATCTTATGTTAAACATTTTAAAAATCTCTTAATACTATTAAAACACATATTTGCCAAATGCAAATTTCAAAATCTACAGGAAGATATCTTTCTTAATCTTCTGTTCTTCTCTTCTTTCTATATTTTTTCCAATCCTTTTTTTTATAAGTTCTTTCAACAGTCCCCCCAATTTTATTTTTGAAAATTTTTAAATGTTGATTTGAGGTTGATGTTTCTGAAATACTCGCTCTCTTCTTGAGGTCACATTTTCTAATTTGAAATCCCCATTTCGACTCTTCTTGCTTGTATAATCATTCAGTCTATTCCTTTGTCCATGTAACCAGAATTTAATGCCATAAAGATTGTCAGCTTGCAATAAAGAGTCTATTTGTTGCTTTTCTGTCAATTGAATGGAAACGTCCACCAAAACCTTTGTTTCAACTGTGCCAGCCTGCCTTTCAATCCTGACAGCCTCTCGATCTTCCAAAAACAAACTCCTCTGAGTAATTTCCTGCTGGCCCTCCAACAACTGCTTATGTTTTCCCAAGCTGTTTTTTGAAAAAGCTCTTTCAATTGTATCCAAAAGAGCAAAATTAAAAGAGTCTAGAAGTTCTTGAAAAACCTGAACAGTCACAGCTTGACAATTGCTGATTCACCAGCCCTGATGTCAGCCATATTTCAGCCACTTTGTATTCATCCAGCTATCAGGACAACAATTCCAACTATTTTCCATACAGTATAAAAGCAAAATTTTAATTAAAGTCAGTACCAAATTCTTTTCCTCGGTACCAAATTCTTTTCCTGGCCGCTTCGACTTTAAAACTTTCTCTTAAGGTGTAATCCGGTAGCTGTATCACTGTTGCAAACGTTAACAAGCATTAATAAGGACTTTCCCTAGTAGCTTCTTCCTCCCGCTCTCAGGCGCCATTTTCTGCATTTTAAAACGGAGTTAAAGTGTTACTTGCAATTTTTTCCTTTTTTTCTCCTGATTTGCTCTGTCTGCAATCAAAGTAAAGATGTTAAAAGTCCCCCCATTTATTTTCAGCAGATTGTGGTCGCGGCTTCTAGCTCCACTTTAGCGGAGTCGTTCCTGGTCCGGAGCAGCTTGACAGGCTTCAATAGGGAGCCCACACCCTTCGCGCCCCAGGATTTCTCCTGGTGCACTTGGGGGGCTCTACCTCCGCCTGTCGGCTCTTCTCTCTCCCCTTTGCCCGGGGAGAGGGTTTTTTGCCGCCAGACAGCTGTTTTTTGGCTGTTCTGGCGGCATTTACGGTGCCGGGGATCGGGCGCTCATGAAAGAGCGTCAGCGATGCTCGCGGAGCCAAACCAGAAGTCCATCATTAAATATTTCTAACATTAGCCCTCCTATCTGATTTATTGTATTCTTATATAATTCAATTGGTAATCCATCAGGGCCTGAGGTCTTATTATTTTTTTGTCTTTTTATAGCCATCCCAAATTCAGTTTCAGAAATTGGTCTGTTCAATATTTCTTTTTGTTCATCTGTCAATTTACAAACATTTATTTCCTCCAAGTATTTTTTAATTTCCGATTCTTCTTTTTTTTCTTGTGTATATAATTTAGAGAAGAAATTATAAATTATTCATTTTTTATCTTCTTTTCTGTATTGAATTGCCCCTTCTTCATCTTTCAGGCATTGTATCTTTCTTTTATCCTTTTCTTTTTTCAGTTTGTAGGCTAACCACCTATTTATTTTATTTGCATGCTCAAAATAGTTTTGCTTCGCTGTCTTTATTTTCCAGGCTAATTCTTCCTGTGTAATCAAATTTAATTTATGTTTTATTATCCTTCTTTCCTCTTTAATTTTCTTGTTTTGGGGATCTTTATATAGTTTTTCTTCTAATTTTGGGAGTTGTTCCTGTAGTTTATTTTGTTGTTGACTTTTCTCTCTCCTTTTCTTTGCAATATATGCAATCGAGACCCCTCTGATGCAAGCTTTTAGAGTATCCCAGAGATTTTGAGGCGAGGTATCTTATTTTTTATTTATGCTCGGAAAGATCTCTATTTCTTTTTCCATTCGCAATTTATATTCTTTCTCCTTACATACATACTGATTTAGAGTCCACCTTTTATATCTTTTTTGTTCCTTCCAATGAATTATTATAGGGTTATGGTCTGCCCAATCGTTTATTCCAATATCTATTTTTTCAATTTCCAATTGCAATTGTGTTGACATCCAGGCCATATCGATCCTGGACCAAGACTGATGTGGATGCGAATAATAAGTGTATTGCCTCTCTTCTTTATTGATTTCCCTCCAGGTATCTTTTAAACCTAATTCTTGTGTCATAATGAAAAACTCTTTTGGTAATATTTCTTTCTTTCTTTCTTTCTTTTTTTTTTTTTTTTCTTCTCACTATGGTAGTCTTTTTTACTATCCACTATAGCATTATAGTCTTCTATTATGCAAATGTTTTCTATCTCCTACTATTTTATTATATAATTTTTTATAATATTCTTGCTGATTTGAATTTGGAGCATATATCACAACTAATAAAAATAGTTTGGATTCAGTATCTAATTTGACCATTAAAATTCTGCCTTCATCATCCACATACTTTAATTCTGATTTTATTCTTTCTTTTATGTACACTGCTATTCCCTTTTTTTGTTGTTGTTGAGATAGAGACACACATAATTTCCCTAATTTCTTATTTTCCAATAATTTTTGAAAGCCTTTTTTTATGTGAATTTCTTGTAGACAAATAACATCTATGTCTAACTTCTTTAATTTTGAGAATGTTTGTGTTCTTTTTTTCTGTATATTTAAATCATTAATTTTCACGGAGAATAACGATATTGCTTCTTCCATCCCTTACTGTACTTGTTTTTTGTATTTCTTGTCTCTCTCTTAACTCTTCCTCTTCTCTTTCTTCTCGTTCTTTATCTTGGGCTTTCTTTGCTTCTTTCTCTCTTTCTATTTCTTCTTCTTGTTCCTCTTCTTGACTTTTACTTTCTGATTCGTCCTTACTTTCTTGTTCGTCTTCCAAATAGTTTTTGTAAAACTCCTGTGCTTTTTCTACAGAGTCAATTTTGAATTTTTTATCTTGCCACATAATAAGGATTCCTTCCGGCATAATCCATCGGAACATCACTTTGTGTTATATTAGTTGGGATGTCAGCTGATGATATTGTTTTCTTTGGTCTCGTATTCTCTGTGGGATTTGCTTTAATATAATAATCTCTTTTCCTTTATAAGATACTGTTTCCTCTCTGGATTTTTTATATATTTTGTCTCTCATTGTTTTTTTTACTGAATCTAATGTGTACTTCTTGTGCCAATTGATGACTTCTAATATAGTTATTATGTACTCGGAATATTTCGTCTATTGAGTCTATTACCTCCTCTTTATCTCTTTGTGTTAATCCTGATATTATTTCACTCATCTTCCCTTCCAAATCTTCTTCTTTCTCTTCCGCCACATTCTGAAAACGCAAAAAGAAGGAAGCTTTTTCCATTTCTAAATATGCGATAGAATCAGTCAGTTCTTTATTTGCTTGTTGAGCATCCTGTTCTGCCATTTCTAGTTTCAAATCCAATAAGTCTACTTTAGATTCTATTTTTTTGACTTTCTGCTCATTCTCTATGTCAAGTTTCTGAAAGATGCCCTAATTAATTCATGAGCCATGATCCAAACTTTAAAGGAAATATAGTCATTTATTAGGAGCAACATTCCGGCAATACTCGGATGCAGTTAGGACTGATCCCATGTAGATTTACGTTCCCCTATGACCCTGTCTCTCCCCTCCTCTCTGGCCATGTCATAAATCACATTCTCCAATTAACCACTTTGGCTGGCTGTGAAACCTTTTTTCTGATTGCGGTCAGAAAAAATGTATGGAATTCACTTCAGTTCTCCCTCCCTCCTGCTCATGGCAACTTGAAAACTTTGCAAGTTGACACTCTACTACTGTTTGTTGTATATTCTCCATCTTCTCCTTCATACTCTTTAAATCTTCCTTTAATTCCCCTATTTCATTTTTAATTTCTTTATGGAACCTTCTAGCTTCCTCTTGGTGATCTGCCATCTTTTCTTGAGATTTCATTAAAATCTCTTGAATCATTTGTAGCATGGTCTGCATAGTACTCATCGTTGGTTCCATCTTATCTTTTTCCTTTCCCAGCATACTTTCAATCGAACGCTGGGTTGTGGGGGAAGGCATCAAGGTTGGGGTTGATACAGTTTTTTTTCCAGTTTTTGTTATTGTTGTTGTTGACATTGTTAAATTTCTTGTCAAGTTCCTCCACAATTTCATAAAAAAATTTAGAGATCATTCTAACCTATTACAATTCAATTTAACTAATCTTAAAACCTCTCACTTATGATTGTTATCTATTTGTTATTATTTAATCCTTAAGCCTTTTAATCCTTGAATTTTAAATTACAGTTTTCTAAAGCTATTTTTTATTTAGAGATTTTACCCTGTTTTAAACAATCCCTTTTTCCGTCCTATATATATATTCCCCTTCAACTCTTAATCTTCTATGTAACAATAAAGCCTTTTCAGCAAAACAAAATACCCCCCTTCTCCGGTTACAATTACAATTTCAAAAATACTCCAGTTACAATTTCAAAAATAATACTCAAACCAAAATTCAATCTTTTACAGCAAATTTCTCTCTTTAAAATTCTTTTTTTTTTAAGACTGCCTTCTTCCAGTTCTTCCACACCTTATTGCATCAGCTTGTCCATTTTATTGTTATCACCCTTGCCACTCTTCACTCCACCATCCGATCTGTCCCACTTCTCAGTCTTACACCAATTTACATTCCACTGTCTTTCCTGGTATTTATAAATCCATAGAATTTGATTGTCTATTTTAATTTTCTGACCACAGTTTTCTTCCCAATATTTTCTGTCCACCTACACCAATTTTATCAATTAAGGAGAGGAAAGTTCTCAGTTCTAATCTTAGTTCCAAAAATCACTATTAATTTACTCTTTTTCTGTCTAACATCGTAGTTCCTCCGCAATAATCCTGGTTGTTACTTTGTATTTTCTTTGTTGCTTCTACTTTCACTCCTTCCGCCGTCTTTGCTGTCTTCGTTCGATCGCCTCCTTTTAAGCGCACTCCCTCTCGATCGCTGCTTTCTCTGCTCCCCGCGTCTCTCTTTCTCGTAATCTTTTTTTAAGTATCACTTTTTCTTTCTTTCTCCGCTTTCAAATGATCACTGCCGCTGATACCACTTTTTGCTTCCTCACTAAGGCAGCCGCCATCGCTCCTGATCTGCCTTAAAGGCAGATTTTTCCCTGCAGGATTTAAGGGGTCCGGCTTTCTTTCTCCAGGGCGCTAGGGTCTCACCCAAGAATCAAACCTTCCCCTTTAATATTCCAGACCCCCTGAGCCTGGAATTGCCCTTGAAAGGGCTCCAAATCAGGAATTAGCTGGGTTTTCGGGAGCTGTCAAAAGCACCCTCACCCACTCCGCGAGTCGTCACTGACTATTCTCATAGTCTATCTCTAGCTATGCAAATAGTTGCTTTAATCCAGCAAGATTTTGTCTGTAGGTGTGAAAGACAATAAAGGAAACTACTCTTAAGTAATTCCAAATCCACTCTTGGTTCTTGGCAATTTATGCATTTGTAAGGGCTGAATTTGCTTTGAAATACAATTTTATTTTAAAATGAGTTGTCCATCATAATTAATTTTGTGCTAAATAATGAGTTAATCCCTAAGTTTTCAAAAATTGTACTTATAAAAACCAATATACAGTAAGTGCAGTGCATATAGAATAGAATAGAATAGAACAGAACAGAACAGAACAGAATTCTTTATTGGCCAAGTGTGATTTGTTTTTGGTGCATATGCCCTTTGTGTACATAAAAAGACAAGATACATTCGTCAAGAATCATAAGGCACAACACCCAGTGATAGTCATACGGTATAATAAGCAATCAAATCATACTAGGAAACAATCAATATAAATATAAATTGCAAGGATACAAGCAACAAAGTTACAGTCATGCAGTCACAAGTGGGAGGAGATAGGCGACAGGAATGATGAGAAGACCAATAGCAATAGTAATGCAGCCTAATGTGAATAGTTTGACAGTGTTGAGGGAATTATTTGTTTAGCAAAGTGATGGCATTCGGGGAAAAACTGTTCTTGTATCTAATTGTCTTGGGGTGCAGTGCTCTATAGTATTGTTTTGAGGGTAGGAATTGAAACAATTTATGTCCAGGATGCAAGGGGTCTGTAAATATGCTCACAGCCCTCTTTTTGACTCGTGCAATATACAGGTCCTCAATGGAAGGCAGGTTGGTCGTAATTGTTTTTTCTGCAGTTCTAACTATCCTCTGAAGTCTGTGTCTGTCTTTTGGGTTGCAGAACCAAACCAGGCAGTTATAAAGGTGCAGATGACAGACTCAATAGTTCCTCTGTAGAACTGCATCAGCAGTTCCTTGGACAATTTGAGCTTCCTGAGTTGGCGCAGAAAGAACATTCTCTGTTGTGCTTTTCTGATGGTGTTTTTTATGTTAGGTGTCCATTTTAGGTCTTGAGATATGATAGAACCTAGAAAGTCTCTACTGTTGATACTGTGTTGCCTAGTATTGTAAGAGGTGGTAGTATGGGAGGGTTTCTCCTAAAGTCTACCACAATTTCTATGGTTTTGAGTGTGTTCGGTTCCGGTCGCACCACAAGGCTAGTTGTTCAACCTCCCGTCTGTATGTGGATTATATCCATAATGTACTCATGATTTTAAAGTGTATTTCATTTAGAATGAATGCTAGCTTTTAAAATATTTTCTCATAGAAAAATATAATATAATCTACTAAAATAGTTCACAATAGCCAAATTTTCATTGCCAGCACATATTAACTTAGTTTAATTTAATTTAATTTAATTTAATTTAATTTAATTTAATTTAATTTAATTTAATTTAATTAATTAAATTTATATGCCGCCCCTCTCCGAAGACTCAGGGTGGCTCACAATACAATACATTAACATCAGCTGCCTGCAATTATTGCAAGTTCAAATCTCACCAGGCTCAAGGTTGACTCAGCCTTCCATCCTTTCTAAGGTAGGTAAAATGAGGACCCGGATTGTGGGGGCAATAAGCTGACTTTGTATAAAAATATACAAAAGTATGAAGGCTATTGTTTAACGCATTGTAAGCCGCCCTGAGTCTCCGGAGAAGGGCGGCATATAAATCAAATCCAAAAACAAAAACAAAAACAAAAAAACATTTTAAAAAATCATTATAAAAAACATTTAAAAATTAAAAACATTAAAAACATTAAAAATTCATTCATTCCATTCATGGCCGGATCTCGCCAGATCACAAGAGCGAGATCAACAGCCCCAGGCCTGCCGGAAAAGCCAGGTCTTCACCGCTTATCGGCAGGCCAATAGGGTAGGGATGGCCCGGACCTCAGGAGGTAACTGGTGCCAGAGAACTGGGGGCGCCACAGAGAAGGGCGTACCCCGTGGGCCCACCAGCCGGCATTGTTTAGCTGATAGTTAATAGTTCTGTGCTTATCAATAACAGCATTGATTCCGTTTTGAAAAAAAAATGCATTCATTTTTTTCAGAGACATTTGATTATCTTCTTCTATGTAGCCTTAAGCAATACATTTCCAATTCATTAAGAATTTAAATAGATGTGTTTTATCCTTTTAAATCTTACTTGATTTTCTTTTCAGATATTAACCATATAAAAAATCAGATAAATAGCTTACTCTTTGTTAAGAAAGTATGTGATTCAAGAATACTGAGGCTACAGTCAGGAAAAGTAAGTATGTTTCATGTATTGCGATTATACATAAGCATCTGAGCCAACTGAGACTTGATTTTCTAAATCAAATAATAGAGCTCAGTGTTATCAAAATCTTTTGCATTGTTTTCAATAGTTAATGAATGTCGAAAGCTTGAATTTGTCAGGTTAGGTTCTCATATCACATCAGTCTAAAAAAAACATACTAGTTTTGCATATATCTGATTGCTACTGAACTAAGATCCTAGCTCACGATAAAGAATTTATTGCCAATCCATTATCAAACAAATTTTTAAATTGTACATGCAAGTTAAAGTTAAACTTTATTCATGAATCACTGTACCTAAAATCTTACGAGAAGACATCATCCCTGATTTTGATATGTAGCAAAAATAAGCCATGTTGTATAAATATTGCATAGCCATATCTATTAATGTATTGTACCTTTATTCAGGAAATAGATACTGTGAAACTGGCTGCAAATTTTGGAAAACTTTGCACAGTCCCTCTGGACAACATTCTAGTAAACAATGTTGCACTACAGTTTTTTATGGGTAAGAAAACAGTAGTTGGAAATGCATATATATTGCATGATTAAAACTGTAGTACTGTAACAGGATGCTATAAATGTGCATGTATTTACCTAAAAATGAATAAAGATAACTGATGTGAGGACTTTTTTGATTCCCATCTATTTTTTTATTCATTAAACAGATTTAATGAAAAGATGGCTGTTTCTCTTTCTCAAATATCCACACAGTTAAGTAAGCTATAGGTCAGGACTGTCAAAGCCGCTTGCTTCGCGGGCTGTATCATGATGTATCACAATGTTTTTTGCCTTTGCGGAGCCAAGGTGGTGTGGCCTGCACAGGCTGTGTTCAGCCCGTTGGCCGCCAGTTTGTCACAACTGCTGTAGGCCATAGAAATGTAAACAAATTCAGTCATTAATTCTATTTAAATTTAGTATTTTATGCCGATTGGATGGATTTTAGATAGTATCAGCTTTTCTCCATTAAAAATATCAAGCAAAATAATATAACCTACTGAGATTTGCCTTTAAGCTCTATGGTGGTTACTGTTTAAAAAAGATCATCTATCTTCAACATTCATGTCAATGAATCTGAATATGCATGAAATCCATAAAACACTTGTTTTCAATTCAGAAAAAATTGGTTTGTTCACAGTATTCTGTAGAAACGTTCTTGAGTTGGGTGCATTATCTCAATATAAAAATTTGAATGTTTCATGTTTTATCAGGTCACATCTTAAAATCCCATCTTGTAGCTTTTGAAAGCAGTGGAAATTTAGAAGAAACTGTATGCTCTCTTGCTCACCACCCAAGGATCACAAGAATAACTAGTCTGGCAAATGTGTCACATTTCTTTCAATTATTTCTTCCAAAAAAAGCTGCCTGAAGATTAGGTGGTCAGGAAGAAAATGAAACCTAGTCAGTCCACTGCCACAATTGGAATTTCTTTCAATAATGTTTCAAAGTTCTTCGTGTACTTGCCTAAACTTTGTAGACCTTTGACTCCATTACTTACTTACTAAATTCATCCAGCAGTTTTAGCAAAGCAAGGAGATATTTAAGGCATATTTTGGCTACCATAATTTTAAAAATTACTTTTGACTTATTGGAATGAGAACATGTAGCCATGTAACATTCCCATTACTGTTGTTTCATTAGCTACCAGTGTGTTTCCAAGTACAGTACAAGTAATCCTTGAAGTACAACAATCTATTCAATGAATGTTCGAAGTTACAATTCATACCCCAAGTGCTAAATATGAATTGTTTCAAAGTTACAAATTATACAGCTCCCCCCCAAAGGTCACTCACCCTTACAACTGACCAGAGACGCTGCAGCACACCCACTCATCTATTTTCCTCCATCTTGCCCGCTCAGGTCCTCAGAAGTCCCCCAGAACCCAGTATGTTGGTTTGCTTTGCCAATATGCTGGGTTCTATGCATTCCTTTCCATCCCCGCTCCCCTATCACCATTCACTTACTTACTTTTGGACGAGCTCAGATAGTCAGCAGAGAGAAGGCTTTTCCCTCACTGGGTCAAGTGGCATAATCAAGAAGAAGAAATCCAATCTCTTTTGTTTCCATGGGAATCCTTTCCCCCCCAGACAGCATAAACCACTATGATACCTTCTTAGCTCTGCCAGCGTAATCCTAGTGCTGGCAGGGCTAAGAAGAAATTGAAGTAGTAGGATTGGAATGGAAGCAAAACATCGGATTTCTTCTTCTTGATTATGTCACGTGGTCCAGTGAGGGAGGAGCCTTATCTATGCTGACTTCCTGAGCTCATAAAAAAGTAAGTAAGCGGTATGGAAGAGGCCTGTAAGTCTTTGGGGAAACCAAAGGTCAGGAGGCAGAGCATGGGGTATCTTAGAGGATGGAGAAGGCCTCATGGGAATGGTTGTGCCTGCACTAAGCCTCCCTCGGTTTCCTCCATCCCTGAGTCACCCCATGCTCTACCTACTGTAATAATTCATACATTTGTTTAACAAATGCATTGGGGAAAGCAGGGACAAGGAGGTCGTTAGTGCTGTATTTAATGTAGCCCCGACTTCTGACAATGGACAGGCTCTATTTCATAAGTGGAGGACTACCTGTATAAGTGCTAGTTATAATAACTTGTGTTGCTCAGGAACTGGGTATCTGAATTTCCAGATAGGCTCTAGCCAGCTCAAATGAGTAGAAAATGCTTGCTGAAAGATGTCTGCTATCAGACATGGCACTGCAGGAATCATAGACAAAGTTCTATAAAGTCCCTCTCTTTTGATAGAAGCTGTCTCCAGAAGCAATGGTATCTGTTACGATTTTGCAAATGTTCATTAATACCTGATTGTTTCATAACTCCTCAGAGTGATTTCAACAACTGTTTTATCTAAAGTTGTTACATTTTATGTAATATTTTAAAGATATTTTTGTGTTGGTGTATTATAGAATTGTATTGTTGATCTAACTGTACACTTCTTACAATGTGCCGATTGAAACATTATATAAACCAGTGGTGGGCTGCTCCCAGTTCGCACCAGTTTGCAAGAACCAGTAGTAAAAATTTTTAGTAATTCGGAGAACCAGTAATAACATTTGTTGGCCACGCCCCCAAACCGGTCCCCGGCCTGGTCGCAGCTCGCTTACCCTGCCCACCTCATGAGAGGTTGTTTGTTTGTTTGTTTGTTTTTACTTTTAAAAGCATTTTTTCTGCAACCACTTCAGCCGAAGAGGTTGTAGGAAAAAAAATCCCTTTAAAAGCCTCTGGCAATCCCAGCAGATTTGCCTGATCGTCAGAAATTTGTAAAACCATTTTTTTCTGCAACCTCTTGAGGTTGTAGAAAAATGCTTTTAAAAGTTTTTTTTTAAAAAATTGGCCCCGCCCACCCAGTCACATTAACCCCCAAGCCACGCCCACAAAATAAGCCATGCCCACAGAACCGGTAGTAAAAAAAATTTAGAACCACCCCTGGTATAAACATATAACAAAAGACACAATACTAACAGAAGGGTCCCCAACTGACGGTCTGCATTTAGAACCTAAAATATGTAGCAGTACATAACAAAGAAAATCAATCATATGCAAAAGATGACTTCTTACACTTCAAGGGCCAAGTAACATAATATGTCATGGTAGCACAGTGGTTAGAATGCAGTATTGCAGGCTAACTGCCCATTTCTGGGACTTCGATCCTGACTGGTCAAGACTGACTCAGTCACCCATCCTTCCAAGGTCGGTAAAATGAGGACTCAGATTGTAGAGCATCTGTAAATCATTGTGGAGCATATGTAACTGCTTTTTAATAGTGCATCCCTGTTAGAAAACATTGCTTCAGAAAATCAGTGTGAATGCAATTGGCATTTTTAAAGAAAGAAGGGATTCCATCAATTAGAAGATGTTTTAAATATAACCATTATAATGATTGAATTGTTTGTTTAATTACTTGATTTGATTTGTATAACTGCCCATCTCATTTTCATGACTCTGGGCAACTCACGTAATCAAAACAACCACACCAACATAAATCAAAATAAATCATTGTTACTTTTGTTTAGATTACATGCAGCAGATGGGAGGTCAAGCACATCTTTTTTTCTGGATAACAGTAGAAGGATACAGGGTTACAGCTCAGAAACAGCTGGAAGTATTGCTGAACCATCAGAAGGATGGAATGCATCAAACAACACAAACCAAAGGTCTATTAAGAACAGCTGCAGTTGGAATATATGAACAGTATTTATCAGAAAAGGTAAGAATTGATTCTTTTAAAACAAAAGGTACTTAAACTTTATTATAATCAGACTAACATAGAACACTTAATATAAAAAGTTTTTTAAAAATCATACAATATAATTAAGGTAGCATATACAGTAGTACTGTTACTCATTGTTAAATGGTTCCAGGAGGCGCAATGAGTGTCAAAAACAATGAGTACCAAATAAATTTTTCCCATAGGGAATAAAGTAGTGAGCTACAAGGCATCTGACACTGATAAGTTCTAGCTTGTGCACTGATTCCCAACAAACAGTAAGTACTGGGACAAAAATTTCACGTCAAAATGTGTTGAGTACCAAATTCAATGAGTTTCAAAACGGTTGAGTACGTAGGTACCACTCTAAAACTAATCAAAAGATAGTGAAGTCTCCTGTACTAGCCACTAAAATCATAATAATAAAAAGAATCACAGTTGGAAGAATATATTACAAGTAGTCCTCAACTTAAAATTGTTCATTTAGTGACTGAAGTTACAATGGCACTGAAAAAAGTAACATGATCGTTTTTCACACTTATGACTCTTGTAGCAAGCCCATATTCACAAATTGTCAAAATTTGGATGCTTGGCAGTTGACTCATATTTATAATGGTGGCAATGTCCCAGAGTCATGTGATAACATTTTCTACAACCAGAAAATTTTGTGATCTTCTCACAAAAAAGTCAATAGGGAAATTAACAACCCTGTTACTAAGGGCCTGGTGGCTCAGCAGACTGATAGCATTGTGATTAACACCAGCTGTCTGCAATTACTGTAAGTTCGAATCTCACCAGGCTCAAGGTTGACTCAGCCTTCCATCCTTTCTAAGGTAGGTAATTTGAGGACCCAGTTTGTGGGGGAAGTAAGCTGACTTTGTATAAATATACAAAAGTATGAAGGCTATTGCTTAACGCATTGTAAGATGCCCTGAGTCTCCGGAGAAGGGTGGCATATAACTCAAATTTTAAAAAAAAAACTGCAGTAATTCACTTAACAACTATGGCAAGAAAGGTTGTAAAATGGCACAAAACTCATAGTCCTAAATCAAGGAATAAATTTGTATGCAAACTAATCTTGAATGGAGATAAAATAGAACATATAAAATTACCCCGTATAATATATAGGGTACCCTATGTGCAGTATATCAGAATCTATAATAACTAGAAAGTACATAAAACAGTACAATCATGCATATTAAAACATCTGGCCTAAAATAGAAAACATACATCTGAAAAGCAATTAACTGCTGTATTAAAAAAAAATACAAAGGAGCTTAGGAAAAATATTACAAAGCTTAGAAAGAAAAATCAGTCTAAGGATTGTGAAGAAATCAGAAACTTCCTGTTCTTACATGCTGCCACACAAAATTTTGCCATATTATGTTATGGAAGATTTCTTGTCAGAAAATAGGAAATTATAGAAATGCCTGGGATGACCTAGAAAGTATACAAGCAGTAGTGTGATATAAGTACTTTCTACATGGTTATCGTATTGACAAGCAAGTTATACATGCTCATTTTTTCTACCTTCCATCTCCATTGGTTCACAATCATTCAGGATATCGGATTTTTTTAATATGAAGGGGGGGACACCACACCTTGCCAAGAATGAAGGTTGTCCTATGATACGAGTAAACTAAATGTAAAAGCTAGTTTTACCATATTTTAGGCACTCACATATACAAAGATGGCTTAGTAAAAAAAATTGTATTGTCACAACTGATAAATATCACCATAATAAATATTTCTATAATTAATGGAGAAGTCTTTTTGATATCTGTGTGCTGGATAACTGTATAATCGCCAAACATCCAGTTCATTTTTCAAAAAACTTTAAGATGCTTACTGTGAAAAATCCTGGAGAATTAATATATAAATAAATGGTTATTTCTATTTTTAGAATTGCCTTTATATTTGTTTTCATTCTTGTATATTCAAAAACTGAGTCAGAGAATTCCAGATCTTAAGAGTAAAGCTGTGGGTGTTTGAACTATATTTCTACTTCTTCTTATCTCAACCTCATATAATTATTTCAATTTATATGTCACTTGTAAATATTCTTTCCAATACCTCAAAATGAAATGCTATAATTTTTATGAATCACTTGAACTACTTGAGTTCTTTGCTTTTATTAAAATAACTGATACAGTTTTATAGTTCTCTAGCTTTATTGTATCTTTAATAATAAAGGTTGATTTTTAATTTTTACAAATAAATGAATGAAAATAAAAACTAAAATAATGTAATTCTGTATGGTAGGCTTCTCCAAGAATTAATATCGATGATCCATTAGTAGCGAAGCTGGAAGAAAAGTTGAATAATGAGGACCCAACACCTGAAATTTTTGATCAGATTCAAAGAAAGGTAAACTGTTTTATTCTCTTCTACTAAACTGACTGAATATCTGTCAATATTTATGACTTTTTGTTGATTTCTAGACTGAAATGTAGAATAATAATGCAAATACTTATTTCATTATTTTCATCTAAATGCACCTTTATACAACAAGGTGCTTTATGATTTAGATTATCTATTTTGCATAATATTAAGCTTTAATTTCATTAAGGTATATGAATTGATGCTGCAAGATGAAAGATTCTATCCTTCATTCAAACAGCATGCACTTTATGTACGAATGCTTGCTGAGCTAGATATGCTAAAGGATCCTAGTTTCAGAGGATCAGATGACGGTGAAGGGGGTAAGTTATCCACATCAGGTAGGCTTATACCTGTAAGTATAAATAAGTACCATATTTTTCGGAGTATAAGACGCACCGGAGTATAAGACACACCTTAGTTTTTTAGGAGGAAAATAGAGGGGGGGAGGAAATAGTCTGCCTAACAGTTATTCATCTGGCTAGCATCTTTAGCCTGGCCAGCTTCAGCACATTAGTTTGCTCACTGATTTTGTGGTTGGGGCTGAAAAACATCTTCTAAAGCACAGCTGATCATCGGAGGGAGCAGCAATTAGAAAAGCAGGCAAAACACAGGAGATCACATTGGGGCTGAAAAACAGCTTCAAAAGCACAGCTGATCGTCGTAGGGATCTCCAGTGACTAAAGCACAGAAGTGGTAAGAGAAGGCAGCAGCTGATCTAGGTAGCCATTTTGGGCACCACGCCTCACGTTTTCAGCCTCCAAACACATCGCATTTTTGGGCGATGATTGGGCAATCAGTGGCAATGTGCTTTGGCGATCTCCGCAGCCTTGAAGGGCTCTCAAATAGAGCATTTGGAGGCTGGAAACGCAACACGCAGAGCCCAAAAACACAAGCCATTGTCAGTGGCAATCTCTACAGCCAGGAAGAGGACACGCAGAGGCCGGCGGGTAGGCAGGGTTACATTCGGAGTATAAGACACACCCAAATTTTCAGTCTCTTTTAGGAGAGAAAAAAGTGTGTCTTATACTCCGAAAAATATAGTAGGCAGAAAGTAAGTAATTTTTCCTCATCAGATAATATTTATTTTTTTTTTTTTGCAAAGAGGCTTATGTAGATGCACTAAAAATAATTTGGGGAAATTTTGCACACATCTACATATAAGAATTGGGGATATTCCATTTTTTGCATACTTTGGCTGCTTTGTTGCTGTTCCATTGCAAATTTCCACAGTAACAGATAGTGTGAAGCTTTGATTCTGAAAAAGTGTTTCATATTCCACAGGTGTGAATTTGCTAGTCGTTAAAGGAATATGACTATTTTCATACTTCTACAAAAACCTGAAAAAACATGTTCCTTCTTTAAGAATAACTTTTAGGAGTAAAATTAAATATGGCCTTTTTTTAAGCTTATGCAGAAACTCTTACTGTATAACACTCTTGTCTCTTTAATCCTTACATTAAATGTACTTCTAGTGTTATAAACAAAATATATGCTTGGCTACCTCCTAGTGGCCTATGTTGACAATAGCATAAATTTTCATTTCAATTTTAGCAGTCAACAGTGCTAAGGATTCCCTGCTAGTAATTAATTTAATTTGTTTCAACTTATTTAAAATAATACCGTGTTTCCCCGAAAATAAGACCCTGTCGTATATTTTTTTGAACCCCGAAATAAGCGCTTGGCCTTATTTTCGGGGAGGTCTTATTATTTTGGGGCACGTGGAGCAAGATGGGGCTTCTCTTGCCATCTTACCTGATTTCCAGCTCTGCGTTTAAATATTTTCAGGGAGGGCTTATTTTCGGGGGGAGGCTTATTTTAGCGCATGTGCTCAAAAGCCCGATTATTATCAGGGGATGTCTTATTTTCAGGAAAACAGGGTAGATGGATGGATATTTCACTATTTCTTTTTAAATTTTATAATTATTGTGACTTCAGAGTTATAATACCTTGGCTTTTTCTTTCTTTATAATGATCTTAAATTGTAATAATGTTTAGTTCCTAGTATGTTAAATAGTAAGATTATCCATTATAGAGAAATTTATATTTTTAAACACAATAGGGAGAAATCATAATATCTTTAAAAACAGGAGAAAAAAGTGTGATTAAAAGCAATATCATAAGTGAGGTGTTATAATACTTTGTATCTAGGCAGTGTCCTAAAATTCACCTCTCAGTTCAAGCTTTCCATTTCTTATCACTCATTATTTAATATGCGGTAAAATAAACGGATTTAGGGTGAAAAAAACATGGTGATTAACTAGTTAATATTTTAATGTATTAACCAGTTAATCACTATCATTTTTTCATACTGAAACCAAGTATTTTAGTGTGTACATAATTTTAAATTCATGGTTCAATGTGTATTTCCATTGTATGGCTTTTTATTTAAAAAAATGTTCTCTTTACACAGAATCATTTAATGGATCTCCTACAGGCAGCATTAATTTGGTAGGTGTGTTTTTCAACATTAAAGAAGTTCAAAATATTGTTTATTTAAGACAAGAGCAACCAGTGAAATAATAACGATACTATAAAGAAAATTTTACGATTTTTAAAAAGCCAGCGTATTCTCTTGATGTTTGTTTAAAGAAGTGAAAGTATGTATGTATGTATAAAAGTGAGAAAAAGGGCCAAGTTTGATTTGATCTGTTTGGTCATCCTAGTCATCATATACCAGAAAGAATGATTATCAGTAAAAATATTTGTTGTTGTTAGTTGCAAAGTCATGTCTGACTCATCGTGACCCTATGGACAACATTCCTCCAGGTCTTCCTGTCCTCTACCATCCTCTGGAGTCCATTTAAGCTCACGCTGACTGCTTTAGTGATTCCATCCAGCCACCACATTCTCTGTCATCCCCGTCTTCTTTTGCCCTCAATCTTTCCCAGCATTAGGCTCTTCTTCAGTGAGTCCTTCCTTCTCATTAGGTGGCCAAAGTATTTGAGTTTCATCTTCAGGATCTGGCCTTCTAAAGAGCAGTCAGGTTTGATCTCCTCTAGGACTGACAGGTTTGATCGCCTCACAGGAGTCTTCTCCAGCACCATAGATAAAAGGCCTCAATTCTTTGGCGCTCAGCCTTTCTTATGGTCCAACTTTCACAGTCATACATTGCAACTGGAAAAACCATAGTCTTGACTATGATTTTTGACTTTTGTTAGTAGGGTGATGTCTCTGCATTTTAGTTTGCTGCCTAGATTTGCCATAGCTTTCCTCCCCAGGAGCAAGTGTCTTTTTATTTCTTGGCTGCAGTCCCCATCTGGAAAGCCCAGGAAAATAAAATCTGTCACTACCTCCATTTCTTCCCCATCTATTTGCAGGAATTGAGAAGGCCAGATGCCATGATCTTAGTTTTCTTGATGTTGCGTTTCAAGCCAACTTTTTCACTCTCCTTCTTCACCTGCATCAAGAGGCTCTTTAGTTCCTCTTCACTTTCTACCATTAGAGTAGTATCATCTGCATATCTGAGGTTGTTGATATTTCTCCCAGCAATCTTAATTCCAACTTTTGATTCATCTAGCCCTGCCTTTCTCATGATGTGCTCTTCATATAAATTAAATAGGCAGGGTGACAGTATATAGCCTTACCGGACTCCTTTCCCAATTTTGAATCAATCAGTGGTTCCGTGTCCAGTTTTCACTGTTGCTTCTTGACCCGCATATAGGTTTCTCAAGAGACAAATAAGATGGTCTGGTACTCCCATCTCTTTAAGAACTTGTCACAATTTGTTGTAAATCCACACAACCAAAGGCTTTAGCATACTCAATGAAGCAGTAGTAGATGTTTTTCTAGAATGCCCTAGCTTTCTCAATGATCCAGCGTATGTTGGCAATTTGATCTCTAGTTCCTCTGCCTCTGCAAAATCCTGCCTGTACTTCTGGTAGTTCTCGATCCACATACTTCAGCAGTAGGGTTTTAAGCATAAATTTACTAGCATGTGAAATGACTGCAGTGGTGTGATAGTTTGGACATTCTTTGGCATTGTCTTTCTTTGGAATTGGAGTTTTCCAAATTTGCTGGCAAATTGAGTGTAGCACTTCTACTACATCGTCTTTTAAGATTTTGAATAGCTCAGCTGGTATACCGTCACTTCCACTAGCTTTGTTGTTGCTCAGATTTTCTAAGGCCCATTTGACTTCACATTCTAGGATGTCTGGCTCAAGCTCAGTGACCACCCCATCTTGGTTATCAGGGATGTTAAGTTTGTTCTTGTATAATTCTTCTGTGTAATTTTGCCACCTCTTCTTAGTCTCTTCTGCCTCTGTTAGGTCCCTGCCATTTTGGTTCTTTATCATGCCCATTTTTACATGAAATGTTCCTTTCATATCTCCAATTTTTTTGAAGAGATCTCTGGTTCTCCCTATTCTACTGTTTTCTTCTATTTCTTTGCACTGTTCATTTAAGAAGGCTTTCTTATCTCTTCTAGATATTCTCTGGAATTCTGCATCCAGTTGGGTGTATCTTTCTCTTTCTCCCTTGCCCTTCTCTTCCCTTCTTTCCTCAGCTATTTGCAAAGCTTCCTCCAACAGCCATTTTGCTTTCTTGCGTTTCTTTTTCTTTTGAATGGTTTTAGTTGCTACCTCTTATTCAATGTTGCGAACCTCTATCCATAGTTCTTCAGGCACTCTGTCTATCAGATCTAATTCCTTAAATCTATTTGTCACCTCTACTGTATATTCATTAGGGATATGATTTAGTTTATACCTAAGTGGTCTAGTGCTTTTCCCTACTTTCTTCAATTTAAGCCTAAATTTGCAACGAGAATCTTATAATCTGAACCACAGTCAACTCCTGGTCTTGTTTTTACTGACTGTATAGAGCTTCTCCATATTTGGCTGCAGATGACATAGTCAATCTGATTTCTGTGTGGACCGTATGGTAATGTCCATGTGTAGAGTCGTCTCTTGGGTTGTTGAAAAAGACTGTTTGCTATGACCATCTTATTATCTTGACAGAATTCTATCAGCCTGTGCCCTGCTTCATTTTGTACTCCAATGCCAAACTTGCCTGTTATTCCGGTTATTTTTTGGCTTCCTGTTTTAGCATTCCAATCCCCATGATGATAAGGACATCATTTTTTGGTATTAATCCTATAAGGTGTTGTAGGGCTTCATAGAACCAGTCAATTTCATCCTCTTCAGCACCAGTTGTTGGGGCATAGACTTGGACTACTGTGATATTGAATGGTTTGCCTTGGATTCGAACTGAGATCATTCTGTCATTTTGGGGATGGTATCCTAGTATTGCTTTTCCTACTCTTTTATTGACTATGAAAGCTACTCCATTTCTTCTGAGGGATTCTTGCCCGCAGTAGTATACCTGATGGTCATCTGAATTAAATTCACCCATTCCTGTCCATTTTAGTTCGCTAATTCCTAAAATGTCTATGTTCAGTCTTGTCATCTCTTGTTTGACCACATCCAGCTTGCCTTGATTCATGGATCTTACATTCCAGTTTCCTATGGAGAATAGATCTTTACAGCATTGGATTTTCTTTTCACCACCAGATACATCCACAGCTGAGTGTCCTTTCGGCTTTGGCCCAGTCGTTTCACTCTTTCTGGTGCTACTAGTGCTAGCCCTCTGCTCTCCCCCAGTAGCATATTGGACACCTTCTGACCTGAGGGGCTCATCTTCCAGCATCATATCTTTTTTCCTTTTGGTATTGTACATGGGTTTTCATGACAAAGATACTGGAGTGGATTGCCATTTCCTTCTCCAGTGGATCATGTTTTGTCAGAGCTCTCTGCTATGACCTGTCCATCTTGGGTGGCCCTGCACAGAATAGCTCATAGCATCAGTGAGCTGCGCAAGCTCCTTCGCCACAAGACAGTAATCCATGAAGGGGGTAAAAGAATTACTTTTCAATTATCTGTTCTGTGTCACTTTTTCAAAAATCCCTGAGTCTTAAACAGGTGAAGCACTTTTGCAAGTTCTCTGCACAAAAAAGTGGCAGATAATATATTTTAATTAGAACTTCGAACTTTAATATTTTTCATTATGACATTGATAAAGTAAATCATGAGCAAATAAAAGTTAAGAATATAGTTTTGTTTTTGAGACTATTTTATTTTAAAAGTAGTTAAGTAGCTGGTTACAAGAAAAACATGCGGTTAAAGGCAATAGAACAAAACATACATAGCAATATTTTAAAATCTAACAGTATCAGAAAAGTAAAAAGCATCAGGTAAAACTGATGCAAAGGTAAAACTCACAACAACATTAACAAATTCTCAGAAATCTTGGGAGAATAAAAATGTCTTTGTTTAACATTAGAAAATAGAAATGGTAGTACTGGGTATACCTAATTCAAAAGAAATTCCAAAGTTAAAAGACTGCATTGAAAAACAATACCTTACCATTTGTGCAATAATATTTCTGGAATATAAATAATTACTGTTGCTTTTCTTTCACCCACTAGTCACTGGATGATCTTTCAAATGTGTCTGCTGATGAGTTGATACAGCTACATGCATGCATTTCAGATACTGGTGAGTTTAGCATTGGTATTTGTGTTTTTATGAAAGGTAAAGTAACTAACTGATTAACCTTTTAATTATTTGTTTAATATAATTTTATCCATTATCATCATTTGTTTTCATGGTGTTATTATGCAGAAAATTCAAGAAGAAAGACATTAGATATTTAAGATTAATTTTCCATTTACATCCAGTAAAAATGCCTGTCTTATTATCCTTTTTCATGTATCATTTGAGATACATGATTTCATATCTGTGGGTCTTTCATTCTCTGAACATGTTTTTTTTTTCACTTGTGATATTTTTTCTTTCATTCAATCAATCATTCTATAAAACCAAATAAAGAATTAACATCAATTATATTGGAATATGGTAAAGATACAAGCACAATATGCATTGCTGTCCAAATTATGCATCCTGCTAACATCTTATATTTATCACTTCAGTGCTCTATCACCTTTCAGTACAGTATAGGTAATCTTCAAGGTACGACAGATCTTTTAATGATCATTCAAAATTTCAATATACCTTCCAAAAACTACATAACAACTCTGTTTCAAAATTATGAATTCTACAGAAGTCACCCAGTCATTTGCTCTTATAGAATAGAATTCTATTCTATTCTATAGAATTCTTAACTTTGCAGAAATGCTGCAGCATGCGCACATATCTATCCCCCCACCATCCTGCCCTGCCAGGTCCCCAAAGGTACTGGGCTTTGCCTTATACCATTGAAAACAGGAGATAGGTGGTGTCATATCTCTCCCTCTCTGTCAGTCTTAAAGTGATGGCCTATGATCCCTGGTCCTTTCTGTCCACATTATGGTTTGAAAGTGGGATCAAAGAAGCCATTACATTAAGATTGAACAGCCCTCTCTCAACAGAGGGGGAGGGATATGACATAACTTATCCCCTGATTACAACATAGTCCTTTCAGCAGTTCCAAGAAGGATCCACACCCATTTGCACTAATCAGATGACCCTGAGGGCATAGATAAACCTTCAGTGACTCTCAGAAAGAGTGCTAACTACCAAATGATTGCAAGGAATATAAACCCTTCCATTCTCCACCATTCAGTCAGAACTGAAGAAGCTTCTTGGATGAGAAGTGAAATGTCTTTAAAAGAAAACAAAGTCCAGTTGCCTTTTGAAAGCACCTTTGGGTCAATCTACTGCAGTTTCCTAACTTGACTAATTTTGTGCAAGAGATCTTGCACAATCTTAAATATGGCCAGAAAAAGTTGACCTTCTATTATGACCAGTACAATACAATACAATACAATACAATACAATACAATACAATACAATACAATACAATACAATACAATACAATACAATACAATACAATACAATACAATACAATACAATACAATACAATACAATACAATACAATACAATACAATACAATACAATACAATACACAACACAACACAACACAACAGAATACAATACTTTATTGGCAAAGTGTGATTGGACACACAAGGAATTTGTCTTTGGTGCATATGCTCTCAGTGTACATAAAAAGATAAGATACATTTGTTAAGAATCATAAGATATAACACTTAATGGTACAAATAAGCAATCAAATCATACTAGGAAACAATATAAATCGTAAGAACATAAATATCATTAATTCAGTTACCCTTAATTAAAACTACCTATCTTTTATAGATGAAGTATAACATGAACATCTAATTTATTTGAATAAAAAAGTAATTTCTATTTTCATCTCTCAGATGAGGAATGAGGGTTAAGTTCCAGAAATTTATATAAGCTTTTTCTTGTAACAGTAAATAATATATACATATAATACCCATCACATCATTTCCTTTTGAGATAAATAGGAAAAAAATAGAATAACATGAAGAAGAATTTCATGCAGCTTGCATGTCCATATTGATTTGACTTCTCTCATTTTCAACAGCTTTTCATTTCATGTTTCTTCCACTATTTCCATCTTTCTTTTCGTCTATCCATTATTGTTTGTTTTAATTGATAGTCTATGCTGATTATGACCCATATACTATGGCAGGAGTCTGTAATGACCATGGGAGGACATATGCATTATATACTATAACTGTTCAACGTCGAACTGCGACTGCTAATGATGAATGGAAAACATATCGCCGCTACAGTGATTTCCATGACTTCCATATGAGAATTACTGAACAGGTAATTTGAAATTATTTTGGTTTGTTTACTTTTTGAGAAAAACATTGATTAATTGAAATTAGCAATGGATAAATTTCATTTTGCTTGTTTGAAATCAACTGATTTTGGCTTATTTTATTCTTAAAACCATTCCACAGTATCCTGATTACACATTGAAACGGGTGTAAGCTAATTGGAACCTGATGAAATTTGCATACCAGACTTTCTGGTTCCAAACTTCAATTATGTTATTAATTTTTTTTATCTTTTATAACCTGTGTACATTGACTTCTTGCAGATATATTTTTTACAAATAATTGCTTAATGTTTCTTAATTGCATTACATTAATATTGACTCAATATGTATTTTTTTTATTGAAAAGTTTTTTAAAAATTTACACATATTTTCCCCTCCCTTCTCCCCCCTCCTTCCCCAACCCTCCCCCCCCCCGGACTTCCCAGAGCAAATACAGGGTATAGCATTTAACAAACATAAAAAAAAAACATACGCTAACTATCTATAGATTTTTCTCCCTCATGCACTTTAACTCCCCTTGTTCATATCTAAATATAACTAAACCAATTATTGCTTGAAAGTAATCAATCCAACTTCGTTCTTGTCCGTTCTTCAATAATAAGCAAGTCTTCTTTCTTCCAGTATTACACAATCAGAGCCCAGTTACAATTAACCATCACATCTCGAACCCTTACATATATTAACACATTAACAAAATATTTTAACCAATCACAAATAAAATATATTGTAAAAACCTTATTTTTACTTTTTACCCCATAAATTTATATTGATTCTTCCTGGAAACATTCCTTACTTAATAGCTTTGCATAAACTTGTTCATCTTATTCTCTACAAATCCACTACATATAATCAAATACCATCTTCACCATTTAATATCTATAAAAAATATTGTATAAACCTTCCCTCAACCCTTGCACCACTTATATTTTCCTTATAACCCACAAGTTTATTTTTATTCTTCAACAAAACATTCTTTAATATAGCATTAATGTAATTTAAAACAAAGTATAAAGATTTAAGTAATATCCTTCTTCTAATCCATAAACTTATATTAAATGATCTACACTGTCCATAACTTTTACATCTACAATATTTTTCTTTTAACCCATCAGCTTATATAAATTCTTCAACAAAGCATTCCTTGAAATATACTTCAAGACAAAAGTGAAAGTTTGGTCAGTGGCCCATAACAATTCAAGCATAACATTACTTAATATAACTTTTCAGAACAAATCATGTCCCTAAATATAAGTAAATCATTCATTTTCACTATAATATAACTTTTTAAAACAAATCATATCCCTAAATACAGGTATAGTCATTCATTTTCACTATTACTATCCTCCCCAACAAGGAGGGTTATAATTTTTCCATCTTTCCATTTTTCCATTTTTCCATCTGACTTTTTTGCGAACCTTCTTCTTCAGTCTTATTCCTCCGCCTTCTTTTATTTTTATAAATTCTTGAATTTTCAACTGAAGTTGCTGTACCTTACAATCTTGTTCTCTTCGCAAAATAGTTCCTTTCAGTAAACACACCTCTTTAACTGCGATTGAGAGTCCATTTTTGTAAAAAAGTTGTAAAGTTCCACTTTGAATCCTCCTCCTTATATTAGAAATTCCAACACCTCCTGACAATTTTACAGTTGACTGTATCAAAGCCTCTGGAGAAATCTCTCTCAGTATTTCCTGGTTACACTCCTTCAAACCTCTCAGCCTTTTCTTCTTAATTTGAAAAACATCCATTCCATTTTCCAAAGGCACATTAAACTGGATTGTTTCTCCCACCTCTTCATTCAGCAGCTCACTATTATTTGGCATCTGAAATACCGATACAGTATCTTCACTTGTATCTTTGTTGCGAATTTGAGTAAAATCCTTCTTGAAAAACCCTTCCATTCTTTTTACTAACGCGGAGGCAAATGATTCTAAAGTTTCTTTAAAAAGATCCGCAATCAGTATTTGTGTATTTACTGATGTATATAATGGTAAGCCTTCATCACTTTCAAAAAAGCTAGCCATTTTTTTTCTTCCCGATAAAACTTTCACTTTATACTTTTCCAGCAACTAAATCAATTATTCCAATCCTTAAGTGGTACAAGTCATTTTTTAGAAATAATTTTTAGATCCTTCTCCTTTTAAGATAAAATCCTCTTCTTTTAAACAGGGGCTTTCAACACAACATAATACTTTGTATCTCACTTTCACTTCTTCACGCCCCGTTAGAATCAAATGCCATCTTACTTTCCTTTTCTCCCATAGAAATTCAGAGGGAAGTGATAGACTTTTCAGAATTAAAGTTTAATACTTGCAATTTTAGTTTCTCCTGTATTTGCTCTGCCAGCTTTCAAGTCCAAAATCTTTTTTAAAATTGAGTTGCTGGGGTGGTCACAGCGGTCTAGTTCTGCTTGAAGCAGAAATATCCCAGGTCCGGAGCAATGATGGGCTTTCCGGGGAGCTCTCACCCTTTAAGCCCCAGATTTAAAAACAAACCTGGGGCTCTTGGGGAGCTCTACCCACACCCGTCGGCTCTCTTTCCCCCCTTCTCCCAGGGGGAAAGTTTTCAAGCCACTAGACAGCTGATTTCTCTGTTCTAGCGGCTCTAACGGAATCCCGGGGCTGGCGCTCGCAAAGGAGTGTCTTTCGGCACCGGCGGAGCCACCGGAAGTCCAATATTGACTCAATATTGAAAGTTGACACAACTAAATGTTCCTACGTGTAGAAAAACTTGTTAGCATATATGAAAAAAAGAGAACGTAAACTGGGCAACGTCTCTTCTTCTTGATAGCTAATTTAGATACTGAGAAAATTTATACTGATGTGTTGTTACTCAAATCTATACCTTCAATCTAGAGAGTTTGAGTCCAGAGACTGGTGATTGTAAATTCTAAGTGTAGTCACCGATGTAAACATAATGTTTTATCATAGTTAATTCTAGTAAACAAGGAAAGCAGCCTAAGAGATTGGGAGAAGACATACCAGCTGAGTAGACAAGTACTTTAATCATGGTTAAGAAAGTAGCAGTGTGGAATCTTTGTTGGTTATGACATGTGCTTATTTATTAAATGTAAATGCCACCTAGCTCTCAGCAACTCTGTGTGGTGATGTCTTTATGAAATTAATCAGTAGTACTTTCTTTTGCTGAAATGCTACAATATGTGTGCGTGTTTAGAATGAACTGCCACATCTATCTTTTTTAGTTTGAAAACCTAGGAAATTTATTGAAGCTTCCTGGTAAAAAAACATTCAATAATATGGATAGAGATTTTTTAGAAAAAAGGAAGAAAGATTTAAATTCATACTTACAGGTATGTTCTCATATTCAGATTCTTAATTAAAGATGAGTATATTTTTTTTAATTTCCCCCATTTCTAGGAAAATGCAGTAAAAGTTATAGGTAATTTAGGATAGCATGCTTTGGTATTACATAAATATAATTATGTAAATATTTTAAAAATACCTCAGGTCTCATTTAATGTCCACTCATTAAATGTGGCTGAAGTTATGATAGTACTTCAGGGTATTTGCATACACTCTTATGGTTGTGGGCATTGGTTGTGGCCATTGCAATGTCCCCAACAATCATATGATCACAATTTGGTTGCCCTGCAACCAGATCACAATTATAATATTGCAGTATCCCTTGGTCATTTGACTGCCATTTGAGACTTTCACTGCCAGCTTCCAACAAAGTCAATAGGGAAGATGGCTGGAGATCACAAGTGGTGATCACTTGATCATGAAATCCTGCAGCTACCTGGGATTTGCCTAATAGCAGCAAGTCAGACTGCCAGAACTGTCATGATGTTGTATCTTCAGTCATGTTACTTAGCAGTGGAGTTCCTGTTAGCACAACATCATTGGTAAAGACCACCTGTTTGGCTGTTGGGAGACTGGTACATTAAATGAGTTCACTTCCATATGGAATCAAACCATACTTCTCATTCCGAGCTAATTGTCCTAAAATTAATGTGGAATGTGCAGCTTTGACCATGGGGAGCTGGTGGGATGGCTAAAATTGTTCAATAATAATTCAGTAATACACTCCACTTGGGTAGGATTTTGGGCAATACAGTATTGGTACTTTAAATTCATTTAAATATATGTATATTTGCATTGTTTTAATTTCAAACCAAAATATTCATCTTTCTAAATGTAATTTGCATGTTTTACTTATTAGCTTTTGTTAACACCCGAAGTGATGAAAGCTTATCCGACTTTAGCACACTATGTATATGATTTCTTGGAAAATAAGGCATACAATAAAGAGAAAGGAGATTTTGCTCGGAAGGTAAGATGTATGTAATATAATTTAGCAATAGGAACTTTGTGAAGAATAAATCATTTAGTCTGTTTTCATTTCATCAAAACTCTATGACATAGCCCTTTAACCAATATAATGCAGTTAATGTATGAATTTGTTAGTTTGTATAAATACAGACTACAAATAAGATTTTGGAATAGAACTATTGATTTATTCTCAGAGAACCAATTTCAATATAGAACCTTTGTAGTGAGAACATTTTCTTTTGAATATTTCTTTGAACATGTAGAAGGTGCAGTTTATTCTAAAATTTATTCTAAAATGTAGCGTTTTTAAACATGTTAAGATTTCTGTCCTTTGATCTACATTTAAATCTTCTGATCATTTCAGGCATCACTTGCTTTATAGTTTCCATTTGCCTGCTCTAAAGAGAGAATGCATGTCTCCCGCTGAAATTGCTTTCTGAGGCTGTGCAACATCAAAGAATCAAAGCACAGTTTTTTCTTCTCATACAGCCCTTGTCAAAACTGATCATTCAGCAGTTAGGGTAAAAGTAAATTCCTTTGCAGACTTTTTCCGCAGGTATCTTTTTTTTGTTTGTTTGTTTGTTTTTTGCTATGGCCATTCTTTTTAATAAATATTTTAAATTTAATTGAAGAGTTAATTAATAGCAGTTCTAAAAAATATTTCAATAACAGTAGCTTCCAATAAGCTGAGTTGTTTGGTTCTTCTTAAAACCTTTATGGAATTAAGCAATAAAATTGGTGTTGTGTTATCTACACTGATTTTATTTGTTGGATAAGAAAAGAACAATAATTTCTTTAAGATTAAGATGAGGACTATGCCTTGCAAAATTTTCCTATGTCTTCCAAAATGGTAAGCTTCTGTTTGAAATTGTAACAAAAGCAATATTTTTAAAAAAATCATTGCAGATATTTCACAAATTTCATATATATGATGTTTCAGTTAGTTTTATTATATCCGTTAAAGGATGTTTAAAGTAGTTAGCTGTATAAGGCATCAAATCACACTAAAATTTAATAAATCAGCAACTTTTTAAGCATCAACATTTTTGCACAAATAAGAACAATAAAAGGGCTTTTCTAAAGTTATGTGCCCTAATTGTAATATCTCTATTTCTTGTCTTTAGCTAAATTAACTCAAAAAGGTAGCAACATTCACAGCAAAGATTCCATATGAGAAGCACATATGGGAAAAGTGTTTCAAATGTTCTACTTGGCTTCTTGAAGTTTGATAAATGCAAGTTGACACATAAAATAATTTTGGAGATTAAAAGATAAACATTGTATTTTCCTAAATTATGAGGCTGTATTCCCTTTAATTTTACAGTCACTTAATGTATTTGAATCAATTGTAGTTTTTGGACAGTCACTGGCAGCCTACTTAGACCTCACTGCAATAACTGAACTAAATTACATGTATTTATTTGGCTTAATTGTCCCAGGAAAAGAAGCATATAATGAATCATCTCATCAAAAATAAAGTAATATACTCCACAAAATTTTTGAAAACTAGATCTAAATCTTCTTCCAAAGTGTAAATGGCTATCTTTAATGTGTATTTTATGCTGTATTTCATACTGTATTTTTCAAGCTTGATATATCCTTCTTGCAAGTACTTGCATACAGGTAGTCCTCAACTTGTCACCACAATTGGGACTGGAATTTTGTCATTGAGTGAAGCAGTTATTAAGTGAGATATCATGTGACTGCTCATGTGATTTCTTTGCTTAACCATAATCTCAGCATTCCCAATTGTAGTCGTTAAGCAATTATGCAATTCATTAAACTGATGGAGTCGCAGGTAAGGAGAACAGGGAGTTGCAAGGGATGGGGGAAAACTTAGGAGGCTCTATTCAGGAGCTGAAAATGTTTGCTGTCAAAATGCAAGCAGTCCCCGAATGAAGAGAAACAGTGTCTTGGATGTGGCCCACCTAGGGCCTTCCAGGGCCTCCCCACACACCTAGCACACTGCGCTCCTTCCTTTACTGCACTGACTGTTCTCTAATTGGATTTCAGCTCCCTTTCATCTGTATCTATATGAAAAAAATGTTTTGCAATGGCCAGAAGCACTTTACAGGTCACCTTCTCCGAGACCATTATAATTCTGAACTGTTGTTAAACAAATTGTTGGAAGTCAGGACTACCTGTGTACAACATGCTTCCATTTATCTTAACTACTATACTATGTCTTGTTCCCAAGCTGTATGGTTATAAACTCTTATTCCTGTTGTCTAGACTACTGTAACTAATATATTTTACATTTGGAAATGTGGTCACTCTTTTCCATATTGAAGTGGCAGAGTAATTTCATAAATGAACAGATGAAGGGAATCAGTGGGTTCTAGATATTTAAAAATGAAATACAGAACTGAACAGAATACATGCAGATAAATGAATAATATGCTTTATTATAAACATCAGATAATTCAAACATTAGCATTCTGATTTAATAGTATTCTGAAAAATTCAGCTGATATCATAACACATAGCATAGAATCTGCTTACTTGAAGGACCACCTGTCTCCAATAACATCCAACCAATTCTATTTTGCAGGGTTGGTGCACTATGATTCCTTTAATTAAACAATGTCATTTATCGAGACCTTGGAAGCATACCTCCTCTGTAGCAGTCCCTTCCCTCTGGAAGGAGACTCCAAGGCTTCTCCCAATATCTGGATGGCCTCCAATTTGCTGTTGTTTAGAAAATCCATGAAAACAGAATGGGAGAGAGAGAGAGAGAGATCCCTTGCTTTATCACATTTGCTATCTCTTAACTTCATCTTTTATCTTTTATTGATTTTATTGTAATTTCTTTATTTGATTGTTAAGAGTTGCCTGAAGTTGTTGAGAATTGGGCAACATAAAAGTTTAATTATTCATTGCATATCAGCCCGATGTTAAGATTGGATTTCACATTTTTATCCTCATATTGAATCCTTCCCAAGAATCTAGAATAGGCAGATGATATTGTTATATGTACAACAATGTGAAATCACAGCTGTCACTTCTTTAGCTGACATGGACCTTCATATGCATCAAGTTCTTCCCCAGAACCTAGGATGTAGAAATGTATCAGTCTAAAATACATGCGAATCTAAGCATCCAATTCAAATACTCCTTTTGTAATTGCTAGATGGAAATTTTGTTAATGCACAAATTTTCTAAGTGGTGTCCAATTATTATTATTTTTGATTATCATATTATGGACATCCTGTATGAGAGATAAAACAGGCAATGGCAAACATTGAGGAGTTAATTCTGAAATTATAATTTGCTTTCCTCCTTACTAGCGTTTTCTATATAGATCTGTCATTACTTACTACTACATGGATATCCTCTTACAGGATCTCAAAGTAAAATATGCATATAGTACAGCATTTGCCTGAATTAAATTTTTCCTTATCCCAATAGTTGTTGTCTAATAGGCTAATAAGCTTTTATGGTTCACTCATTGGTTTCCAACTATTTGGCATCAGTTGAAGAATTTTGCTTAGTAGCATAGCAAAACCCACATTTTGCCCTAAGAAATTTTCTGTCAGAATGTAGATTTGGGAATTGAATACAGGATTGGATAAAGGACAAAAAAAATATCTATCTGATGTAGTAATGCTCACTATGAGTATGTGATTAGGATGTCTTATATTCAAAATAATTGAATATGAATGCTTTATATTTATACCATGTATTATTTTTACTAATGATTTTGTGTTACTAGTCTCCAAAATAGTGTGATGTTTTCCAACATGCATTATTGGATGACTGTAATCATGTCCTCATAGATTTCTGCAAGCGTGGTAAATGTTTTCCTCTTCAGGTGGACACATTTGTAAATCCACTGCGTAACTCTATGAGAAATGTTTCAAATGCTGTCAAGTCCATCCCTGACAGCTTCACAGAGGGGATGACAAAAATGTCAGACAACATGGGCAAAATATCAGAAAGATTGGGACAAGATATAAAGCAATCATTTTTCAAGGTAAGAATGTACTAAATAAGACAACACAGTTTGTACTGTTTTGGGTTACTTTGATTAAACAAATAAGAACAGAGCAGGCAAAAAGTTGAATATGTTAATTATTGGTAAAACACTAGTAAAATATTTTATTTGAGGGCTGAAAATATATTAAAGTATGCTGAAAAGAAGGAGGTCTGAAGATCAGAGCTGTTTTTGAATTTATTCTAAAATAGAAGATGCAACTGGGAAATCTATTAAGAAATTCAGAGGAAATCTGCTGTAGGCACATAATGGTCTACCATATTTACATTAATTTTTTAGTTGTCTGATGTTCTGTACGATACCTGAGTTCATACATTAAACATTTATTTGAAAAATGGTAGCTTATTAATAATAGAGAACACTAATTTAGAATTTACTTGTATTATCATTTCTTAATAATAAATAATAAAAGTAAATCCCAAATTAGTGTTTTCTACCCCTAATAACCAATCTTTTTTCTTTAAAATAATTACAAAGTTATTTATTTTATGTTCTGCCTTTTATTCAGAAGCTCATTAGTTTTTTAAAAAATATTGAAGTTAAAAAAACTTTGAATAGCAGAAAATTATCTGGAAAAAATGAATTTGTATTAATAAAATTATGCCTTATATTAGCTACGTAATCACTCTTGAGTTCACAAGTTAAGAAAAAAATAGAGAAGAAAGCAGGAATAAAAAAGAAAGAGAATAATTATTTTTAGTAGTGTGTGTATAATAATAAGGTATATTTCTGGCCAGTTCTGCCATTCATCTCTCATTCTTCATCCCAAGTAAAGGATACCAGATTCTCAGAGCCTTGGGGTTTTAGCTGAAGCCCTTGAATACCTGATCTGCCTGTAAGGAAACCATCCCCATCTGTTATTTAATTGTGAAATACATATTTTCATTTGTGAGACAGTTGGCAACAGTAGTCATCTCTTCTTAGATGATGGGTATGAAACCTTATTAATGCAGTTACGCCTGAAGGATGCAAGATTTATTGCTTGCATTCTATTCCCCTTGCTGCATTGTGACATCCGTGCCATAGGTGCTTAGCCTAGTTACTGGGGTAGCAATGGAATACCCCAAACTAGTGACAGAGAGAATTTCAAACTGCCCTTTCTGGGCAAGGCTTTTGGAAGAGCTGAAGAGCCTAGACTGTCAATACAACCATGGACCCAACCAATTTACTGAGAGTCTGATCCAGGCTAAATGAAGAGATACAACATGGAAGTGGAGGGAATCAAGCATAGCCCATTGTCATGGACAGATCACTCTGTGATTGTTATTTGAAATGCCCTTATGAAAAAGAACCTATTATGTGGTCCTTCTCCAGTTCATTATGAGTAAAGAGCTTTGAGAGTTTCCTCAGGATGAGGTAGCCAGTTTGGTCAAAACTGTCCAATGGTATAAGGAAATGATTATGGAACTTGACCACATTACATTACAACATCCTCTCTCTTCTCACAGATCCAATTACATCTTGTATAGCAATTACAACAATTTCTGAATTGGGAGCCCTTGCTTATTGGAGTTATGTATTACTTCCTGAGTAGTCACATTTTATGAAAATGTAGTTGCTGAAAGCTTTTCAAGAATAACCCCATGTACACTATATTAGAGTAATCCAAATATAAGGTAAGTATTCTACACCCTATTCACCTTACATTTGGATTACTCTAAAACAGGTTACCCTTGAAAAGCTTTCTGCAACTACATTGGCATAAAATGTGACTACACAGGCAATAATAGAGAACCCCAGTGCTTCAGAAGGTTCATGGTTGCAAGTCAGGTTCTGGATACAAATCAGGTTCTAGTTGTCTAGTTGTTAAAGCCCTACATAGATATAGACATAGTGATCTGAGGAATGCTACATCCTATATTTATCTGCCCATCTAGTCAGATTCTTCATATCGTGTCTACATATAAAAAAGCCGTTTAACAAAAACTTGGAAGTGGGCATTTTTCCATGCTATTCCTATATCTGGATTTTTTCTTCATGGAAGCTATTCTGCATTTCCACTCTGTCCCAAAGGTGCTTTTTCAGGAGGCAACTGGACTTTCTGGGGGTTTTTTCTTTTCTTTTGAAGATGTTTTGCTTCTCATCCAAGAAATTTTCTTCAGCTCTGACAGGATAGTGGGGAATGGAAGGATTTATATTCCTTGCAAATAGCTGGTAATTTGCATCCTTTTAGAAGGTCGTTGAAGCACTTGGAGGTTATCTGTGTCTCAAGGTCACCTGAGTAGTGCTCCTGGTTCCTGAGTCTGCAATTTTTCCTTTGGGAATCCATTCCTACTCCCACACCATTCAAAGGGTGTTCATCCCAAATTGTTTAGCTAAAAGTCTATAGAGATTCTGTGTCATCCAGGTCATGGTTGTCCCAAAGGTGCTTTTTAAGGAGGCAACTGGACTTTTGTTTTTTTTGCCTCCTGAAAAAGCACCTTTGGAACAACCATGACCTGTACGACTGAGAATTTCTACAGAATTTCCACTCTGTGCTCACGAGAGCAGTTAAACTAAACCCGGTTAAACCTGATTAATTTCCTGCATGGGACATGCTGTGATTGAATATTGAATTTGACAGATCACATATCTTTTTAGAACATAGTTTTGATTCCTTATATGGTTTATTTCATTTGTAAGTTTGTTATTATTGAGGATAAATATGTTTTTGGTTTGGTGATCATTGTTGGCTGTCCAGTACTTTTGGGAACAAACAGCATATATATTAATTAAATAATATATGTTGGTCTGGAGCAATATGCTTATCTTCAAAGCAATTAGTGAACTACATAAGAGGAACAGGTTTTCTGTGTAAAAATCTCATTTCGATATAAATTGGGTGTAAATGTAATAAATAAATAAATAATTCTCACACTTAGATTATAAGCATTGCTAATTACATTTTTCTTAAACCTATAACAATTTCTAAGTTAAGTTGAAACTTTTTAATGTTTTATAAACATTTATATAAATGAGAACAAAATTTTTGTGCTACATATAGATACAAATACAATATGTAGGTATTTTGTGTATGTGTCTGCATATATGAAGACATATACAATTACCATAATATGATTTGTAAGTTTCTTTGACATTTTATAATTGCTCAGTTTAGAAGTTTGCTTAGGTATATTTGATACCCCAAATGAATTTTAGTGAGACTTTGATTATGTAGACAAATCATGTTATAAATTGTTTTTTGTTTTTGTTGTTGATGTTTTAAATAGAACTGCTGTATAAAAAAACGGCTTGATTTTAATCCAAAATGAAATTTTAGATTTGGATATTATGGAAACTTCTACTTCTCACGCTTTACAATTTCTTCACATTTCTTTTTCACAGTATAAGAATGGTACACATTATCAGCATTTCAAATTCTATTAAATTATCCCGGGTTTATTTCAAACCTCCTTTCCTGCTGTAACATATTTTCATTTAACCTGTCTTTGCGGTACTTCATTCTTCTTAGAGAATGGTATGCTCTGCATTCAGTGCCTAAGTTGTATAGTTCACTGTAAAAATAAATGGGTTAGGCCTGATTTTCGACAGCTTAGATATACACAATTCAGATCTATACTAAAATTGCTGAATGGGACATATCTGAAGCAATTTGTTTTCTTTGATTTTTTTCAATAGCCTTGCTTTCATCAATCGTTTACCTATCCCTAAATAAAATACACTTATTCCATTTGGCCTTGTCATTGCTAACCTACCTCTGCTCTGCACATATGAATGCATCCTTCTTTTTAAAGATTATTTAAATATTTGAATAAATAAATTTAAATGACTAAATAAAAAGAAAGAGAGATGCTAATTGCAATTGAATATGTTTTCATTTTTCTCTTGTTATATTAAGTAAAGATAATATTTGTAAGTTCATAAATACAGATCTCATCAACTACAAATTACATTTTCATAAGTCAAAAATTATTGTGGGAAAAACTGCACTAAAATGAAAACATACTATGTAATTGATGTCAATATTACATTATACCTTGATTTAAATTATAAAAACATTATGTAATGTCATATATGCTATATGATTGTATTTGATAAATTCAATTTTATTTGTATGTTCTATATGCTACTATACATTAATAAGTATAAAAATGTGGATGGTTATCATCTGACTACAGAGAATCATAGCATATTTCAAATTGTGGTTTCTTTTAACTTTGATTTAAATATTTCACATATAAGTAAGAGTTATAAGTAAGACATATATATAAGTCTGTTATAAAATACAATTTTGAATTACATTTTGTTACCCTGTATTTTTAAATGATTCTGTTTTTTATAACTTCTTTTCCCTGTCTGGAATATTTAGGAGCCTCCTTTAATGCAGAAGACATATGTTGATCCTAAACACTGTCGGGTTTCAGCACACCTAGATGATAATGTGAGTTAATTGTTTGATTAGTTTCAACAGATATCAGTCTTAATTACAAAATAACAAATTGCATAGTCTTTTTATTTATTGAAATGTATCCAACCTTTCATTATAATCTAATTATTTTATAAATTCTTATTGTTCATGAACAATTTTTTTTTACTTCAAATCCTTATGTCTTATATTGGACTCTTAGAAAATTTCTTTCAGTTGTCAAAGCTGTTCATCTTAGCAAGGCAGTTTCTTCACAAAGACAAGCCCTGAATGCATGAGCATTGTGTCCTAGATCAAAACATAATAAGATATAAAAACAAATATCAGCAGAATAAATGTTTTGTATTTCAGAATTTTGGTAAAAAATGAACATTCAATTTCAAATAATTATTGTATATTTGTAAAGTCAAAAATGATATTGTGAAGAATTTATTCAGGTAATACTTAATACAGAGTCCCCTGGTTGAATTGGGCACGTATAGGAATTGAATAAGTACAAATAAATAAATATACCAACTTTATTTTGAAGTTAAGGATACTTCCAGTTTGGTTCTCCATTTCCTTGAAGGTTAAGGAATAGTTGTAGTTATAGTTAATGTATATAGATAATGTGGATTATCTGCATTTGTCAGCTAATTATTTGACATACAGATAGAAATTTATGACAGCCCCTTTTAATCAATGGGGGAATGATTAAATTTGTAGCCTATGATTCTTTCTACAACTTTGAAATATTCTTCTTCTTGTGGCTTGGTTGTGTTTTCTAAAACAGATTCTTGGATCATGTGTAAAATCCACAAAAACATGCAAGATTCAAAGAAGAGTTGGTCTGTGGTAGGCATGCAGAACTGATTGAGCATTTCTTTTGATTTTGACTTGCATGACTACAAAAGAAGCATTTTCAGGGTGTTCATAATCTATCAGCAGTTGATGATTTTTTTATCACTTACTATGATACTTTAGCCAATAAATATTCTAAATCTGTGATCCTCTACTTTACCAAATTCAAAATATATGAAATAAATTTAAAAGACATTTTATCTTATTGAGAATATAAATCCACAAGATAATCAATGATTATGGATACATTTGTCATGGTTCAGATATCTGCACCTGTTCTATACTTCACATTTTTACTTGCCACATCAAAGCACTCCAGTTGGTATTTCTGTTTACTTACTGTGACTGTGACATTGCCAAATATCCTTACTTCTTCCAAGAAGCTTTATATGTTTATGAGTTTGTATGTTGTTGTTTTTAATATTATAGATTTATCTATATACAGTGGGGCAAAAAAGTATTTTGTCAGCCACCAATTGTGCAAGTTCTCCCACTTAAAAAGATGAGAGAGGCCTGTAATTGTCATCATAGGTAGACCTCAACTAAGAGACAAAATGAGAAAACAAATCCAGACAATCACATTGTCTGATTTGGGAAGAATTTATTTGCAAATTATGGTGAAAAATAAGTATTTGGTCACCTACAAACAAGCAAGATTTCTGGCTCTCACAGACCTGTAACTTCTTCTTTAAGAGGCTCCTCTGTCCTCCACTCATTACCTGTATTAATGGCACCTGTTTGAACTTGTTATCAGTATAAAAGACACCTGTCCACAACCTCAAACAGTCACACTCCAAACTCCACTATGGTGAAGACCAAAGAGCTGTCGAAAGACACCAGAAACAAAATTGTAGACCTGCACCAGGCTGGGAAGACTGAATCTGCAATAGGCAAGCAGCTTGGTGTGAAGAAATCAACTGTGGGAGCAATAATTAGAAAATGGAAGACATACAAGACCACTGATAATCTTCCTCAATCTGAGGCTCCACGCAAGATCTCACCCTGTGGGGTCAAAATGATCACAAGAACGGTGAGCAAAAATCCCAGAACCACACAGGGGGACCTAGTGAATGACCTGCAGAGAGCTGGGACCAACGTAACAAAGGCTATCATCAGTAACACACTATGCCGCTAGGGACTCAGATCCTGCAGTGCCAGATGTGTCCCCCTGCTTAAGCCAGTACATGTCCGGGCCCGTCTGAAGTTTGCTAGAGAGTATTTGGATGATCCATCCAGAAGAGGATTGGGAGAATGTCATATGGTCAGATGAAACCAAAGTAGAACTGTTTGGTAGAAACACAACTCGTCGTGTTTGGAGGAGAGAGAATGCTGAGTTGCATCCAAAGAACACCATACCTACTGTGAAGCATGGGGGTGGCAACATCATGCTTTGGGGCTGTTTCTCTGCAAAGGGACCAGGACGACTGATCCGTGTACAGGAAAGAATGAGTGGGGCCATGTATCGTGAGATTTTGAGTGCAAACCTCCTTCCATCAGCAAGGGCACTGAAGATGAAATGTGGCTGGGTCTTTCAGCATGACAATGATTCCTAACACACCGCCCGGGCAACGAAGGAGTGGCTTCGTAAGAAGTATTTCAAGGTCCTGGAGTGGCCTAGCCAATCTCCAGATCTCAACCCCATAGAAAACCTTTGGAGGAAGTTGAAAGTCCGTGTTGCCCAGCCCCAGAATATCACTGCTCTAGAGGAGATTTGCATGAAGGAATGGGCCAACATACTAGCAACAGTGTGTGCCAACCTTGTGAAGACTTACAGAAAACATTTTGACCTCTGTCATTGCCAACAAAGGATATATAACAAAGTATTGAGATGAACTTTTGATATTGACTAAATACTTATTTTCCACCATAATTTGCAAATAAATTCTTTCCAAATCAGACAATGTGATTGTCTGGATTTGTTTTCTCATAGTCTCTCATAGTTGAGGTCTACCTATGATGTCAGTTACAGGCCTCTCTCATCTTTTTAAGTGGGAGAACTTGCACAATTGGTGGCTGACTAAATACTTTTTTGCCCCACTGTACCTTGTTTAAATTAATTTTGAACTCTGTAATTTTCTATGTTCTGACCTCATTATTGGTATATTCATTCCCTAATTCATGGTATATTGGTATAATATGGTATACCATATTATAATGGTTTGTATGGTAATGGAATAATGGTTTACCATATTGGGCACATTTATTGGTGCTTATTGTATTGGATTTGCATTACAGCATTTCACAATCCATTGTGCATTTTAATAGTTCAGAAAAATTCTTTTTACATTTGTAAAAAAATATATAAAGGGGCATCAGAATGCTAACAAAGATTTATCATAAATTAACATTTCTAAAGTATTTTGATATTGCAGATTCAATTTGCAATATGCCACAGTGCTGTGCTCTTTAAAGGTGACGAGCAAAGTAATAAATTCCAGTAGATAATTGCAAAGCCATGGGATACTCAGAGAAGTTCTTTAGCTCCCTCATTTATTTTCAAGACATATTTTAAATTGTATTGTATTTCATTAGTTTTTCAGAGAACATATTGGTAGAAATATAGGTAAACTGTTACTAAATGTAAAATTGTTCACATAATAGCTTTTAAAAGTAATACTATGAAATGAATTATTAGAAAATTTTTATATTTGTCTCACAAAAATGTAAGATGGGAATCCTTTTTAAATTTTTACTGTTAAATATTAGTAGTTATATTTTGATTTATTTTGAATCCTTACAAACATTTTGAATCACACTGGTAAAAGACTGCAGTAAAGTTTTCTACCTATAAATGTTTTGAATCTTTATGCTTCCACTCCATTTCACAAAATCTCCTTTATAAAACTAATGATCCTCTCAAATAGTGTGAAGCATATCATTTGTTCCACCAGTGTGTGGGTAGAAAATTTATGGATTCAGTAAGCCAAAATGGTTTGTGAAAGCGAAAGAATAACAACTTCTATTGAAAAGCAATAAACATTCATGGCCATGGCAACAAAATGAAATGTTACAACATTCAATAGAGGAGTGTGAAAACAGCAATCTTACATTGCTCCATCCTTTTCTAAATTTCCTATATTAGATCAATTGGTGGATAGCACCTTTCCTAGGTGGGTCTGTGCTGAAGCTCATTCTAAGAAAGGGCCTCCGAAGTCTACATACTAATAAAATTGTTCGTACTTCTAATTAACCAGGTCTTAAGGCCTTGTCCAGTAGTCGTCTACATGCATAAGTAGAAGGAAAGCAATACATGAAAGAAATACATGAAAGTTAAAAAGGAAAGTAAGAGCTATCATTTATTTTTCCTTTGCCATTACAGTATTCTACACTGTAATGGCCCTTCAGTGTCATAGGAATCTTCGGAAAGAAAACAAGTGAAAAATTATCTCATTTTTGTATCATTATCTGCTAGATCAATTAGGGATTATTTTTATTTGCAAGAATAAATATTACTGGATCTAATCCAGTACAGTTGCTTGAACACAAGAATTCTAGTATTAATAAACATTTTAGCAAACTAGCAATTTAATGTTGTTTAAGCTAAGTAATCGTTTTGTCTTTAAACAGTGAGTACTCCATTATATTTTATTAGGTAGAAGACAATGTACCTCTTAAAATAATGCTGCTACTCATGGATGAAATATTCGATCTGAAGGAGAGAAATCAGTGGCTACGACGGAATATTAAAAATTTGCTTCAGCAGCTTATTAGAGCAATGCATGGATATACAATAAATAAGTACTTTCTTTCATTTCCTCATTCTTAAAAACCTGTGCATTAGTGGAAAAGATACAAATCTATGCTCCCACTTTTAAACATCAATATGAATATGGTTGTTCAGGTAGTCCTCAACTTACAACAGTTCATTTAGTGACCATTCGAAGTTACAACGGCACGGAAAAAAGTGACATGACCATTTTTCATATTTATGACCATTTGTAGCATCTCAATGGTCACGTGATTTACATTTGGATGCATGGCCACTGAATCATGTTTATGACAGTTACAGTGTCATAGGGTCATGGGATCCCCTTTTGCGAACAAGCAAAGTTAATGGGAAAGCCAAGTTCACTTAACAATTAGGTTACTAATTTAACAACTGTAGTGAAGACTGCAGTGGCACAGTGGTTAGAATGCAGTACTGCAGGCTACTTCTACTGATCACCGGCTGCCAGCAGTTTGGTCTCACCAGCTCAAGGTCGATAAAATGAGGATCCAGATTGTTGGGGCCAATATGCTGACTGTAAACCGCTTAGAGAGGGCTGTAAAGCACTGTGAAGTGGTATATAAGTCTAAGTGCTATTGCTATTCATTTGACATATATGGCAAGAAAAGTTGTAAAATGGAACAAAACTCGCTTAACAAATTTCTCACTTAGCAACATTAATTCTGGGCTCAGTTGTGATTGTAAGTTGAGGACTACTTGTATTGTGAATTAGGGAATGAATATGATATGAATATATAACTGCTTTTCTGATATTGCTGGGCCTGCAGAGAATAGATAAGGGAAGGAGGATTTGCCTGACTAATTGAGTATCCTACTGTTTCATAAATGTTTCATCAGACTCCATACTTCACATCAGCAGTGTTTGCAGTGGGAAGCTTTAAACAATATAGCAATATAATCAAGCTTTCCTTTATATATATATATAACACCAGTACAATGCAGAAAGGTGGAGCTTCAACATGCTTATTGTTTTTGATGTCCCTATCTACCATAGATGCAGCTACTTTAAATACCATTTTTTTACTTCATTACATACATACATACATACATACATACATACATACATACATACATAAATACATACATACCAGGGATGAAATGCTCCTGGTTCGGACCGGCTTTGGCGAGTAGGTAGCGACGGCGGCAGGCAGTTCAGAGAACCGGTAGCAAAAATCCCTGCCCCCGCCCCCCCATGCCCAGCTGAGCCGCACGATCAGAGGCTTTTTTTCTTTTAAATGCCTCTGACGATCCCAGCTGAGTTGCCTGCCAATCAAAAGTTTTTTCTTGGCTCTGACGATCCAAGCTCTGATTATCCCAGCTGAGTTGCCTGATCAGATGGGATCGTCAGAGCCTTTTGAAAGCATTTTTTTTACATGGTTTTACATGTAAAAATGATTTTAAAAGTAAAAAAAAAAATTTTGGGCCACGCCCACCCAGTCACATTACCCCCCCCCCCCAAGCCATGCCCACAGAACTGGTAGTAACAAATTTTAGATTTCACCACTGACACATACATACATCGCACCAAAGAAAAATGAAGCTGACCCAAATATCTGCATGGGGGAAATTCCAACAAATAGAGAAGCTTCTAAAAATTTTCTTTTTTAAAGAACCTATCAGATGATATACTTGTATGGATAGGACCTGAAGAAAGTTGATAATATTTTATCTTCTGGGTATGCAGATGAATATAGAAGAAGGTGATCTATCACATAATGATGACCAGAGCCATAGGGTTTTAAAGGACTTTTAATTGTGCCCAGAAACCAACAGGAAACAGTGCAATTCCCAAAGCATCGAGGATACCCTTAGAATTCATCAATCACTATCTGAGTGCTGATTTTTTGTAAAAACTTCTTCAAGAACAGCTCCCTGTAGAGTATATTATGATGTTCTTTTTAAAAAAATGACTAGGGCATGAGTAATTGAACACTCCCTAGACATCTACTGCTCCATCTTTCTGAGTAAACAAATACATAAATAGATGCCTTGTTTTCTTCTTAGAAATAGAAGCTGAGGTTCCATTGCTTATTGTGTTACAGTCTTTTTTATCTACTTAATAAAACTAGAATAGCAATTTGTGCCCTATCTTCCTATCTATCTGGTTGCATTTAGATGGGAAACCTGGAGTGCAATTATCATTAAATTAAGTTTCATCATAAATATCAGGGTTAGCTGTTTCTAATTTTCAGGAATTATATGACATTATTAATAAACCATCAAGACTTTATAGGAGCTTTCTGTATTCTGGATGCTCTGCAAATATGTTTTCAGTCAACATATTTGAAAAATGTAAAAATACTCTAGCAATTGAATCAGCAATAAATTTGTTACTAGAGAGGGTATGTATCTGACATGGCCTGGTGTCTCAGCAGACATGGCCTAGTGGCTCAGCAGACTGATAGCATTGTGATTAACACTAGCTGTCTGCAATTACTGTAAGTTCGAATCGCGCCAGGCTCAAGGTTGACTCAGCCTTCCATCCTTTCTAAGGTAGGTAAATTGAGGACCCAGTTTGTGGGGGCAATAAGCTGACTTTGTATAAATATACAAAAGTATGAAGGCTATTGCTTAACACATTGTAAGCCGCCCTGAGTCTCCAGAGAAAGGCGGCATATAAATCGAATTTATATATATAAATGGAACATATACCCTTCTGTTCCCTTCTTTTCACTATTGTTATATTTTTGATTCTTTGTCACAAAGATTTTTTTTAATTATCGTGCAGTAGGTTGGATTAATTTGTTGTTGACTTTAGAGGTGTTCTTGTGACTTTAATGAGATCCAGGTTCAAGTATTTTAATTTGGATACAGATACTGGTATATAAAAACAAACAGTTATTTCAAAAGATTAATTCAGACATTTCATTCTTTCAGAAAAATAGTTGATCATGTTGATTGGATGACGTCTCCTGAACAAGTAGCAGATGCGGTTAAACGGTTTAGGTAGGTCTTTAAAACAGGGACAGGTTCCTTTAAAATTAATTTTAGTGGTTATAAGATACCTTTTTGTTTACTAGAGCTTACTAAGGCTTAAGATATTATTAGCCATTTACAAAAAGATTTACTTTCTAGAAAGCAACTGATTTGTAAATTGATACAAAAATAAAAGAAGAACACTTTGCAGTAAAAATTCAAAGTTTTTGCTTCTGATTAAATGGAATAGTTGTACAATCGCTCTTCATTTGGTAACTATCTTGGTTAACAAATTCACAAATGCAACATTCACGAATACAGTAATTTTATATTTATCACTAAATTTCTGGTACCTGACTACAAAAACCTTCAGTGGAAAACTGATCTATGTCTGATCAGTTTCAGGCAATAGCAGCAGAGGATTCTATCAGTTAAGATCATAAAGATGAACTTGCTAATTTGCAGTTAGTGCTTTTTAGAGAAGCACTATGCTGCTAAAGAGGGCAGCTCAGGAAGAGTTAGCTTATTTAAGCAATTCATCTACCTGTGAGAAGGCAAAAAATGGGGGAAATGTCACACACAGGATACCATAGGACAGAATTTTATCTGAATGAAGTGGCAACAACCAATGATCTTTGTAGTCTCTTTCGCAGAGTTATGTTTCATTTAACAACCAATAATTGGAAAGAAACATACTGTATTTTTCGGAGTATAAGATGCTCCAGACTATAAGACGCACCTTTTGCGGAGGAAAACAAGAAAAAAAAATCTGCCTCTGCCTCCTAGCAATTTGCCTCATTGCAGCAAACAGTCTTATTTAGTTTCAATTTCACTTTCAGCACAATCTGATTAGCACAAGAAAAAGCAATTTACCTCCTTGCAGCAAACAGCGGAGGCCCACGCGGCAATAGGCAATGGAAGTCCTGCAGCCTGAAACAGCTGAGGGGCAGGAGGCAGATCCAACCAACAATCAACTGCTTGTGCTAATCAGGCTGTGCTGAAGCTGAAATAAGCTGTTTGCAGTTTGCTGCTTGCTGCAAGGAAGCAAATTGTTCGGAGGCAGAGGCAGTGGTGGGATTCAACCAGTTCGCACCACTTCGGGAGAATCGGTTGTTAACTTTCTGAGCAGTTTGCAAACTGGTTGTTGGAAGAAATCATTAGGGCAGAGAACCGGTTGTTAAATTACGTGAATCCCACCACTGGGCAGAGACCAAAGGGTGGGGCTACATTCAGTGTATCAGACGCACCAAAATTTTCACCCTCTTTTGGGGGGGGGAATGCGTCTTGTATTCCGAAAAATACAATAATTACTAAATGAGGAGAGTGTGTGTGTAACTTTGCATAAATCACCTAGCTAGATTTTAGTGATTCCTGAGCTTAATATTGTTTCATTGGGCTCCACTTTATGAGCTGAAGCACAGTCATATCTGTAATGCCATTATAAATTCAGTAAATCACTCAAAAGCTTAGTCTGATAATGCACATACATATATCAAGAAAAAAAAATCATTCAAGTGCTGTTTTTTTATTTTTTTATTTTTTTATTTATTTATTTATTTATTTATTTATTTGATCAAATTTGTATACCGCCCTATTCCCGAAGGACTCAGGGCGGTGAACAGGCACAAAATAAAACACATAGATACAAAAGTTAAGAGCAGAATTAAAACCAAATTAAATATTTGAGCCCAAGACAATTTAAAACATCCCAAAAAATTAGAACAAATTTAAAATTTCAGTTTAAATTTAAAAAATTAAAAATTAAAAGGGGGAAAGGTCAGGCCAGGCCGGCTTGCTGAAATAGAAAGGTCTTTAGAGCGTGGCGGAAAGTGCGCAGGTCCGGGATCCTACGTATCTCCAGGGGGAGCTCATTCCAGATAGTAGGTGCCCCCACAGAGAAGGCCCTCCCCCTGGGGGCCGCCAGTTGACACTGTTTGGCCGACGGCACCTGGAGGAGCCCCTCTCTATGAGAGCGTACCAGCCGGTGGGAGGTTGATTGTGGTAGTAGGCGGTCCCGTAAATAGCCAGGTCCTAAGCCATGGAGCGCTCTAAAGGTGGTAACCAGAACCTTGAAGCGCACCCGGAAGACCACCGGGAGCCAGTGCAGCTCACGCAGGAGAGGTGTTACGTGGGAGTGCCATGTCGCTCCCATAACTACCCGCGCGACCGCACTCTGCGCCAGTTGGAGCCTCCGGGTGCTCCTCATATCATGCAAATCTTCCATAGGCAAGATGTATTTGGTAACAGCACTATTTTCAGATATTGTAATTCTAAAATGATATCATTTTAATAAATCATTTTAATAAATAGATTTGTCTCCTTCTAGAGATGCCTTTTGGCCAAATGGCATTTTAGCTGAAACTGTTCCACACAGAGATAATGCAATCAGAATGCGAACACGAATTGCTGCAAAAACAAAACTGCTGGGAGTAATGCCTGGTACGTGGAATGTATTAAACTAAATACTTTCTTGAACAGAATTAGGGAATACCATCAAATGTAATAACTAGTCTTTTTTTTAAAAAATATTTTTATTATACATTTTCCTTTATTATACATCACATTTCCAGTTTTGCAATGCCAGTGTACTGGCTGTATCAAGTCCTTTTTAAGTACAAATAGTATTATACACCCTGAGTATAACCATTATTCTTGTAGTCATACAATGTAGTCTCTTTTAAATGCATAATGTTGTATGACATTATTTTCATAGTTGTACCATAACACTCTATACCTTTTTCACTCTATATGTTTTAATCTGTAATCCTGTACAATCCGATAGTACTGTTACTTACGATATTTATTCTTATATATATATATCTACCTATTTCTATTTTGTTGATTTTCTTTTGTTATTAAGTTACCAATCTCTGCATCTGTTTCTAACCATTTGTACAATAAGTCCCATATTGAGTAATACTCAGATTCCATTGTTAAGATGTCCAATTCGGCACATTCTAATATTTTCTATATTATATTTTCTATATTATGTCTATAGATATACTTTCATTTTTCCAATTTTGTGCATTTGTGATTCTAGCTGCTGTTATTACATGTTACATTAAGTATGTGATTCTTTTGTTGTATTTCCCGGGTAGTATACCTAATAAGAATAGTTCTGGTTTTAGATCTATTTGCTGTGCTGTCATCTTTTCTAATCTATCTTTGACCAATATTTTTTTGCCGTTGGCAGATCCACCACATATGATAAGTAAAATCCTGGAACCTAATTTACATTTCCAACTTTCTAGTGACATGTTTGGGAAATTTTTGCCATTCTTGCTGGTGACAAATGCCATCTATAAAACATTTTGTACAGGTTTTCTTTGTATGCCATTGACATTGTTAATTTGTAATTTCTTTCCCATAGTTTTTGCCAATTATCTAATTCTATAGTATACCCAAAAAATTTTGCCCATGCTATCATGGTTTCTTTTACATATTCTGCTTCCATTTTAAAGTTCAATAGGTAATTATAAATTTTCTTTATTAATTTTTCATCTGTCCCTAACAGTATCTTGTTCAATTCTTGGGGTTTCTTATAAAATCCATACATCACTGTATATTTCTTATCTCTCATTTGTATTTGAATATGTGGCCACCAGTCCAAATCAATTCCCTAATTTTTTAGTTCCTGTTTTGATTTTAAATCCCCTTGTTCATTTAGTATATCTTTGTACTTTACAATTTTATCCAGATCTAAAACAATAGGGTATATTAACACCTCCATCATAGATAGCCAGACCGGTATTTTCATATAGTGATTCTGTTTGATATTTTACCATACTGGCATCAGAGCATTTCTGATATAGTGCCTTTGGAAGTAACTATGTGGTTTACTTTTCCCATACCATACAAATGCATGTCACCCCAATTGTAAATCATGCCCTTCTATCATCAATATTATTTTGTTTTTCAAATTTATCCATTCCTTCACCCATGTGAGCACTGAGGCCTGATAATACAGCTCCCAGTCCAGTAGCCCAAATCCTCCCTTGTTTTTGGTACATTTTCAATTTGATTTTTGGTTTTTTGCCTTGCCAGATGAACATAACATCCATCTATTTAAATCTTCAAAAAACTTTTTTCCTAATTTTATCGGAATTGCATGAAACAAGAATAACAATTTCAGTAGAATATTCATTTTTCTTGTCCTTCCGACAAACGACAGCTGTAAATTTTTCCTTTTGTCCAGATCTGTCTTTATTTGCTGTATTAATTTAGTATAGTTGTCTTCTTTAATAGATGTACATCTTGTTGTTAGCCAAATTCTGAAGTATTTAACTTTTTTAGTTATCTGGATGCCCAACTTTTCCATCAGTACGATTTTCTGTTTATTTGTAAGGTTCTTTGTCAATATCTTGATCTTTTCCTTGTTTATTTTAAGTCCTACCATCGCACCAATTCTTCTATTTTCTTTATTAATTTGGATCCTGTTTCTAGGGTTCCTCCAAAATAAATACTAGGTCATCTGTACTTTGTATTGTTCTTTTTTTATCTTCAAACCTTTTATTTCTGGGTCTTGTCAGGTCTGCCTGAGTAAGACCTCTAGGATTAGTATGAATAAAAGAGGAGATAATGGACATCCTTGTCTTGTACCACTGTTTGTCAATTTTTTCTGTTATTTCTCCGTTTACTATCACTTTCGCCGTTTGATTGGAATATATTGCTTGGATCATCTTCATAAAGTTTTCACCGAAGTTCAGTGTTTTTTAACTGTAACGTCATAAACTGCCACTTCATGTTATTGAAGGCTTTTTGTGCGTCGAGAAAGATCAATGCTCACTGTTTCTCAGAGTGGATTTCGTAGTATTCCAATACATTCATAATAATCCTCATGTTATTTTTTAATTATCAACTAAATACAGCCTTGTTTTCCCTCCAAATAAATAATGTTTTATAAAACAACTTGAGACATAATACTTGTACTAAAAAAGTAATATTTCTTGAATGTAATATTAAATGTTTTACAGAATCCATTTTAAACAGTATTTTTAATAATTTATAATCAGAAGTTCATTCAATTAATGTATAGGTGAAAATGAAGATAAAGCTTCTACTGAAGTTTGTTTTGTTGTTTCTCTAGATGAGTTGAAGCATATCCTTGGTGCTGAGACAACAAGAAAAGGCATTCTCCGAGTCTTTGAAATGTTCCAGCATACTCAGCTAAATAAGAGAATGGTGTATGTTTTTCTGGAGGGCTTTTTTGAAACCTTGTTTTCAGAGTATGGATTCCATGATCTCTTCAAAAAATTGCATTCACATTCAAAGCAGATGCAGGTATATAAACATAAACTACAATCTACACAATCATCTTATTTACAGAAAAGGTGACACTCTCTACTGTAAAATTTGCCCAAAACCTGGGCATGTTCTCTGGGGCTTAAAACTCGTGCTGTTATTCTCACACCAATCTTTTAGAATCTTATATTAGATCATTAATACATACATAAGAAATGTGGTTCTTCTCATTTTTCATCACTAATGCAACCACTATCATGAACTGGATTCATGTGTTTTAAATGATTTGGTGTATCTTTGTGTAACATTGAGAAGACTACTAGTTTGCTGTGAAAATCTCTGTCTCTTCCGAATCTTATAGATTGTAATTGCCAACAATGAAAAATGCTATATTGGGTCCATTGATTAAAGTAAAGCACAACTTCTAGGGTAGAAATAGAGGACTTGACTGCTTTGCTTGGAACTAGGAGATTGTGCAATGTGAGAATCAGGTGTGATTTGATTTGTATTATGAGTATCTCCTAGCTCTGTAGAGGTTGGACTAGCATAATGAGAGTTCTAGTGGACAAATGATATGCTTTCAAATTATTTTTACGAATTAAGTTTAATATGTGGAAAACCTTTATGAACTTAAGAAACACTTTGTTCAAGTTTTACTATTAAGTGGAATAGGGTAGAAAAAAAAATAGAGTCTTGATATATTCTTCAAATTAGTCCTTTCAGGGGTATATATAACTTTTAAATGAGAAGGCTCAAAAAATATTTAAAATTAAACCAAGAGTTAATACATTTATTTCCTTGTTAATAATCTGGGAGAAAGGTTCTATGCTCTTGACATTAGGAACTTCTTTTTTAAAAATTGTCCTATTTGACCTTAAAGAATCACTCTGATACATTCACCTCAGTTGGTAAATTACTAAAATGAATTGTTACTGATATGAAAGTCTTATGGGCTTTCCTAAATAGTCATCTGCAAACCATAGCAAGTTCCTGAAATAAATAAATCTCTCACATATATATATATATATATATATATATATAAGTTTCTGGGCCTTTTTTCTGCTGACAAACTGCAACTCTGTGTTGCTCTCTGGGAGACTCAGATAGCTATTTCTGCCTATTAAGGCGTCATCAGTGAGCCACACCCACTTCTCAGATATCTTCCCTGAAAGGTACAATGTGTCTTTTTTCCTTTTTCGTAGGCTTTTATTGTAGACACATTGTACCTTTACAGGGAGGATATCTGAGAAGTGGGTGTGGCTCACTGATGACGCCTTAATAGGCAGAAATAGCTATCTGAGTCTCCCAGAGAGCAACACAGAGTTGCAGTTTGTCAGCAGAAAAAAGGCCCAGAAACTTGTGAATGAGATTTCACAGAACCAGGGCTGTAGAACAACTTAGTTTACGTAGGTAAAACCTGGCTAGAAAGAATATGCACATAAAAGCCTACGAAAAAGGAAAAAAGACATATATATATATGTGTGTGTGTGTGTGTGTGTGTGCATATATATGTATATATATGAAAATAAGCATGATTATCATAGCTTTTAATATTTTTTGCATAATATAAATTTCAATAAATCTTTTCTATATGGAATGCCCTAGCTGTTTTCTTTACTTCCAGCATAATGTCTAATTATGAATGAAGTAATAATTGTTGGACTTGAATTTACATTCCCCCCCCCTTATTTTTCTTCAAGAATCCCTGACACCACCAAGAAAGTACAGTTTGTTTCAACTTCAAAATAATATATTATGTAGTCTATTTAAAAAGATGTTTAAATTCCCAAGAATAGCCAAACTACAATATTAATGTACTATTCTTATATTGAACATTTTCATTAAGAATATTTGGTTCATTAACATGATTTCTTTTGAAGAAATATTTGACTTTTGAGTGTAAATACCACTGTATTTGCAAAGGTCTTGTAACTGAAGTTGCTATTTACATTCAGGAGAAAATAATCTGCAGCTTCAGAATAAACGAAAGGTTAAAGGAGCAGCATTGCTTCAACAATATGAAGCTTGTTTAGTACTGCCCAACCTGAAAAAGAAATTTTTACATGTTCATTATAAGAAGCATGTGCTAAATTGCAATTGTGGCTTTTTAAACAAAATATTATTACAGATCTATATACTATATGTGTAATATATTTTAGTGGTAGCAGGACAACTTAAGATAAAATACATGAAATATCATTTCCTATCATGCCCCATGCTTCTAAATATAGATAACAATTGATCTTCTTTAATGTATTTCTGATTTTTTGTTTTTTTGTTTTTCCCATTTCTTAATAAAAAAATAAAAATAGTTTGGCTATACAAATTATAATGAGATTTAGATATATAAATGTTTCTATTTTTTAAAAAATGAAATTATTTTACATAGAAAAATAGGACACCAGTCTATCATTTTGATGTTCTTTGCATTTTAACTGAAGGAATATTGGGTCCTTTGAATACCCCTGCAGTTTAAACTTTCATCCTCTCAACATGTATATTTGACCTCTAAATCTCCTTGTATTCCAGGCAGTTGCTTTTTAAAGTGGTGGGCAACCAGAATCTCCATAGACCATCAGACAAAGGAAGCCCAGTAGGAGACAAATTAGAACTATCCTTCGATTTCTTACTTGAACTTGAAATAATTATTGTAGATTATCCCAGATCTAAAATATAAATGGACAAATCTCAGTCAGTAAAATAGAATGTATCTCTTATCCATGAATATCATCTGTAGGTTTTAGGATTATTCTCAGTAGTTGACTTTAGAAATTTATTTCTTAGCCAATAAACCTTTGCATTAAGGAAACATAATATGCTTTTTATGTTAATAGTTACTATACCATAGTGTTTTGTCATCTGTATTTAATTTCAAAATGAGCCTACAGGGAAGTAGCATGTTATATACATCACCCTAATAAATTATTATAATTATCTCACATGTGATTCATTGACATTACATGAACTATAGCCCATCATTTTATACCCTTTAAAGCATCCACACAATTTATGTTACTGCTACACATAATTAGTCACATACATCCCAGCCTGAGAATGCTATGACTAGCCTCTGAAAATAAATGTGCCATTGTCCAACAAATGCATTTAGCCTTAATTTAAAAGAATGGATAGTAAGGTTGAATATTCATATAGTTCATCCTCAAGCTTCTGCCTCTGGTGTTGCTACAATTAAACAATTTCAATGCAACCAGAAAGTGTAATCATTTTAAAAAATAAAATATGAACTCCACTCTCAATTCTAACTTTAGTGCAATATTTTCATGTAATGCATGTGTATTTGAATAATTGTAAAAAACATTTTTAAGGTTTTGAGATCAAGGGTAAACTATATTAACAATGTATAATATTCAGTTATTGCTGCTGTGTTGGCTTATCTAAGGACTTGTTTTAAAAGTCTGGTTTGTCACTCCTTGAAAATCTTTTCTATGCTCAAAAAAGCATAATTCTTGCAAGGAGCAAAATCTAAAGAGCACATCAACATGTAGAAGATATATAAGTGACATGTGCATAAAATTGTATAGTATGTGTCAACTGCGTGCCTAATGGTTCTATCAATATCCTTTTCTTTAAAGAAAAAAAATGGGTAAATGGAATGCCATAGTTTCTCTTGTTCTGAACAGCTGAAAATTCTAAATTTTTATTTGGAGTTTCCATTATGTTTGTCCAATGAAGGAGCTTGGAAAAAAGTACACTAATAAAGCATTAACAAGAAATATTTGCGTTTGACCCATTTATTTGCCTTGTGTAATAAATTTACAATGTATGAGGTAACAACAGTTTGTAATAATAACAGTTAAATTCTATCTCCTAATAATGGATTTTGATTCCTGCTAAAAGAACAATATTAGCTATATTTAGAAATCTTTTTTTTTTTTGGCAAATGTACTAAGTATGATAATTATTTAGAACAAACATACGCAAGCTTATGTGGACCTGTAGTTCAATTACATTTACTATAAATAGTGGTAGACCTGAAATGTATTGCGTTTAGAAGGACAAGCAAAGATCCTTTAGTTGTTCTTTTCCTCTTAAGCTTTGTTTTTCACAGCTGTGGGTTTGAGTGCTGGGACTCTTTCTCTGCTTGGTATATATAAACACTCCAGCTATTTTCAGATTCATCTTGGAACCAAAAATAAAAAGTTATTCAATCAATAAGAATAGAGCTGGAAGAGACCTTGGAGATCTTCTAGTCCAACCCCACTGCTCAACCCTATTCCATTTCAGATAGGTGGCTGTCCAGTCTTTTCTTAAAAATCTCCAGTGATAAAGCTACAGCTTCTGAAGGCAAGCTGTTCTACTTATTAATTGTAGTCCTTCCTCACTGCTAGGAAGTTTCTCCTTAATTCCAGGTTGCTACTTTCCTGGATTAGTTTCCATCCATTGTTGCTTGTTTGGCTTTCTGGTGCTTTGGAAAATAAACTGACCCTTCTTTTTTGTGTGGCAGCCCCGCAAATACTGGAATACTGTTATCATGTCACCCCTAGCCCTTCTTTTCTGTAGACTGGCCATACCCAATTCCTGTCTCCAAAAACCCTGAACTGCAAATATTATCTTCCTTTGGTATAATTCCCATTCTTTTGGTACAATTGCCATGTTAGCCAATTTCCATAAAGTTGCCAAGAAATGACATATCAAATGATATTGATATCACTTAGAAGCAAGGGTTGATTATTATCTAAGGATTTCTTTTAAAACTCTGATTTGTCACTTTGTAAATCCACTGTGTGTTAAAATGATAGTGCTTATTTTAAAAGAAGTAAACTTGGAATAGCAATTAAAATATAGTTATCCGTTATTAATTGAAATTAATTAAGTTCGTAAGAACAAATCTGATGCATTAGGACCGTGATGGCGAACATATAGCACGCATGCCAGAGATGGCACGCAGAGCCCTCTCTGTGGGCACATGCGCCATCGCCAGCTGCTCTTTTGGTTTCTGGGGTGCACATGCGTGCCGGCCAGCTGGACTTCGCGCACGCCGGAGCACTGTAAACCCAAAGACCAACTGGCCAGGGCGCAAATGTGTTCCAGTTTGGCTAGTCAGTGCCGAAAAGGTTCGCCATCACTGCATTAGGATCTAGAATTTTTACACTAGAGTTTTACACTCTAGAGTTCTGCAAAGGATATTTGCAAAATATCTTTTTCAGAACTCTAAAGTTAGACAAGAATTTAACAGGCTTCCAAGAAACTAAGGGCACACAATACAAATTTCATTCCACTGCAGTTATTTATTATTTTGTTTGTTTGTTTGTTTGTTTGTTTAGGTTTCTTGATTAGGAGTTTCAGGAATTTTTATTTTAGCTAGCTGATTCCACAACCTGAAAACTATAGAACTAATATATTTTAATATATTTTGTTCCAGCTGCCAATTTTTCTGTTGTAACAAAAGAAACTATATATATAAACTTGAAATGTAAAATTACCCTCTCTGATTTTGTAGAGAATAATAATGCTTTGGTGTTGCTTTCAACATCTTGATTATATTCCTATATACTTGGAAAACATTTAATTGCAGTATCACCATCTCATATAATAATTCTATGTGGATCACTACAGTCCATAAAGCCAACATCCTTCAGCCACTCACCCCGCCAGACCTGTGTATCATTTGGGAAAACTATACTTTGAGGAACATGCCTGTCTTGAGTTTTGATTCCTTTGGGTTCATTACTTGGAACCCTGACATCTAGTCTGGGTTTCAAACAAAGGAATTTAGTTTAAGTATTGTAATTCTGGTGATAGTTGGACACTAATTCATGCAAAACAATCAGCCTTCTCCAGTTTGGAATTCTGGTCTATTATGACTGCAACTATATAATGCCTAGGCAGCAGGAACAAATTATGTGAATATCTATAACTCTGAAAATTATAGTTACCAAAACTCTGAAGGAATGCCAGTTGAAGAAGGCCCTCTGAAAGAATTGAACTCTAGTTATTTTCTCATCTATCAATTTAAAATTTTAAAATAGGGTTTAGTTAGATTTTAGTAAGATTTCTTTTTATAAAACTATTAGTTTCAAAATCATACAGGTGAGACCATTGGTTTATCTAGTTATACATCAGGGTGTCAAACCTGATTTAATTGAGGGCCACATCAGGGTTATGTTTGACCTTAGGGGGCTGGGGTGGGCATGGCCAGGGTTGGCATGGCCAGCTCGACATCACTTATGTCGGGGGTACCAGTGGTGGCCAAGTGCTTAGGCAGGACTTCCCTCAGACCCTCCCTCATTCTCATTATAATCTTCCTTCCTTCCTTCCTTCCTTCCTTCCTTCCTTCCTTCCTTCCTTCCTTCCTTCCTTCCTTCCTTCCTTTTTCCATCTCCTTTCTTCTTCCTTCCACTCTTCCTTCTCATCTTTCCTTCTTTTTCTTTCTCTTATCTCTTTCCCTTTTCTGTCCCTTCTTGCTGAAATGCAAAAGGGGAAACATTTCTCCTTTTGTTTTGTTTTTAGTTTTTTTGCTAGCCCTCTGAGAGGAAAAATGGAGCTCGGGGCTGTGCGTGGCCCCACAGGTTCCGTTTTTGCCCATGACAGCCTCCAGCTCTGCCAGTGAAAATGGTGCTCAGGAGGGCTGTGTGTAGGCCCTGGACCCCGTTTTTGGCCATAATGGCCTCCTGCAGCCCCTGAGCTCCATTTTTGCTGGCAGAGGGCTTCAGGATGCCGTCATGACTGAAAGTGCAGCCCTCCCATGTTCCATTTTTCACAGCCAGAGGCACCCAGGTTGGTCCTTTGCTGTTTCCAGGGCGGTCCCGTGGGCCAGTCTAAGCACCCCATGGGCCAAATCTGGCCCCAGGCCTTGTGTTTGACACCCCTGCTCTACATTATCTATTAATGGTCCTGAAAAACCAAACATTTCACAGTCTGATATTTTTGTTGATCCTAATAAAGTTTTTGTTCAAATAAATTTAAGTGGATTTCCATTGTTGAAAATGATAGTGAGGAGGGAAATGAATTCTAGCTAGAACACTTTGGGCTACATTGAAAAAGCAAAGTAATCAAAAGTTCTAATTTACAAATAATAATTCTAAGATTGTCAATCTGGCTAAATTTGAGAGCCAGAATAACCACAAAAGCACACCATCACTTTCCCATGAAGTTCATTGGAGATTAAATCACTCTGAAGCATTTGTTTTATGAAATCTTATGAAGGTATTTTAATTGCTTCATATGGTTTCATTATATGTTGGTATGTTCTCATATGATAAAGAAATAAATAATAATACTTTGCAGTCCTATCTGCAACCCTGTAATTTCCTAGTGATCTCTTATATCAATTCATGCCAGGCCTGACCTAGTTTAGCTTTTTAAGTATCAGCCTAGCAGGGAGTGGTTGAATTGATGTTTTTGGAGCCTGATTCTAGATCTCATAGGCAACCTTCAATCATCTGCTTTCCTTCTCTTGAATGGTGAAGTAAAAGGAAGACATCTGATCAATGTAACCTCATACATATTTGTACTAGGTCTTGTATCCTGTCAGTTAAATAGATTTTTTTTCATTAGTTTGCAAACATGAAAATCGAGATACCTTTTTTCAAATTATTTTTCATTAGACCGTATTACGGTATCTTCTACACAAATTAATAACTAAATAGTTGTTAGTATATGAAGCAATTGGAGGAACTAAGGGACCATTGTTAATGAAATTCATTCTTTTTTTTTTTAATTTATTTTTTTAATTTGATTTATATGCCGCCCTTCTCCGGAGACTCAGGGCGGCTTACAGTGCGTTAAGCAATAGCCTTCATACTTTTGTATATTTATACAAAGTCAGCTTATTGCCCCCACAAACTGGGTCCTCATTTAACCTACCTTAGAAAGGATGGAAGGCTGAGTCAACCTTGAGCCTTGGCGAGATTCGAACCAGCAGTAAATTGCAGGCAGCTGTGTTAATAACAGGGTGCTTTAAACCACTGTAGTACCAAGGCTCTTAATTAATTCTTAATGAATTAATGAAATAAGACTAGCAAAGAAGGCAGAAAGGATACAAACTTCTAAGTTCATGATATTTCTCCCTAGCCAAGGACCTGAAGAACTACTAAGTAAATATGTAATTAAGAAGCAGGTAACAAAGATTATATTAATGAATGTAAACAGCAAAAAATAACAATGATAATAAATAAGAAAAGTTTAAAAGTTTTACTTTCATACATTTAAAATTTTATTACTTAGCAACCTATTCCATGATGTATAAAAGACTTAAAGAGAAGAATTCTTGTTATTGTATTGTGACAATGGCTATATTTGTTTCAAATTATCAAATTTAATAGTCATGAAATGTAAATTATCACTTTTAAACTTTTCTTATTTATTATCAAAAAAAAAAAGTAAAACTGGGGAAAATATTTATTTTTATTTAGTTAGTTATTTGTTGGCTTTATGGGCTAATTCAATTGTTGACATCTTCTTAAAATCTTCTAGTATTTAGTGATGCCAGACATTAGAAGACATGTTTTCAGAGGTAGTCATCGTAATATTATGCAACCAAACCAAAACAAGTTTAAGGCCATATAAGAATCAACCAATGTATGAATGCAAAACATTTCTTGTTCATTTCAACACATTTAAATAAGAAAGCTTAGTTTAAATCTACAACAAAATTATATAATGTACAATTATTTTATATATTTATCAATATCATTTATAATGTTCTCTTGTTTATCTCTTATTTTGGAGATAAATTTATTCTCCTCCAAAAATCAAATGTTTCAAATGTTAAGTCATGATTATTCTTTATGAAGTCTATTTATGTATACATGTGTGAGAGAGATAGTGTACGCACCTTTCTCAGCTGCTTAGTTTCCACAAACAATAATTGGATTTTGAGACAGAACTGATTGAGGTGTGACCTGGAATTTTTGCTTTGATCATTCAATACACCATTTAATGGGAACAGTACTTGCAGATGTAAATTCCAGCTGCTGACTTTTTGGTTACATCATACCCTGAAGGTTGAGTAATTATTTTGAAGTGACATGCTAAGCTGTTAAATGAGAGCTGGTTCCAATATATTTGAATTGATACTAGAAAACCAGAATCAAGCTTAGTTTGAAACATTTCCATTGCATATTTAAGTTATGGGAAATATATAAATGAATTAAATTATTTATTTATTTATTTATTTAAATTTAATTTGTATATCGCCCTTCTCCCAAAGGGACTCAGGGCGGTGAACAGCCAAAATTAAAATACATATAACACAAAAGTTAAGATAATTAAAAGAGATTAAATCAATCGGCCTCCCAATTTAAAACCCCAAATCTATAAAATTAAAAAAATCCCATTAAAAACCATTTAGGCTAGGCCGGCTTGCTGGAATAAATAAGTCTTCAGGGCCTTACGGAAGGTCCGGAGGTCCGGGATCAGTCGTATTCCAGGAGGTAGCTCATTCCACAGGGCGGGTGCCCCCACAGAGAAGGCTCTCCCCCTGCGGGCCACCAGCCGACATTGCTTGACCGACGGCACCCTGAGGAGGCCCTCTCTCTGAGAGCGTATTGGCCAGTGGGAGATTATTGGTAGCAGCAGGCGGTCTCGTAAGTACCCTGGCCCTAAGCCATGGAGCGCCTTAAAGATGAGAACCAACACCTTAAAGCGCACCCGGAAGACCACCGGAAGCCAGTGCAGCTCACGCAGGAGAGGTGTTACATGGGAGTGCCACATCGCTCCCATAATCACCCGCGCGACCGCATTCTGGACCATTGGAGCCTCCAGGTGCTCCTCAAGGGGAGCCCCATGTAGAGAGTGTTGCAGTAGTCCAGGCGAGACGTGACGAGGGCATGAGTGACTGTGCATAAGGAATCCCGATCCAGAAAGGGGTGCAACTGGCATATCAGGCGAACCTGATAAAAAGCCCCCCTGGCCACGGCCGTCATATGCTCTTCTAAAGACAGCCATGTGTCCAGGAGGACACCCAAGTTGCGAGCCCCCTCTGTGGGGATCAATGACTCGCTCCCAATAGCCAGCGATGGCACCAGCTGGCTATATCGGGACGCCAGCATCCACAGCCACTCAGTCTTGGAAGGGTTGAGTCAAAGCCTGTTCCTCCCCATCCAGACCCGCACGGCCTCCAGACACTGGGACATCACTTCGAGGGCATCATTGGGGTGGTCTGGGGTGGAGATGTACAGCTGAGTGTCATCAGTGTACAGATGGCATCGCACCCGAAACCACGGATGATCTCACCCAACGGCTTCACATAAATGTTGAACAGGAGCGGCGAGAGGACTGACCCTTGCGGCGCCTGCAAACAAGGTGCCTCAAGGGTCGACCTCTGCCCCCCTGCCAACACGGACTGTGACCGGTCAGAGAGATAGGAGGAGAACCACCGCAGCACGGTGCCTCCCACCCCTAATCCCGCCAGCCGGCGCAGCATGATACCATGGTCGATGTTATCAAAAGCCACTGAGAGGTCTAACAGGACCAGAACAGAGGAACAACCCTTGTCCCGGGCCCTCCAGAAATCATCCACCAATGCGACCAATGCCATCTCCATGCTGTACCCAGGCCTGAAGCCGGACTGGAACAGATCTAGATAGACGGTTTCATCCAGGTACTGTGGGAGCTGTCGCGCAACCACACTCTCAACAACCTTCGCAATAAAGCGAAGGTTGGAGACCGGACGGTAGTTTACCAGAACAGCCGGGTCCAGAGAAGGCTTCTTGAGGAGGGGCCTCACCACCGCCTCTTTCAAGGCGGGAGGCAAGAAACCCTCTCTCAAAGAAGCATTTATAATCCCCTAGAGCCAGCCTCGTGTTACCTCCTGGGTGGCCAGTACCAGCCAGGAGGGACATGGGTCCAATAAACATGTGGTTGCGTTTAACCTCCCCCGGATCCTGTCCACGTCCTCAGGAGTCACAGGGTCGAACTCGTCCCAGATAACATTCTCAAGACTGGCCTCAGTCACCTTGCCGGGATCTACCCAGTCAGAGTCCAAGCCTTCCCGAATCTGAGCGATTTTATTGTGCAGATACTGTACAAAATCCTCAGTCTGCCCTTGCAAGGGGTCCTCCCGCACTCTCTGGTGTAGGAGGGAGCGAGTCACCCTAAACAAAGCGGCTGGGCGGTTATCTGCCGATGCAATAAGAGTGGAAAAGTAATTACACTTTGCCGCTTTAATCGCCACAGACCTAAATAGGTCTTAATATGAGACCTAACTAGTGTTCGGTCGGATTCGGAGCAACTAGCCCTCCATACACTCTGTAGGCATCTTTTCCAGTGCTTCATCTCTCTCAGCTCCTCGGAGAACCAAGGGGCCAGGCAGATTCAGCGCCGGGTCAGAGACCGCAAAGGCACGACTCGGTCCAGAGCACTGGCGGCCGTCCTGTCCCAGGCGGTCACCAGGTCTTCAGCCGAGTCATGAGCCAGAGTTTCAGGAACTGGCCCAAGCTCCCTCTGGAACCTATCAGGATCCATCAGGCGCCTGGGGCAGAACCACCTGGTCAGTTCCTCCTCCCTGCGGTGGGGTGCAGCGGTCAAAAAGTCCAGCCTCAGGAGAGAATGGTCTGACCATGACAGGGGTTCAATAACTATATCCCCTATATCCAGGCCACTCAACCACTGACCAGAGACAAAAACCAAGTCCAGAGTGAATAATTGCTGGTCAATGACATTTCAAGCTGAGTAAGTTACTATAAATGTATTTCAGTGTTTTACTGTTGCTACAGTTGTCCATTCTATGTTAATTTATCCAGGTAGCATAGATTGACATTTAGGCATATCCTAAAAACACATTCTTTTTATTTAGTATAAGCTAATAGTATGGAATTTTATTTCTTAAAGTACTTTTGCTTCAAGAGAAAAAGTTGAATATATATTAATTTATTCAAAGTAAATTTGGAAAACATAGTTATGGGAAACGGTTCTACTAATTACTTGGTCTTAAATATTCTGTCCCTTACTTCTAGTACCATATTGCAGTTCTCAGAAAATTTCTTATAAGTGAAGTCAGATACAATGATAAAAGTTTTTTAAAAATTATATACCCTAGGAATACAGTGATCAGTTCCAGTTCCCTTTGGGAGTCGTCTGAAAACCACTGAGCATATATCTTCCTCTTGGCAGTTCATTTTTCATACATGGGTTTTAACTTCACTTTTTGAATCTTCTGTATTAGTTTGTTTTTTATCCTTAAAAGTTGACCAGTTGTGTTGAATGTTGATTTATTTTAACCCCCTGATGGACTGTTTTTTTTTCTTTTTCCTTTTGATTTATGTTGTTTTGAATAATTTTTGTTCTCCATAAGAAAGCATGGGCGTGCCCTTGGATAGTGAAGGGTTAATGCATTTTGTTTTCCAATATCTAAGAGGCTGTCAACCTATTCTCCAAAGCACTTGAAGGTAGTACAAGAAGCAATGGATGGAAACTAACCGAGGAGACAACTAATCTAGAAATAAGTGGAACTTTCCTACCACTTAGAACAAATAATTAGTAGAACTATTTGCCTTCAGAAGTTGTGGGTGTTCTATCACTGAAGGTCTATAACAGGGGTGTCAAACTCAGTTTCATTGAGGGCCACATTAGGGTTGTGTTTGACCTTGCGGGGTCTGGAGTGGGGATGATCATGGTGAGTGTGGCCAGCTCGAGAACTTTGCCAAAGAAAATAGGATCCTGAGCTCCATTTTTGGCTGCAACGGCATCTTGCAACCCTCTGCGTGCTCCCTCCCCCCCGAGCTCTGTTTTCACTGGCAAGGCACCATGGTCAGTCTTTCGCTGTTTCCAGGGCAGCCCTGCGGGCCAGATCTAAGCATCCCATGGGCTGGATCCAGCCCCCGGGCCTGGAGTTTGACACCCCTGGTCTATAAGAGTACAAAGTCAACTACTTTTCTGAAATGGTATAAGATCTCCTATTTGAGCAGGAAGGATAGAAGATTAGAAAATCTCCAAGGTGCTTCTAACACTGTGGTTCTGTTCAATTCTGTTTTCTGTGAAGCCTATTTTAGTATGCATGCTACAGTTTTCATATATATCATTCAAAATAGCTTGAATAAATTATTTGGACTTCAAAGATTTGGACATCGTCATTAGAAGGGATTACCACCTTGGTATAAAAAGACCCAACACATTTTAATGCAAGTTCTTGCTAAATTCCACATTTTTATACTCTTCAACATTTTTAGATTTGAGAGAAACTGTGTATTATATAGATCTAGGCTGCTACACAGAACTATTTCTTTACACTTAGAATTTTTTGAGAAAATAGTCAACTAATAAATACATGGAATCAATTCTGCATTTCTGATGAGCTGTGACACTATTTGGAATATTTAAAGCTGATTCCCAAGATACAGCTCTGCTGAATCTTTCATCAAGTTTGATACTGATGAAATAACTTCTCCCCAAATGCATTAATATAAATGCTGAGGACATTTAGAACTACATTAAGACAGGTGTTAGAAATATCCAGCTAAAAATAAAGCACACCTGCTGAAGTTTAAAAATATACCATGGACTGTTACACTGTCTTTGATTGTATGGAATGATAATGGTTTTTATATTGTGTTTTGTTTTTGTTTTTTGAAAATAAAAATTTTTTTTAAAAAAATTGCTTACTCGTACATTATTTATTTTCATTTTTGTTGTCATAAAAGGAGATTGACAGAATCAATCTACAAAAGTATCGTATCATCTAAGAACTTTAAAAAGTAATTATTAATTTCTTCTAATTTTTTCATTTTTTTTTTCCCATCAAAGGGAACAATCTAATATTTAAGGAAAAGATTTGAATCACTGTAAACATTCATTGGCAGGCTATACACATTAAGTGAAGTCATACTATGCACTGCTTGGCCTTGATTTTGAATGTATAAATTTAATCGCAGTGATCTATATTTAATAAAACAGTTTATCAAACCACTGCTGAGCAAGCTACTCCTTTTAGAGTAAAGTGTGAACCCAGTTTGGTTTGCCTCTTTCTACATAGTTTTCTAGACCTTCATCCTGTTTAGTTTGATTACAGTGTTAGAATTGAAAATCTAACTCTTCTCCATAAAAGATACCCTACAAAAAAATGTTATAAAAGAAGCCCTCATCTTACAACCACATGGAGACCATAGTTGTTTTTATCACCTTTTTGCCATAGTATTAAGTTCCACTTAATAATTAAAAGAAAGTCTCTCTACTCTGAAAAGGTTTAACAAAAAAAAAGATGAATTCATTATCAATTTTTGCTATGTCATTACATATTCAGAGCAACATCTGAAAAGACTGAAGACTTGAGAACACAAAAAATTAATCCAGCAGGTCACTTGGAGTTAAACCATATTTAGATTTATATAACAAAATGAACATCTTAAATTGGTCTTGGAAAATCACCTGCAACCAACATAGTTATTTCAACAGAAGTTGAAGATTACTAGTCAACCTCAAAATAGCAGCATTCTAGACCAGCTGTAAATTCAAAATTGTTTTTAAGAACAGCCGCATTAATACCATGTATCACTTCTCCAAGTGGCAGTACCATTAAAGTTGATAAATAATACTCCTTTCCTAATAAATTCCTGTCCAGAATTAGTGATGGATGCAGGAGAGTCCCTGAAACTGTTTATCACGAGAGAAAGAATGAGACTTCTCATCAGTTTATTCTATCTAATCTAATCTAATCTAATCTAATCTAATTTTATCTATTTTATCCTATCTATCTATCTATCTATCTATCTATCTATCTATCTATCTATCTATCTATTATCTTATCTATTACCTATTTATCACCTGTCTTAACATATATGCCTCTCATCTTATCTACAAATGACTCTAGGTGGTTTACAATATAAAACCAAGAAGGCAAAACATTAAAACTTGTCCCACTCTTTTGGCTTTCTGACTGGCTTTGAAGATATGGCCATGCCAACTAGCCTGGGCAACAATGGCACATTGGAGGTGGCTGATGGAGTTCAGAACACCCCATGTCCTCTATCTGCACACTTTGCTCCTTCCCTCTCCATCCTTCTTAGTTTTATTTTAAACAAGTTTTTAAATTTAACATCTATATTTATTGTTTTACTGTTTTATATGGCATTTTATTCAATGTCTATAATCTGCCTAGAGTTACTTTGGTGAGATGGCAGCATACAACATGGATGGATGGATGGATGGATGGATAATAGATGGGTGGGGGTGGGGGGTGGATGGTTGGGCGGGCAGGCAGGCAAGCAGATATTAACACTAAAATTGAACATTACTATAGTTACTTTCTCTTTGTTACCATACTTCTAATAAATAGCATGAATGACAAATCCACTTTGTGTCTTCTAGTTAGTTTTCATGCTGCCAATATGATACACTAAAAAGGAGAAATCATATTATGTCAACCTATATTTGAGCAAGTAAAGAATGCCAAACCTATGGTCCTACATATTTTGTTAAGGATTTCTATTCTGCATAAGGAGTCCTTGAAGCTCAGAGTTCTTATACAATAACATTGGGAGGATCATAAGTAATGCATTGTTCCCATTTCTATGCTTGGTATACATTAATCCAACTACTTAAAGAATTTAATCTCTTGGTTCCTCAGAGGATGGTTATATTCTTTTCTTTAGCAAAGTTTGGCTATGGAAGACCTACTGCATTCATCTTACAGTTCTTTTGTATATATGTTGAGAAAAGAGCCAACATATAGAAAAATATAACTATAGCGTTCCGATAAAATTAGAGAAATGTCTGGGCACCTTTCAGGCTTCAAACAATACAAGGAAAAACTTCTATCACGTCCCTTCTTGTTTGTTTGTTTGCTTGCTTGTTTTGCTCGCTGGCTCGCTCTCTGGCTTGCTTGCTAAACAACAGAATGTTTTGCTTTAGGCTGATGCTGCCATCTAGTGATCAGCAAAGAAATCAGCAAATTTGTGGTGATTTTTACCATATAGATAAACTAAATAATCCTATCTTCTCACCGCCACTTTTTTTGAAAGTAAATTGAGCTATGATTTTGCCTGCTCTGTTGAATATGCTACTTCTGCTTGTCTACCTAGATGCAATAAAACATTCAAACAATCATAACAATTTTGTCTTTGCAATAGATTCCATAGAAATGAAATAATGGCAGTTTCCAGTTGCATCACTCTGAAGATCCAGCTTTGGAGTTTACAAAATATTCAACCATCATCCTTACACAGCTTTTATTTCATGAATTATGATAAGCACATAACTTCATGGCTGTCTTATATGTAGGTTATATAGTTAGCATGCTATATATACAATTCATAGAATCACTGATACATTTGCAAAATACTGGATAACTGACACACCTAAACTAGGAGAGATGCAGGTTTTTTCATGATTTTAAACAAGCTTGGCCAAGAAACATTTTAGCAAGAAGGTATACTTTCTATCACATGTGCATATTTTTACAGGAACACCTGTTAACAAAAGTTTGAGTCAGCTGTTGTATACATTGTCATATTCCAAACAATTCTAAACTTGTGTTTCTGTTTGCATACAAAAGGAATTGGAGGTAATTAAGACCTGGATTGTGTATTCGATTCAAGTGCTGGTGTGATATCAGTTCTAATCCAAATCTGAAGAACCGACATCCTCTCCTTAATGGTGAAGCAACTGTATTTATTTAAGTTACTGATTAGATTTATTACTCACTGTACTCAAACAACTCTTGTTAGTTTATAAGATTATATGTAATCTTATATAATCTTATAATTATTATTAAACTAACAAAATATATGAAAAACAGCTAAAATAACCATAATAATAAGAATTCCAATAAATAAATAGGTGGAAATAATCACAACCCATATGCTCTTTCAAATTAGTTCTGAACAATCTACAAAATACCAATAAAGTAGAAACAACTGTATCTCAACGAAAAAATAGATCCAAAGGTATGACAACAGAGATGTAATACCTATAAATTTCATTGCTTCCATTGAAAAACCACAAACTGGTTCTCCTGGGATATTCATGTCAAATAGGTCAAGAGGGTTCTGTATTAACCTTTATTATACCAGCTTTTGTACCAGCTTTACTTGGCACTTCATATATAATTAGTGAGAGCCAGAATCTCTAATGTGCAAGTTCTTTGTAAGAGAAGCAAGAGGACAAGTGTGCCTAGCACAATCAAATCTTAAAACCAAATTTCTGGGCATCTTCCATAAAAAATCTACACTATTTTGGCATAATATATCTATATACTACTGTATACTACTAAAACTGTTGTCATGACCTTTTAATTGGGTGAAACAGCATCTTATAGGGCAACAGTTTTGGAATCAAGATATTTCTAATGGTCTAATTTAACTAGACTAACTAACTCTAACAGAATGTGTCAAAAATCTGTAAACAAGTAGCAACTTTCAATTGCTTTCTATTCCGAAATAGAAAGGACAGAAGGACCTAGTCCTTCTGTCCATTTGTCTAAGCGTACCAGTTCCCATAACTATTCTTCATATGTTTTAGCCTCCATTTTCCTAATCATTTTTGTTGCTCTTTTCTGCACTCTTTCTAGAGTCTCAACATCTTTTTTGCGGCGACCAATGTTGGACGCAGATTTCAACTGTTGTCTTACCAAGGCATAAAAGTGATTCTAACTCTTCATGTGATTTTGATTCTATCCCTCTGTTAATGCAGCCTAGCACTGCATTGGTTTTTTTGGCAATTGCAACATACTGATGACTCATATTTAAATGGGTGTCCATTATAGCTACTGGATTCCTTGCACAGTTACTATTATTGAGCCAAGTACTAGTATTCTATATCAGTACATTTGGGGTTTTTTGCCTATGTATAAAACATTATTTTCTCACCATTGAATTCATTTTGTTGGATAGTGCATAGTGTTAAAATCTGTCAAGATCCTTCTGGATCTTGAGATTATCTTCTAAAGTATTGGCTATTCCTACCAGCTTGATATTGTCTGCAAATTAGATGAGTTCACCTTCTATCCTGTCATCTAAATAATTTATGAAGATGTTGAAGAGTACTGGGCCAAAGAAAGAACCTTGAGGTACCCCACTGCATACTTTCCTCCATGTAGATGTAGTTCCATTAAGGACTGCATATTGAGTGTTGTTGATCAGCCAGTTACAAATCTATCTGGTGGTGATACTGTCTAACCCACATTTTTGTATTTTATAAAGTAGTACGTTGTGGTTTACTTTATCAAATCCCTTATTGAAGTCCAAGTATATGCAGTTCACTGGTTCACTAATTCAGTCAATTTTTAAAAGAATGCAATAAGATTTGTCTTGCATGATGAAATCTTGTTGACTTCTAGTTATAACTTTATTTTCCTCTAGGTGTTTGAGACTCATTGCTTGATTAGTTTTTACAGGATCCTTCCAGGTATTGTTGTCAGGTTGATAGCTCTTAATTTTCTGGCTCCATTTTTTCCTTTTTTTGAAGATGGGAATCACATTAACTCTTCCTGTCCTCTGGTAGTTTCCTAGTGCTCCAGGATCTTTGAAAGATACGTTTCAGTAGTTCTGAAATCATGTCAACGTTAATTTCGTAAGTTTCTTTATTTTTTGTATCTTTTCTAATTTCCCAAACAACAGATATTCCATCCTTCCAGTATCCCATTTATAGCAATTGTTTTGATGTCACCATTTATTCTCTGCCATGACATGTTTCTTTTATCCTCTTTCTTTGAAGATATCCACAGCATTTCCTTGTTTCTACATCAAAACAAAAAAATCTGAAAGTGGACAGATTTGTCTTTTCAAGTAATGTATTTTCTTTCAGTGCTGGATATTTCTAAGGTGTATTTATTTATTTATTTATTTATTTTCTGCCTTTATTATTTTTATAACCCACTTAATATGGTGAACATATCTAAGACCCTTCCTTCCCCTATTTTCCCCACAAAGAGGAGTTAGGTTGGAAGAAAATTACTTGCCCAAAGTCATTCAGTCAACTTTTCATGCATAATACTGGAAAAGGGAATGGAATTCATGATGACATCTTATATTAAATGAATATCATTAAATAAACCTAGAAATGTGATGGGAATTACCACAACAATTTTACATTTTACTAATTTCCTAATACTGTCATCATATGAATTCTTACTTTGAAGTAAGATGAATTCACAAAAAATAATTATTGCCAAGTAAACCACCACAGGATTTGTGAATCCAGGATAATTTGGGACAAAGGTAAAGGCCACTGAAATTTGGTAACTTTGTTTGCGCATCTCAGTGAATTGACAACTAGATAAGCCACACTTTAACCTAATCTTGTGCAAACCTATACTGTAGTTTATTATTCAGTGTACCATATTGTCAAAGAAAATTGAGTTATTTACGTTAATCATGACTAATCAAGAAAGTAATCATGATATTCATATTAGAGATTCCCCCTCCCCCATTTAGTCTATTCAGTTGAGTATATATATTCCTATGTAGCTACTATTGCATAGATAGCATTCAATATTCAAAATAGATATCCAAACGTAACCAGGAATATGATCAGGTTGCATGAGTGAAAGCAGATATTATGTGGTGTTGAATATTTTTGCTTTCAATTAATTGAAACATAATCAGTCAATATGCTAAAATAAATATAAATCATAAAAATATAAATCAGAAAGGACAGCCTTTGCCTTGTTTTGAAAACAGATCCTGTTTCACCTTAGCAGAAAAAACCCTAGTCATTGTTACTCACAGAATTTCTGCTATCAAAGAATTCCCAATGTGAAGGAAAAGAAGAGACTTAAACTGCAAGTTGATGTGTTTGTGTGTCTGTAGAGAAAAGGTAAGATACACAAAATGAAGTGGCACCTACTTTCAGATGGTCTCTGTGTGTCAGCATTTATGGAGAAAAAAATTAGTCCTCTCATGTTCTCTAAACCAACCTAAAATAGGTTGGTTTAAAAACAAAACAAATGAAAAGAAATACTTGATGTGAGTGGAAATGATCATCCTCAAAGATCATTTTTTTTTTTACTTTATGGTTTGAATCAAGAAATATAAAGACAGCTTACTTTTAGCCCAGATCTCCACTTAAAATTTCCTCTATTTATGTACTAAGCTTTTTATGTACTAAGCTAAAGACATGTACTTTTTTTCCCAATGACGCAGCAGAATTCTTAAAACACTTGGGCGTGGGAACATGGTTTAAAATTTAAAAGGAAATAATTTCAGGATAGATTTATAGTATTTGTCACTTGTCATAGTGACCTTGTTTAGTTAATAGCTGCCAACAACCTTTCAGATGTAATCTTTTATAAATAAATGTTAGAGGATGACTTTCTCATTAAAAGCCATATTTTTTGAAATTGGCAAATGTAAAAAGGTTTGTGTCAGAAAACTGCTGAAGATGGAGTTTTATATCATGGAAAGAGTTGGGATGTAAAACTTGATTTATATGAGAAATCATATTTTAAATGAAATGTATAAAGAAGATATCTATTATCAATAAAAAATATTTTTCAAGCAGTAGCTGCTCAGTTGAACTGTGCTAATTTTAAATACTCAACTTATGTCGGGGACTGAGTCTCGAATTATGTTCATAATTTATTATAGTCATAAGTCATGTGACCATAAGTAAGTTTCTGCCTTTTTTCACAGTGGTCATTAAGTGAATTCCATAGTCACTAAGTGAAGCCATTCATTTGAATGAGCACTGCAAATGGGACTTTGAACATTGCAAATCAAAGTCATATGAGCATGGAACATTGTGACAGGCTTCAAAGCAGGTCTGCCTGACATGCAGTGTCTTGAATGTGGTGGGGTTGGATTAGTATGACCATTTGCCCGCGTCAGGGTGATTTACAGGTCATAAATCACCCGTTCCACAGCTACCGTAATTTCAAAGTCATAAAATGGTTGTTAAATTAGGACTACCTATATTGACATATTTTAGTAACTGAACAGTTTGAGTACTGTTCATTGTTGGAAACTGAGATCTAGTGGTTAGGGCAACTAGGAGGTCACGAGTTCAACTCCCACTTCAGCCAGTGGGTGATTCTGGGCAGATCATTCTTTCTCAGCCCAACCACCTCATACGGTTATTTTTGTGGAAAAAATAGGAAGAAAATGTCTTGGTTCTCTGCCTTGTCTTGTTTGTAAAAATATTAAAGGCAGGATACAAAGAAATAAATATTAAACAATCACTGGTCTCTGGTCATGATAGCTGTATATAAACTCTAGAGTTAGGAGTATGCTGTCTTTGTTGTTGTTATCCCTTGCTGGGCTGGAATAACAGGAGGAAATTGTATTCTGGTTTTGTTTATAAGTGTTCTTTTCAGGGCCAGTGGTTAGCCCTCAAGTTCACCCCTGCAAAACCTGTTTTGGCTGCCCTTAGGGTATGTCCTCAGGGATATCTGCAAGATAGTGTAAAATGGGCCAAGAGTCAAATCTTCAGTCTTTTTTAAATAGGTACTAGGCATAATAAAAAGAAAAAAAGATTGGGATTTCAGTCACACAACTGTAGCTGGCATCTTAATCCTTTTTTTACACCTGCAGAAAACCCTGGACGTGAGGTCATATCTTTTTTTCCCTTGGTTGCAGGATCCACTTTTCAGGCCAGTGAATTCCATTTCATGTGATCAAACACAGTAATTGGGTCCTATGGAATTATTCTGATTCCATGTTAATTGTGTCTTTCCACCTTTGCACAAGATTTACCATCAACATTAAAGTAGTAGGCAGTACAGGCAATGATGTGGGTATTGCTAATAGAATTTGTCCATATCACTGTATGGACAAATACCACATAGAGGATTTCTCCACATTTCCTCTGTTATTACTGCAATAAGCAATTGCTGTCATACTGTATTACTGTTGAACTGATCAAGAAGGGAAGCACCTAATGACCAGTGGAGCATGCTTCATGGCATATAGTAGTACTGGGCAGTCCATCATTTTATATGCTTTTAATTTTAGGTAAAAGACCTCTCAAATGACTACGGTTCCCACCCCCCCTTTTTTTATAATTAGCATTTATCTCATAGGATAACCCACCTATGTCACTTAGGCAGCCTACAAACAAAGATCAAGGCAGCTCTTCCTATTCATTGTTGTTTCTGTGCACTTATTATTTACTATCCCAATGCAGGGCCTTTTCCATATACTTATTAGAAAATGTTGAAAACACTCTCTTATTGTTATTGATTAATATAGAGAGGATATCTGCAGTAAAACAAAAAACAAAAATAGAGACAATCTTGCAGGAGTATTTTGGAGATTTCATTTGGGAGTACAAGATCCATTATAGGTAGTCCTCAACTTATGACCACAATTGAGCCCTAGTTTTTTGTTGCTAACTAAGAAATTTGTTAAGTGAGTTTTGTCCCATTTTACAATCTTTCTTGCCACAGTTGTTAAGTAAATCACTGCAATTGTTAAATTAGTAACCAGTTGTTAAGTGAATCTGGCTTCCCATTGACTTTTCGTGTCAAAAGGTTGTGAAGGGATCACATCACCCATCATAAATATGGATCAGTTACCAAACATCTGGATTTTGATCAATGACCATGGGGATGCTGTATAAAAATGGTTCTGTCACTTTTTTCAGTGACGTTGTAACTTTGAAACAAACTGTGTATCTGTAAATATGTTAAAAATCATCGACCATGGTATCCTACTGCAGCGACTCGGGGGGTTGTGGGTAGGAGGCACCGTTTTACGGTGGTCCTCCTCCTACCTCTCGGGCCGCTCGCAGTTTGTATGGACGGGGGGGAGAGAGATCCACCCCGAGGCCCCTCACATGTGGGGTGCCTCAGGGGTCGGTTCTCTTCCCCCTGCTCCTTAACATCTATATGAAGCTGCTGGCTGAGATCATTCATGGTTTTGGGATGAAGTACCATCAATATGCTGATTATACTCAGCTCTACATCTCCACCCTGGATCACCCTAGGGATGCTCTTTCTGTGATGTCCCGCCGCCTGGAAGTGGTACGGGCCTAGATGGGAAGAAACAGACTCAGACTCAACCCATCCAAGACTGAGTGGCTGTGGACACCGGCATCTCGTGATCTAGTGGCCCCATCACTTGTGATGGGAGGGGAGGTCCTTCCTCCCTCAGAAAGGGTTCACAATCTGGGTGTCTTCCTGGACTCACGGCTATTTTCAGAAGATCATTTGATGGCCGTGACCAGGGGGGCCTTCGCTCAGGTTACACCTGGTGCACCAATTGCGCCCTTTCCTAGATCGGGATGCCCTTGCCACGGTCACTCATGCCCTTGTTACGTCTCAGTTGGACTACTGTAACGCCCTCTACACGGGGCTGCCCTTGGGATGCACCCAGAAACTACAGTTAGTCCAGAATGCGGCCGCACGGGTTGTTATGGGAGCTTCTCGGTACTCCCATGTGACACCTCTCCTGCACGAACTGCACTGGCTACCGGTGGTCCTTCGGGTTCGTTTCAAGGTGCTGGTGCTCACCTATAAAGCCCTACATGGCTTAGGTCCAGGGTACCTGCAGGATCATCTCTTGCCATCCTCCCATCGTCCGGTGCACTCACACAGAGCGGGCTTCCTCAGGATGCCGTCAGCCAGACAATGTTGGCTGGTGGCCCCCAGGGGGAGAGCATTCTCTGTAGGAGCGCCGACCCTCTGGAATGGGCTGCCCACCAGCCTCAGGACAGCCCCTGACCTCCTCTCCTTCCGCCGCGAAATGAAGACGTGGCTTTTTCACCAAATGGGCTGAATCCATAGGGGTGATTTTAAATAATTTTAAATAATTTTAATTAATTTTAAATTGATTTTAATGTTTATGTAATTTTTTGTTCATTCTTGTAAGCTGCCCTGAGTCCTTCGGGAGAAGGGTGGCATATAAATTACATAAATAAAAAATAATAAATAAATAAATAAATATTGTAAAACTTCTCTCTTTAGAAAACCAAACTTGGGGAAGTTCTATCCCCTGTATCTTTTTATAGTAAAAAAATATGGTGTGAATAAAGCATGTTTAAAATTGCTTCAATTTCTTCCCAAGGAGAAATAGCACAGAAAGCCTTGCTGGACCCATGAGCATTGCTTCTTAGTACAGCCACCACTGCAGTTTATCTTTTCTTTTCTTTTTTTTTTTTTTATTAAATTTTATTGAATAAAGAATATATTACATTTCAAACCTTACGGTTCGGCAACGTGAAGTCATCTTGTATATTTACATATATGGAATCTAATCAATTATCTAGGTATTATACAATTTATACGTAAATTTTGTAAAATTGAACACATAGTACAACAATAATATATAGATTAATTAATAATTATACATTGTCCTAATGAGAGTTAACTTTTGCATTTATTTTTCAACCACCTATACCACAGATCCCAGATCATATAGAATTCTAAGTCTTTCTTTCCATTTAAGACATACGTTAATCTGCACATTTCTGCACAATCCAATACTTTATTGATTATCTGTTCCTCAGTCGGACATCCTTTCTCTTTCCAGCAACTGGCATAGGAGAGTCTAGCAGCTGTAACAATATGGATAATCAGATATTTCTTTTCCTTAACAAATTTCCGTTTTAGCACTCCCAGGAGATAGATTTCAGGTAGAAAGTTAATATCCTCATTTAATATTTCTTGGACCCATTTTTGTATTTTTTTTCCAGAATTTCCTCACTTCCAGACACGTCCACCACATATGGTAGAAGGTACCTTGGTGGTGGCCACATTTCCAGCACTTGGGACTTGCATTCGGATAGATCTTTGCAATTCTAGATGGTGCTAAATGCCATCTATACAGCATTTTGTACTGATTTTCCTTATAGCTTATTGCTCTTGTCAATTTAAGATTGCTGTTCCATATTTCTTCCCAGTCATCTAAATTTATCTTTGAGTCAATATTTTTTCCCCAAGGGATCATTTGGTCTTTAAGAATTTCTCCTTCTCTATCATAATCGAGCAGGTAGGAGTATAATTTATTCTCATTGCCAAGCCATATCTTATCAAAGCTGTTTGTTCCCGCTTCTATTCCCTCTTCCTGTTTATCTTTCCTATATCGGGATTTTATCTGTAAATAGGGCCACCAATCTATATGGATCCCTTGCTCTTTCAATGTCTCATTAGATTTGAGGTTGCCGCTGTTGTCTAAAATGTCTTGGTATGTAAACATTTTCTCTCTGCTTATTGTGTTTGGGTAGATCATAGCCTTCATTGTAGAGATCCATTTTGGGATTTTAAAGTAATGTTTACACCTAATTTCTTTCCATGTCTTCATTAATGTATCTCTAATTTTGTGTCGGTGGAAACATATCCCTGCCCCCTTTCCTTTATCCCAAAGATAGGCATGTCAGCCTCTTAGCAGATCATGCCCTTCCAATTGTAGGATTCTTTTGTTTCTTAATGTGGCCCACTCTTGTAGCCATACTAAATTGGCAGCTCTATGGTATATCTCCCAGACTGGGAGCCCAAATCCACCTTTACTTCTTTTTTCCTGCAAAGAACGTAACGCAATTCTCGGTTTTTTCCCTCCCCAAATGAATTTCCTTACTATCATGTTTAGATCCGAAAATTTTTTTTTGTCAATGCTAACTGGAGTGGTTTGAAACAAATATATTAATTTGGGGAGAATACTCATCTTAATGGTGGCTATCCTACCTAGAAACGATATTTGTAGCTTCCCCCAACGATCCAAATCATGCTTGATTCTTGTCAGTAATGGCGTATAATTATCCTCCTTCAAAGTCGAACATCTAGCGGTAATCCATATCCCTAAATATTTTATCCTTTTAACTATTTGGATGCCCAAATTTCCTGTTAATATTTCCTGTTCTCTTTTCGGGATATTTTTTGTTAACATTTTAGTTTTTGTCATATTTAATTTGAATCCAGATAACTTCCCGTACTCATCTATCTCTTTCAATACCTTTGGCCCAGTCGTTAACGGGTCCTCCATGATCAATGCTACATCGTCAGCGAACGCTTGAATTTTGAAGGTTTCATTCCTAATTACCAGTCCGCGTATTTCATTATTTTGCCTAATATTCCTTAACAGTATCTCCAGAGCTAATATAAATAAGAGTGGAGAGAGTGGACAGCCTTGCCTTACCCCTTTACCAATCCGAAAAGTTTTGGTCATGTCTCCATTCAGTATAATATTTGCACTCTGCTTATCATAAATTGCTTTTATCGCATTCTCGAAGCATTCCCCAAAATTCATTCTTTTAATCTGCTGGATCATAAATCCCCAATTTAGATTGTCGAACACCTTCTGGGCGTCGAGAAAGACCAAGGCCAACTGTTTCTCGGAGTGTATTTCATAATACTCCAACACATCCATAACCACTCTCATATTAGTTCTGATCTGTCTACCAGGAAGGAACTCGTTTTGGTCGGGGTGAATCCAATTATTTAGTATTATCTTCATCCTACCTGCTAATATTCCCATAAATATTTTATAGTCAGTGTTGAGTAAGGAAATCGGCCTGTAATTCTTTATTTGTTTGGGGTCAGTACCCTCTTTTTCTACCAATGTGATGGATGTTCCTTTCACGATTCTGGAATCCTGGAGCCTCTCAGGGCCTCATTGCATATTGCCAGAAGTTTCGGTACAAGTATTTCTTCCAGTTCCTGGTTTTTATACAATTCTCCTGGGAGGCCATCAGGACCAGGGGTTTTATTGCTCTTTAATTTAGATATTGCCCCCTTCAATTCCTCTATTGTAATTTCTCTATTTAAGATTTCCCTTTCCTCCTTCTTTATCTGTGGCAGTTCCCCTTTGGCGAGGTATTGATTAATCGTATCAATTGAGGTTTCCTCCTCTCTGTATAATGTCTCATAATATTGTCTGACGAACTCGAGTTTCTCATCCTCTTCCTCTAATATTTCGCCTTCCCAATTCTCCAAGCAATCTATAATCCCCCTCTCCTTCTCTTTCTTTAACTTATACGATAACCATCTCCCTGTCTTGTTTGCATTATCAAAATAATATTGTTTAGATTGTTTGATTTTTTTTGCCAATTCTTCCTGTTCTAATAAGTTTAATTTATGTCTTATTGTCATCCATTGTTCTTTCTTTTCAGTATCACTGGGATCTCATTGTAGTCTCTTCTCTGCTGCCTCCAGCTGGATTAACAGATCCTTCTGAGCCTTTCTTTTTTCTTTGTTGTTATATATATTATATGATATTACTAATCCCCTCAAATAAGCCTTCACTGTATCCCAGAGGCATGTTGAGGGCGTTTCCTGATTTCATTCTCCTCAAAAAACAATTGTAAGTCTCTCTGGAGCTTTTTAGTAAACCCTACATCTCTAAGAATATGGGTGTTTAATCTCCATCTCCTTCGTTTAACCCTGTTTGGGCTCTTCCACTTTATCTCTAATGGATTGTGATCAGCCCATACATTTGGGGCGATTTCAACCGAATTGATTTCTAATCCCAAACCTCTACTGACCCATACCATGTCAATCCTTGAACAGGACTTCTGAGGGCTTGAATAATAGGTAAATTGCTTATCGTTCGGATGTAATACTCGCCAGAGATCTATTAAATTGTGCTCATCGACTAAATCAAAGAAAGTTTTTGGGAGTCTTTCCCTTTTGTTTTTTTTCGCTATCCCACTCTTATAATCCATTTCCGGGTTTACTACCCCATTGAAATCACCAATAATGCAAATGTTTCTATGTCCCAATTCACCTATTTTGTGGCATAATTTCCTATAAAATTCTCCTAAATTCCTATTTGGAGCGTAAATAGCTACTACTAAAATTGGAATGCTGCCCTTCTTGATTTCAATTGCCAATATCCTCCCTTTATCATCCGAATATTTAAGTTCAGCAATAATTCCTTTCTTTACATATAATGCTACTCCCCCCCTTTTTTTCTCTGCTAGAGAGGTAAAGGTTTTGCCAAATTTCCCAAACTCCAAATATTTTCTCTCCTCTCTCCTTATATGGACTTCTTGGAGACATATTATTTCCGAATTAGATTTAATTAGTTTTGAGAATATTTGCTTCTGCTTCCCTCCATTGTTTAAACCATTGACATTGACAGACAGCAGTTTCCAACCCTCCATTTATCTGACTAACTACCTAGTTCTTATTTGCCCTTACTGCTCTTTGTGGTCTTTGTCTCTTTCCTTTGATTTCTTTGGTTTCCTTCTCCTCTAGCTCCTTTTCCTCTAGTGTTCCTTCTTTAGATTTTCTTAACTGTATGTTGATTTCTTCCTGGGAGGCTATATCTAATTCCTCCTTACTACTTTGGTCTTCCTTCGCACCCCTCAGCTGGTCCAAAAGTTCTTGTGCGGAGACAAGGCTATCAATCTTAATTCTTTTCCCTTGCCAGGTGATGAGCATCCCCTCCGGTAAGATCCATCTGAAGGGGATACTTCTTTTATTTAGCTGAATCGCCAGGAACCTATAATCTCTTCTCAGATCTTAGACCCTCTTTGGAACTTGTTTCAATACTATTACCTCTTTACCTTTGAAGCTTACAGGTTCTTCTCTTACTATGTTATATAACATATCCTTCACTTTCTTCCGGGCGAATCTGACATGGACTTCTTGAGGGAGCTTATTCCTCCTGGCGTATTCCTCCTGCAAATTTCATCCAACTCTTTTATAATATCATCTTTGTCCTGTTGTAATATGCCAGCTATTAAGTCCACCATAACATTCCCCAAATCTTCGTCCTTATCCTCTACCACGTTCTGAAAACGAAGGTAAAAAGCTGCCCGGTCCATCTCAAGCTGGATAATAGAGTCCTCCAACTCCCTATTCTGGGCCATTAATTTCTGATCATCGAGATTCCTTTCATTCTGCTCCACCCTTGTCTCAACCTTCTTTATCTTTTCCTCATTGTTGTGAATGGACTCCTGAATCTCACTCATTTTCTGATCGATAGAATGGATATCAGTTTTTAATTCTACATGGTTGTTGGTTATCTTTTCTTGTAGCAAAAGCATAGTTTCTTGAATTGTTGATAGGGTCACCTGTATCGCTTGAATGGTTGGTAACATTGCTGATTTGTCCACTTTAGTTAGCACTTCAGTGGATTTTTGCGGGGCCGGAAAGGACATTGTTAGTGCAGGGTTAGATGATGTTTTCTTTCCAGCTTTAAATACTGCTGATGAGATGCTTGTCATTTCTTTTAAAATGCTCTTCTGATTTGTCAGAATTGCCTCAATGTTCTTCCAAATTGTCATGCATTATTCTCACTCTAGTAATAGGGTTAGCCTGATTCATCCAATCATGGATTTACTCAATTTCCAACTCAGCTCACAACTCAACTCACAATAATTCATTCAGTTATTATTAGTTAAGGTTATATATAAATATAAGCTAGATGTTATACAGTAAGAACTATCAATGAGATATAGCTATCCAATCCAGACCAGTATGTATTAATTAATTCTTAAACCCTTCAATAATCAATTTTCAATAATTCAATATTCACCCAATTGTGCTATTGCACACTTGTTAAGTTCATTAAATCTAATCAATAATTTAATTTTATATATATAAATATATTCTATATATTTTAATTCCATATAGTCTAAGATAAATGTAGATATAGGTATCAATTTAATAGCAACAGAGGAGTATAGATAAAGATATAGATAAAGGAGTGATTATAGAACTATATAGAATAATAAATTATAGAACTATAGAATAATAAATAAGGTAATATTAGTAATTATTAGTAATTAATTAGTAATTAATATCAAAACCTATCAATAATATATTTTTTTTAAAAAAATTGATTACTCTTATTATTTAATTAAGTGCTACCACAATTGAAAAAAAATTCTTCGATGTAACAAAATAGTTCAGTTAATTAATTGCGGGGAAGTCTCCAACAGATCCGAAGGACAGTTAAATCTTAATAAACAGAGTACTGTTCGAAAGAAAAAAACACTGCAGCTCAGAGCAACTCAAAATTGTTCCTGCTGTCAAGCTTCACATGCGCGTTGTAATTTATGGCTGCACTTCCGGTTTCTCCCTTTGGGAGAGCCTGAGTAACAAAGAGTTAACAGCTGCAAAGTTTTGTTTTGATGTTTCCTCGCGATGTTATATTCAAAATCCAGTCTGAGCTATTTCATCCACAATCGCTGCAAAGTTAAGAAGAAAAAAAAGTACCAACAGCTTCTAATTTCGCCTTCCCCCACCTCGGCAAGTTCTCCTTCCTCCTTGCAGTTTCGCCAGCAATCCATGCTTCCGATCTGCTCTGTCACTTGCAGTCGCCGCCCCTCCACCGCCCTGAGCACTTTCGGCTGGCTCCACTCGCAATTTCTTAAGATCAGCTCTCCAGGGATTATGGTTGGGTTTCCTTCTCACGTTAACCGTTCCGAGCTTCTCGCTTCCTCATTGTTGTTGATTGTCGCGGCCTCGGGTCTGCTATTAGATGGCGGACGCGCCCATGCCGGTTTGACAGAGGAATCTGTCCAAGCGGGAGACATTTGCTCGTCGATCTCCCACTCTTCAGATCCCCTCTCTAGTCCGAGACGCTCTCCGGGCTATCTCGCCCCTCAGGATCCCAAAGACATGGCGAAAAAGACAGTGTCGTGGAGCAGAGCTCGCTCACACAACACCCTGTCGCCACGATTCCCAACTGGAAGTCTCAATTTATCTTTTCATATATGTAATTCTCCTATTGGCTGTCACGGCAGTCAGGCGTGGGTAAGACATCGGCTGTTGTCCAATAGGACCGAGTCTACTGGAAGTCTAAGCTCCGCCCCTTCCTGCTTGGCTTCAGTTTTTCGACTCGGTCTGCCAGGACAGCCGTGTCTATAGAGTGCTCCTTTCAAATCGCTTAACTTAGTTGTTTGATTCGGAACGGACTGGACTCTTCTTCGATTTCTCCCTCGACGGTTGTAGTCGCTCTTTTTCCTCATTAGTCTGTCGGCTGGCAGCTTTGTTTAGTGCACGCACGAGTTTGCTCTGCCGCACTACCCGGCTTTTCCGCCATTCACTCTAACGGCGGAGGCTTTTCAAACAGAGCCCCTGGTCTCACCGGATTATTATTGTGGGATCTGTTACCAGGATAGCCTTCCATCCATCGGTGGTGCACGGCTGCTCCAAAGAGCCTTCCAGCTCAGCAGCGGTTTAGCGCGACATGGTTTCCATGCTAATTGTTGCCATTAGCCAGCAGGCTAGCGACTTCAATTGGGACACAGGACTCGAGATCTGGGGCATTGCTGACAAATCGCAAGTATCTGGGGACCCAATAGATTGTTTGATTCACCCTATATTTCGCCTAGCAGTTTTGACGGGCCTCATGGCTGACAGTTCAAAATGGCGGACGCAGCTAAATCACGCTCCTCCTGCCAGGCCCAAAATAAGGGGAAACGGCCCAGAGAAGAGGATCCTATGGAGGGGACCTCCAAAGGCCACGCTTCTAAGACCAGAGCTATTGGTTCCACTGCTTCTGCTCGCCCCTTAGCCTCTAAACCTTCAAGGGAAGAGGAAAGATGCCATAAGGCAATTGAGAAGGCCTTCCACAAGGCCCAAGCCGCTTCGGGCTTAGAACCCTGCCCTAGCCACCCTGAGGTTTCTCCAGATATGTCTTCCTCAGCCAAATCCCCCGCTAACACCTCTCATTTGCACCGGCCAGCCTTATCTCCAGACAGATCTGTCATTGAGGATAATATCCATGATCCAGAAACAGATTCAGTGTTCCCTGTGGGTAATGAGCCCCATCTGACTGCAGTCTCTGAGCAAACACTTCCACAGGAACCAGTTGTGCAGGTCACCAATCAAGGCCCTCAAGCCTTTCCTGATATACCTCCAGCCTTGGCTATGTTAATATCTGATGCTATATGCCAAGGGGGCCTCCAGCAAAGACCTCCTTCGGAGGCTTCTGCTCATTCTAGCGCTCATCATCGTTCTACAACCCCATCCTTCCAGGATGAAGTGGAGCAGACCAGCGAAGCATGTGAGGCAGTAGATCGGCCAGTCAGGATTCACTCTCTGAAGGAGAGATTGTAGCAGATCAGGACCTTTCGAATGATGAGGGCCTAGAACCGGATCAACCAGCATTTATCGGTCTCTTCCGTCCCCAAATGTTTCGCTCGTTGCTCTATAAGGCTCAAACTGTCACCCATCTGGGGGGGAATACAGCTGCGGCTGCGTCAGCATCTTCTACCACTGATCCTACCACCTCTCTGTTTCAGGAGCCTTCTGTTCAAAAGGAAGTGGTTCCTGCACCCAAGTTGTTTTCCGATGTAGTCCTCAGACAATGGGCCTTTCCAAGTTCAGGCCCGGTACCCAATAATTTGGACAAACGGTTTTATAATATGGCTCCTGATTTCTCCAATTTACTCCAAGTTCCTTCTGTCGATTCACCAGTCCTGGCTCTGTCTTCCTCCTCTCCCCTCACAGGTCCTCCTGAAGAGTGCTTATGGCCGGAGGAGAAGAAAGCTGAGAGGTCTCTGATCAAAGGCCATCAAGCATCAGCCTGGTCTGTGCAGGCTTCCGCAGCAGTATCTTTTTTTAACAGGGTTCTCATGATTCTCTGGTTGAGGAGTTACAAGCACGTTTACCTCCATTGGATCATCGCTCTCACCAGGACCTGAATAAGATTCTGGCGGTGGTGGAATTCTCCGCAGACGCCACCCTCAATGCGGCCCGTTTTTTGGCCAAGGCCATAGGAACCTCAATTACTTCCCGTAAATTACTATGGCTCCGTAATTGGCAAGCTGACATCAGAAGCAAGTGGTGCCTGGCGTCTTCACCCTTCTCTGGAGACAAGCTCTTCGGTTCTCAACTAGATCCTCTCCTAATTGAAACAAAGGATCACCGCAAGGTGTTACCATCTCTGCATCGTCGCCAAGATAACCGGCCTCAACACTTCTTTCGTCCTTCTTCCTTTCGGGGATCAGACACGGTCTTCCCAACTCAACGGTCGCAGCGATCCTTCTCGTCCAGGAATTCGGCTCAACAGGACCCCCAGGTTAGGCAGGGTTCCAGATTTGGTTTCAAACGCCCCTTTTGGGGGGGCAGGGGATGTCCCTTCTGGAGGTCCTGCTGATTTTCCTTCCGATCAATCCTTAGGGGGTCGCTTACCCCTTTTTGCAGATCAATGGGATAGTACCGTTACAGACGCCTGGGTCAGGTCTACCATCCGTTTCGGCCTTTCTCTAGAATTCCGATCCTCTCCTCCGAAGCTTTTCTTGAGATGTCCTTCTTCTCGAGATCACATCAAAACTGCCCGTCTTAATTCGGCCATCCAACACCTTCTGGATATCAAAGCCATTCAGCCTGTGCCCCTTAACGAGAGGGGTGAAGGTTTCCCGTCTTTTTCTTGTTCCCAAAGCTTCGGGGGGTTGGAGAGCAATTCTTGATTTAAAGTCCTTAAACTGGCACATAGTTTACCGCCGGTTTAAGATGCAATCCCTTCAGACCATTCTCCTCAGTATTAGACAAGGGGATTTAATGGCATCTATTGATTTAACAGAGGCCTACCTCCATATTACAATTTGGCCTGCCCATCGCAAATTCCTTCGTTTTTGCCATAATGGACGTCATTTTCAGTTTACTGCTCTCCCCTTTGGCCTATCTTCTGCGCCAAGGGTTTTCACAAAGGTTATGGCCTCCCTTATAGCTCATATTTGTTCTATCCGGATTAGAACCATGTTTTACTTGGATGATATTCTCATCCTGTCCCATTCTCCGACCCAGGCGCTTCTAGATATCAATAAGACCATTCAAATTTTACAGGCCCATGGCTTTTCCATAAATTGGGCTAAAAGCCATTTAGTACCTACCAACCGTATTTAGCATTTGGGGGCAGTCATCAACACAGTCACAGTTGAGGTCTCCTTGTCCCTGGATTGTCAACGCAGCCTATCCACTCTTGCTAGTCGTTTCCGACTCTGCAGAGCTGCTTCTCTGTTGGATCTCTCCACCTTGCTGGGGAAAATGGTGTCATCTTATGGGATTGTTCCTTGGTCTCGCCTCCACAGCCGGGAGCTCCAATGGCTGCTGCTGCCCTACCAACGGAACTCGTCTCCACCCACCCTGCGGGTTCAGCTTCCCCCATCTGTGGTCAACTCCCTGACCTGGTGGACATCACCGGCGGTGGCCAAGGGCTCCAAGTTCCTCGAGCCCCAGCGGATTGTCATCACTACCGACGCGAGTCTCCATGGCTGGGGAGCTCATCTCGGCTCTCGCACGGCACAAGGTCGGTGGTCCACACAGGAGAGATCCCTCAGCATCAATGTTCTCGAGCTTTGAGCAGTCTACCTGGCTCTTCTGAGCCTTGAAGCTCACGTCCTGGGTCGGGATGTGTTGGTTCTCATGGACAACATCTCGGCCAAAGTGCATATAAACAGATTGGGAGGTACTCGCTCAAGAATACTTATGAAGGAAGCTCTTTGTCTGGGGCTGTGGGCCGAGACTCACTTGATCTCGCTGCGAGCAGATCACATTGCCGGGAAGGACAACCTCCAGGCCGATGCTCTGAGCCACTCCCAAATAGATCTCACGGAATGGAGAATCCCTCACCATCTCTTCCACTAGCTGACACACAATTCGGTCTTCCTCATGTAGACCTGTTTGCCTCCAGTGACAACCACCTGCTACTTCGCTTTTATTCCCGATTTCCCTCGATGACAGCGGAGGTGGTGGATGCTCTACGCAGTCCTTGGCCCCAGGGCCTTCTATTTTACGTATTTTCTCCCCTCCCTCTGGTGGCCAAGGTGATTCGCAAACTGTTACAGGAAAAGGCGGAACTCATCCTTCTTGCCCCTTATTGGCCCCTCAGACCATGGTTTGCGAACCTCATATCTCTTTCAGTGGCCCCTCCGTGGCGGATCCCAGACGATCAGCTTGTATTACGGCAAGGCAACATTTTCCATCCAGATCCCCAGTCTTATCATATGACCGTCTGGAGGTTGAGCGGCTCCGTTTGATCAACTCCAACGTTTCCCCAGCCGTGATTTCCACCATTCTGGCAGCTCGTCGGCCCTCAACTGTTCGTATCTATGACTCAACATGGAAGTCCTTCCTTCGTTGGTGCTCCAAGCGCCATTTGGATGCCTCATCTGTTTCGGTGGTTCAACTTGTAGATTTTCTACAGGATGGTTTCGCCTCTGGTGTTCGCCCAACACTCTGCACTGGCAAGTCGCAGCCTTATCCTCAGTTCTAGCCTTTGGTCCTGAGACCTCGCTTTCCAAGGAACCTCTTATTCGAGCCTTCTTGAGAGGTGCTACCAACCTCCGTCCTCCAGTGGTACACAGATTCCCCACCTGGGACCTTAACAAGGTCCTTACATCTCTCACCAAACCACCCTTCGAATCTCTCAGGGATGTCAATTTGAAGTTTTTGTTCTTCAAAGTCTCCTTTCTGGTGGAGATCACCTCCGCGAGATGTATATCAGAACTCACCTCTCTTTCAGTTCGATCCGATCTCTGCGTATTCCACAAGGACAGGGTGGTACTCCGCTTGGAACCGGCATTCATTCCAAAAATTAACTCTACCTTTCACAGAGCTCAGGAACTCGTCCTTCCAGACTTTTATCCTTCGCCACGTCATCACCTGGAAAAAGTCTGGCATACCCTTGACGTGCGCAGAGCCTTAAAGATATATATCTCCTGTACATCTTCATTTCGGAGGACTGAAGCACTCTTCATTTCCTTCCAGTCATCGTCCATGGGGGCACACGTCACAGCTACCACCATGGGTCGCTGGCTGAGAGCTACCATCTCCACAGCATATGAGGCTCAATCCTTACCTGTACCTCGATGTATTATGGCACATTCCACCAGAAGTGCTGCCACATCAGCAGCTTGGGCCACTCAGGAACTGCTGGAAGAGGTCTGTCGGGCAGCAACTTGGACTTCGGTGACCCCCTTCATCCGGCATTACTGGTTGGATGCTTACACTTCCGCAGACGCCGCTTTCGGCAGGAGGGTGCTGCAAAGAGTCCGACCGGATCCCTCCATATAGGACATGTGCTTTGGTATGTCCCGCGCCTGACTGCCATGACAGCCAATAGGAGAATGGGCATTGTACTTACCTGATACGCCCCTTCTCTGTTCTGCTGTCACGGCAGTCAGCCCCACCCTGGTCGGTATCGGGGAGTTGCCTGGGGAGGGTGGTTCTTTCACTTCTTCCATTATATCTCTATAGATACGCCAGTCTACTGGATACCTTCACCTCAAAACTGGAGCCAAGCAGGAAGGGGTGGAGCTTAGACTTCCAGTAGACTCAGTCCTATTGGACAACAGCCGATGTCTTACACGGCCTGACTGCCGTGACAGCGGAACAGAGAAGGGGCGTATCAGGTAAATACAACGCCCATTTTGTTATATATTGTAATAAATTTTGTAGCAGGGTAAAATATGTAATCATGGAGTACATTAGTACAGCAATAAATTACAGTGAAAAGTGAATCAAAGTGAACATATCCAAAATGGAATACAGGTAGTCCTTAACCATTCGTTTAAGTGACTGTTCAAAGTCACAATAGCACTAAAAAAAATGACTTATAATGTTCGTCATATTACAACTGTCACAACATTGTCACAGTCACATGATCAAAATTTTGGTGCCTAGCAACAGGCATGTATTTATGTCTGTAGCGGGTCATACCAGGTCATGAGATCACTAGTTGCAACCTTCCCAGCAAGCAGAGTTAATGAGGGGCGGAGCCAAATTTGCTTAATGAGTACATGATTCTCTTAACAACTGCTTAACAACCATGGCAAAGAAAAATCATAAGATTGGGTGTGATTCATTTAACAATGTCTTGTTTAACAATGAAAATTCAGATTGTGGTTTTATTTCATGGACTATCTATAGAAAAGGAATCAGCTGAATTAATTCCCTCTGTCAGATTCCAAAATTACTTTTCTTGCATTGTACACAGTAAATCTCAGTTAATCAAAACACATTACTAAGTCTATTACACTGAAGATCTCAAGGGGCAAATCTCATTTCAGGCTCTTCAGATCATTCCAGAAACCATTTTCTTCGTTTAATGATAATGTTCTTCATTTCAGTTAAGTTCTCAATCAGTTTGGTAATTTCAAGCAAGTGGTTTCAATATGTTTTAGAATGCAAAGTGTTAAATGTATTAGTTTGAAAAAAAAATAGAAATGTTCTCCTCTGTTTAATGCCATGGCCCTAACATGAAAGAGATGGGTCACAATAACCAAATATTTGGAAATGTAGTTGTCCTTTGAAAGGCAAACATTTAAGAAAAAAAAATCCAAGCTTGAAAATGTCAAGTGTTACTCATCCTCCTCAAAGCTCTGTTTTTCTGAAGATTTTTTTAAAAAAAATCTCTTTGGTAGTTCCAGCAGGTATTACATGTTATTTGAATCTAAATGCCTAGGCACATGAAAAATAACATGTAATAATATTTTATGGATTTTTTTTATTTTTTTTTACTATTTTTCCATTAAGGCCCTATTTCTTTTTCAAAGTTTGCAGTAAAAGCAAAATAACAACAGATTCTCTTTTATGCATTAATGGGGTAACAATGTTGCATCCAAAGAAACTCAGTTCAGGCATTATGTTCATCTCTTTAGTCCAATGTTCCTGGAATGTGAACAATCTTTTCCATTTCAGAGTTGATCTGATAATATAAGTAAAAAGACAGTCACCATTCTTGTATACAAGGCTTTTACCATTATTGTCATTTTACTTTAATTTGTACAATTAAACAATGTCTACAAAGGAATGTCTAAATTCTCTTCTAATTTGGCATACCTGTTTGAATTTGGGATTTGCTGACAAATTATCCTTTCATTCTTGCTGCCTCTCTCTATTTCAAACCCTTTTTTTTAAATTTGCATCTTTCTTAACTGACATTTCTTTTCCTGAGATTCCTTTCTAAGCAAATTTTTCTTTCATTCTCCCACTCCTCCAAATGTCCTTTCTTTATTTCTTTGTTCCCTGAATAACTGTAGAAGGAATAGGGGATGACCTGGAAGAACAGGAGGAAGGGGCCTGCTTTAGAAAGTAACTTGAGTAAATGTGTCAGGCCCCTCATTTCAAAATAAGATAAAGGGAGGGAGGGGCTGAGGCACATTCAGACTTGCAAGATACTGTTTTATTGTTTTTACAATAAAAGTAGTATTGACTGACATTGCATTGGTGTTCTGTCTGGTCTACCTTGAAAAGCTGACAGTACCAGTAGAAATAGCATCCATTCTTCTGTTCCCAAGTTTTCTGACCCTCGGGGACATTGTTAATTTAAGCTTCTTGCATCTCAATCTCCCCTCTTGCCACCAACTTTCTCTTTCTGCTCTTCTAATAAGTATGACAGAGTGATTACCCTCAACTAGCTCTGTTAAAAATGAACTTTGGCTGCCCTTAGAAAAATTGTGAGCATAGAGGTTTTTTGGACTGATTTTTCTTCTTGATTATTTAGAATGTTTATAATCATTTTGTGAGAGTGCAACAGAATAATCAGTTCTGTCAGGAATTCACTACCTAGGTTAATTTTATCTCTTATGTAAGATGTGGAACAATAACAATCAGTCTTGCGATCTGTTTATATAAACATCCTTTTAAAATAAAGTACTCCATTTCATGTACTCTCAGAGATTTTCAATTAGCTGCTATTTTTGGAAAACTTCCTACCCTGAGTTCATGGTTAAGGCAATGACAATCATCAGCTTAATTCTAAAACTTATAATCAGATTTTTTTTTCATTGAACACCTGTGAAAGCATTCTAGACTCAGTTAAAAATATATATCTCTCTCTCTCTCTGTATAAATGAAAATCTAAAAAACCCAACAAGACTAAAATGACAACTTCCAGCAGTAAACAATTTCCAGTTGTTTAAATTTTAAAAATAGTGATAAATTTTTTTTGCACAGAAGGAACATAAGCCTCTGCTCCTGTCGTTTAATGGGAGTGAAACTGAAGCTTCTTATTCCATGTTGCATCTTCTGCCACCAGAAGTCTTAAAATGAAGGTCCAGTGTACTTCCTAAAGTGTCAGGCATGTCTATCCTGTGTTTACACTCACCACACAATTCTGAGTGTAAATTCTCATGGCAAGCTTCAATTAATTGATGGAAGTTTCTTTTAAGAACTTTAAGGCAGGGTTGTTCCTGTTATATTTCTATAAATCTAAGAAGAATTAAACAGGGAAAATTGTGATGAATGAGAGGATAAAAATGAGTTTATTGTTGAAAAAGAGAAAGGCAAAAGCCCTCAACCTATATTATTCAATCTATTTTAAAACAGTTTCTCATATTTTAATATTATAGCTGTGGGTTATTCTATCATTTGCCAAGCAGTGGTTCTAGATTTTCTGTGTTGTTCAGCCATCTCTTCTTTATACATGTTAGCCTTCCCCATTTGGATGTCTCCAGATGTGTTGGAGTTATAACCTAAAACTTGAGAAATTACTACTAAGTTTTATACGATTAAAAAAAACCTACATAAATTTAAAGCAGAAAATTAGATAAAAAATATAAAAGAATAAAAAAAAAAGTGAGTGACAGGGAAAAAAAGATAGAAGAAAATAAAGATATCTAAAGAAGCATTTTTTTGATCTTCTATGCAGCAGTTATAAGGCATAACAGTTACCATTTCCAATCTTTAAATTATAACTCTTTTTAATCAGTAAAATCACTATTTCATTTTTATCAATTTTCAGTACAAAGTCCATAAAAAGTTTCCAGTTTTTTAAACAATTGATTATTGTTCCCTCCTTAATCAAACAAGTTAATGTAACCATTTCTACAAATTGTATCACCTTCACAATCCATTTCTCCATTAGGCGTATTTCTTTAACCCTCCATCTTTGTGCACATACAGTAATAGTCTCCTGCATCTTCCCTCCATTTTCTGAAGTTCAATATGATCAAGGGCCAGATGGCTTGGTCCTAGATCAATGTACTGATATTTTTGATGTGCTTCTTCTGGAAACTAGGCATTCTTTTTATACAATGGAGTACTTCTTCCATGGTGGTCTCCTCATAACCAAAACATACAGATTGCCATTATTTTGGCTTCTAAGAAAGGCAGTTGTATTAGTTTATTGTAGCAAAAACTATTCAACAAGTCTTCAAGGAGGAAGAAAATCCTTCCATGCTGAGCAAATCAGTTATCTCTTGCAGCTATAGTTTCTTACTTAAAGCTACTGACACTGAAACAACAAAAACAACAAACCTTGCTCTTTAAAAGAAAATGTGTTACATGAGTTCTGTTTTTAAATCCTTCTGATTGTTTATCAGAGCCCAAGGTTGGGATCAAACCCAACATCAGTGTTTGAGTGTCTATGTCACTAAAAGAGACCTAAGTCCATATCCCTCATGAAGTCTGTTGACTCTTATCTGGTGCCAATTTGACTTAACTATTAATAGTTCAGATTCTTGTGTATAAGTGATGTGGTAAAAAAAAAACCACACTGTTTTTGAACTCTATCCTGAGTCCTGGTTACTTGTGCTTGACATCTAGTTATCTTAACAATATTCACTAATTGGAAATTAAATGAAAGGAATGCTTTCTCTTGATGGCTATTTATTAATGTACATAATTGTATTACAAGACTCAGAAAATAAATTGTTTAAATAAAATAGATTTCTCTCTGCTTGGATTGCAAATGAGGTCAGAACAAAGCAGTTTTCTCATTCATCAATATTATTCTAATTTGTATAAAGGAAGTGATATATCTCTAGAGAAAAAAGATGAATATCTAAAGAAACAAAATTTACTGAATATTACTGAGAACAGAGACAGATTATGAACAGATATATAATGATAAAGGAAATTTCTGAAAGTATAAAAAATTGAATTAGAAAAATGACTGGACCGGATGGATTTTTAAATTTTATTAAAGATGGTTTTTATAATGAACTTTTACAACCTTTATAAAACATGATAAACTCCATCTTATAAGAAGAAATGCTAGCTTGTTGGGGGGGGGGGCAATATAGCATTAATATCCAAAGAAGAACAAGATTTGACTTTAATAAGAAACTATATGCTGATATCATTATTCAATAATGACTAAAGGTTGTTCATGACTTTAGTTGATGGACAAAAATAATTTTGCAAGAATTTATTTAGGAGGATCAATGTGTATTTTTATCTGAAAGGCTTATTTAGATAAAAATATGCACTGAAATGTGTTGGATATTTTCAAAGAGTTGGAACAACATAATGAAAAGCAAGTCTCACTGATGTTCTTTCAACTGGGATTTCTTGTTCAACATTTTGAAAGAATGAATTTTGGAGATAACTTGATAAAATGGGTAAGATAGATTTATACTTCACATAAAGCACAAATAATTGTTAATAGAAAATTATTAGACAAAACCCTTTGAGATACAAAAAATACAAGACAGATGCCTACAATCCCATCTCTTGTTTATTTTAGTTTTTGATTTACCGAATGGAGATAGAATACAAGATGAAGGATTGTGAAGGTAAATATTAAAAAAGAAAGAAAGAGCTTTTGCAGAGGACTCAGTACAGGTATACCTTGACTTACAACAGTTTGTTTAGTGACTGTTCAAAGATGCAATGGCACTGAAAAATTGTGAGATTTTTCACACTTAATGACTGTTGCAGCATGTTCAAGCAATTTCAATGGGGAAACTAGATTCACGTAATAACCATGTTACCAACTTAACAACTGCAATGAATCATTTAACAATTGTGGCAAGAAAGGTCATAAAATAGGGCAAACAAATGTCTTATTTAGCAACATAAATTTTAGATTTAATTGTGGTTGTAAGTTAAAGACTACCTGTATTGATTCTGGAAGACAATTTAGAAAAAAAATTAGAAAAACTATTAATGGATTTTTTTTAAAAAAAATAATTGGTGCATTAGTAGGTTTCAAGATTAATAAAAGACAAAGATGTTAAAAAAAAATATAAACATAGAAAATGAATAAAACAGGTTTTAAAGTCGAGAAGAAAGTAAAATATCTAGATATCACTATGACAAATACTGTATGAATTATATGTTATTTCAAAATGCCTATGTTAATGGAATGAAGTTTAAAAAGTTATGTTAAGATAGGGGAAATTACAACTGTAATTGATGGAGAGAATTTTTGTGATAAAAATGAATGCTTGAAAACATTTTTGTAGATCTCAGCACAAAAAGTATTTTATAGATGAGAAATAATAGGCAAACTCAAATGGTTAACTTATCATGAGACACTAGAATTTTGTCAAGCTACACCCATTGGTATTAAAGGTCCTTTCGATTTTCTACCTGCACAATTTTTCTACCATATTTCCTCCATAATGTTATGACTCAAAATGTATCTTTGGCACAAAATTGAATATTCTTGAAACCTTGCCTGGTGCCTATAAGCAGGATTGATAGCAACATAGCTTGCTAAGTCTTGTATCCTTGCATGAAGCCATTGATGGCAATCACAGTGTTTGCATCCTTTGATGTTTCCAGTGACACAATTTCTCTATACTATTGGCCTGGCAAGACAGGAGGGGAAATCCCAAAAATCAAAGCAATGCCATGAATAAATAGCACTTGTCATGGCTTGTCTTGTTCATTCTTTTTCTTATTCTTTCTGAGTTAGAGGTAAATTTGGGACAGAGGCAAGGGCTTGATTTCCCTAATGTAATTAGAATATACCCCAAACATATGGCCCTTGCTTTCCATAGCTAATTAAAGCATGCAAATTCTTTGCAAAATATGTGTAACTTGTAAATTGGACCAAGTCAAAGTCACTTTATTTTGGTCATTGGCCAGCCTTATCAACTGGACATTATTGTGTGAATTCTCATTTTTGCATTTCTTCATTAATTTGGCTTTGGGAGTATTTCCTTTTCTGCATAACTACTAGATAGCAGTAATCAAATACAAAACAAACAAACAAAATTTTTTGCTGATATATATTGGTGGTCTAGAGTTTGCAAGTCAGATATCTATCTATCTATCTATCTATCTATCTATCTATCTATCTATCCATCCATCTAGATAAAAGTTTTAAAAGTTTGGGGTTTTAAATTTGTCGGGGCCAAAATTATTTAATTTGATTTTATTCTACTTTTAAATTTTGTATGTATGTGTTTTATTGTTTGGCTGTGCACCGCCCTGAGTCCTTCGGGAGTAGGGCGGTATAGAAATCAAATTAAATAAATAAATAAATAAATAAATATTATTGTCATGATATTTGATATCCAATATTGTTCTTTAAGGACAACCCAGAACTTTATAGTGCCACTCTGTGATCTCTTTATCCAGTTTAAAATTGTAACTTAGCAATAACATTTATAGAAAGCAATGGGATATAATGACATATAACCCCTTTCTAACAGAGAACTGAGAAATAGTTTTCATTCTGAATTAGCATCATTTTGAATATTGTAGTAACTCTGAAGAGTGTTTTGGAATATTGTACCTTATCATCCCTAGTAATTTACTTTAAAAGAATATATTGACAGCTATAATCTGGACAATGTGAGAATTCATGGTAATTGAAATCAGGGAAATACATTCTATGCAAAGGCAGGGAAATTAGTGTAGTATTCTAATTACTTCTATCTATTTCATGCTACATTCATATCCTCAAATGGTTAGTTCAATTAATTATCTTATAATTTAAGTAAATAATTCCATATCTCTTAGTACTGTTAAAAGAAAATGGCTATTATTTTGTTAAAGACCTAATTTGAAAAAAGTGATTGAATGCTTGCCGTGAATCATTAAACAAAGCTCATAATTGAATTATTCAATCCTTGGAAAGAAGGCTTCTTGGCAGTTATTTTAGTAGGTTTCCTTAGAGCTGCATCATTAAACTAGGAGCATTAGAATTTGATTCTGAAAGGTGTTTGTTACCACTAAATTAATGCACAGTTTGCATCAGACTCTTAGGTACCTTCTACAGCTTTCAAAGATCAGTACTATCTTTGTACTATCAGTACTAAATGACCACAGTGGCTGGCAGCCACATGTTTATCACTATGTCACTTCACATTCTGTACACCAGGATATTTACTAAAAACAGAGATGTAGAAAATTTTGCAGTTTCTCTATCAGGTTTTGTTCAATCTGATGAAAAAGAATTTGCCTTCATAGTTTTTTTTAAAGGAGAGGAGGATTTCAGATTACATTTGTTTAGTTATGAAGTGGCTCAATGGTGCATGTGACTATATAATCCATTTCTAACTTACAGATCTGTGCTTGGGGCTCTGAAAGAATATGCACATAAAAGCCTATGAAAAAAAGAAAAAGAAAAAGATATATATATATATATATATATATATATATATATATATATATTCTATATTTAGGACATGTAATTTATTAGTGGTAGATAGTTTTATAGTAAATTTTGATTAATTATATAAGTCAATCAGACTTTTTAAATATAATGTCAAATCAAATAATGTCAAAGCATTCCTGGCCTGCTCTCAAGTTGCCCTAGGCAAGGGGGATGGGAAACTGGTGAAGCAGCCAAAAACAAAAACACATTCCAGACATATCTCTCTCAAGGCTGTCTCCTAGGGTTACCCACAGTGGCCGGAGGGGAGTGATCTCTACAACTGCAAAATTGCCCTGTTGGCGAATGTAACCGATGACACATCCTGGGGGGAGGGGGAAAACAGGGTCAAGATTGGGCTGTAAATTACATGGGGTCAGAGTTGGCTTCATTTGGAACGTGCTGATATGAAGCTCCTAAAAGTAACTGGATTTCTTTTGAAGCTTGGGTTGAGGCTCATGATTTAATCAGGACATCCATTGGAACCCTGACACATAAAGCGTTTTATTAAAATCATTTTATCAAAAAGAATTCTAAAGCACCTTGAGAATGGTGTAGAAAAACATACCTCATCAATTGTATGAAATTGAAATGGAGATTTCAGAATAGCATTGTTAAATTTATCGAGGCAATCATCTTTACTATTGATTATAATGTAGCTGTTTCTTTCTATTTCCCAGATTGCTAAGTATTTTTCATTGATCGTTCTTTCTATCCTTTCTCTTTTTAATCATATATCATTAGAATACCAGTAGCGTATTATAGAAATATTTCTGTAGTGCCATAATTACTTCTAAGATAGCATACAGACCGATTATGAACTGTGGTATAGTACTACAAATCCCAGAAGACACTGCATCAGGAAGGTAGAGTAGGGAAGATGTTAACATGGAAGCCTGAGCAATTGCTGAGTTGCTGTCAAAATTTCATAGGACAAAGAAAGAGCTTATTTCAGAGTCTGTGTAAAGAATCCTTGAAAAAGGACTACAACACTAATAATGCTTACCCAGACTTTTTCATTAGATAATTGGAAAATTATTTTAAAACAAATACAACTACCAGGACATTGCTTTGTTGCTCTTAAGTCTCTTCTTGTGGGTCAAAACCGAGAACATGATCATCCTCCTGTTCCTCTCACTTTAGAATTCCATTATTAAATGGAAGAGGTAAAAATGTTACAACCCATTTTACTAGTGAGGGCACTTAGGACTCAATTCCCAGGAACAGTTCTGCAAGTTCAACACAACAATGTCAGATTCAATACATCTAACAGGCTAGTGAGTTCATTCATCCAGAGCTGTTGCTGTATATCTCTCATTTCTGAAGTTTGTTTTCTTTTCGAATTTGGATTACTTTTCAGTCCAATTTGACATGAATTATTTAATTTGGACAAAAGACTTTGATCACTCAGGGAAGAAAAATAATTTTCAGTTATAATAGAGAGTTGCAGGGTGATAAAATATCTCTCTGTGTGTCCATGGGTGCATGAATGTGTGTTTATATACACATATACGACAGAATGAAAGTGGCAATTTCTTGCATTATTCTTTCAAAATATTCTAGTTTTTAGAAGATAATTGTTCTTAATAACATTTTATAGGATTAAGATAAGCACAACAAAAGAAAGAGAAGTGGGTATACCAACTGCTCAAAATGCTAAATTAACAAATAAAAGGCAGAAATACCCAACTCACCTTAATTGTGGTTCAATTTTTTTAGGAACAACATGTGTAATTCAACAGGTAATTGTGACAAGTAGGATGCAGAGCAAGGATTAACTGAAACTGATGAAAGCATAGTCAGGGAATTTATTCTGAATGAGTTTAAATCTCTAGGCCCAATAAATTACATCTTAGAGTACTGAATAACATTGATGAATGTTTTATATATCCTCTTAGTCTCAGAAAAGAATAACAATGGAATCAGTTGCCCCAAAGCTGGTGGGCTGGATGTGTTTGTTGGAGGCTAGGAGGATTCCTGAAGTCAGATTCAACAGCAGAAGTTACCTTTTCCAGTTGCATGAAGTTATCTTGTTTCAGTGTGACAGAAGACTCTAGCTATTCAGGATATGAATAGGTGGGAAAGAACTGAAGCATATGAAGCAAAATGAGGGTGGGGGACAAATAAATAACTAAATTGGAAACCTCTGCTATTGTTCTCAGAGACAGTAGTTAAATGGAAATTATTTTTAGAAGAGAAGAAGAAGGAGAGCTCTTTGTGATCCTTGATTTGCATTCTACAAAATAGATGTTTAGGACCAACCAAAGATCCCTTCAGCTCTTCCACTCAAGCTTAGCATTTTTAACTTCAGAATCAAATGCAGCCAGCTACAGTAAAGGGCAAGGCACAAATGGTGATATGTGCATGACAACATCTATATGCATATGACTTGATCTACATATTTAAATCCAATATCCTGATATAATTACCTAATATCAACATTTCTATGAAGATATTTTGTTTTTATGTTGTCATTTTGGCATCACTGCCATTTGCTACAGATGCCTCCTTATTCAGCATTAGAGATTAGGATGGCCTGAACCTGCCCACTTTTGGGAAGCCTTGAAAATCTGGCTATGTGCTTCTACCTGAGGTCTCAAGATTTTGGAAGTGCCCCATTTTATGACTTTGCTGACACTGACAGATTATAATATCCCTTGGTTTCTATTTGTATTTAATTTTTTGTTTGCATTGTTTTGTTCTGATTATTTTTATAATTTTTCACCACCTAAAATTAATGATTTGAAATGGGCTGCTATACAAATTAAATAAATAAATAAGTATTAAATGGCAAAATAGTCTGCTTTCACACATGCTGAGAAACAAATCTCTACAGATACAGCCTGATCATGGATGCTCAATTCTTCTGAAATGAGACATTAGGCCTCATGGATTTGGATCCCTTTAAAACACTAATAATACTACTGATCCTTAGATTCTAACAGGGTAGGCTGTGCTGAGTCTCTAAGTCTAAGGAGCTGATTTTATTGTGGTTTTATAATTGTATTTTTATTATCATTACCATTATCAGTATTTGCTGATGAACAGACATGTTCATCGACAACAACACATCATCACTACCAAGGATAGCCACAAAGAAAAGTTTATAATTGTACAATATTCTATATTTGCTGTGTAGCATTGGAACGCATAATTCATCACTCTGCACTTCCCATGTGCCCATGTGTTTAAACCATACTGGTCTGGCCAAGGGATTCCTGTTTCTGGATCTCTGGAGTGATCCTTTTGAATATTTCGTGGAAATCAGGACTTTGAGAGTTGGGCAAGGGATATTTTAATTGCCAAAGAACTTTATATGTCATGAATTGCTTCATCAAATCCAGATTCCTGGAAAATCCTAGCCACCAAGTAAGAAGGATAAATGAGTTCATGATCACAAATAATAAGACTGTAAGACTGTCTCCAAAATGTAACAAAAAGTCTGGTTTTCATTTGATTAAGGATAGTTTTACAAAAGCTATAGTAAAGGAAACCATATAGCAAAATGGTTTACAAAGGATAGCATATTATGATTCACATGTACCTTTGCCGGGTGTCCACTATTTGAGCGGACAGTCCACTTTTTTCACATTATGTTCACTATTTTTTTTCACAAAATAGGGGACATTTTTTTTATTCAAAAGCTTTATGATGAAATGGTATGTAATCTAATGCTGTACAGTCTAAGAGAATAAGGATAGGAGAATCACGTTTTGTCTTTTTTTTCATAAGCTAGAATGAGATAAAGATCGAAATCCATTGAATTCGATTCTCCAAAAAAATTAATGATGAGATTAAAATAAAAATATATTATAAAATTATGTACAGTTCACATTTTTAAAATGTATTGTAGCTTGTGTCGACTGACCTAAAATGGCGTCGAGTGATGAGAGTGACAGCGGCGAGATTTCGAATTCTTTAAAACGAAAGAGAGGAGTGTGCAAATACACCAAAGACTGGGAAGCTACTTTTGCATGGATTACCAACAACGAAACCGACAGAACAAATACGACGGCCTACTGTAAATTGTGTCAGAAATTGTTCACAATTGAATATAATGGTATAAAAGCTGTCACACAGCATGCAAGCACAAAAAATCATTTAGATAAGGAGAAAATAGCTTCCAGCAACAAGCAAATCAATTCGTTTTTCATTGTTAAAGACTCCTCTTTCAGTGAGAAAGTGACTGTAGCTGAAATGGCTGAAACTTACCATGGGATCAAACACCATATTTCTTTCCTGGCTCAAGATTGAGGTATTAAGTTAATGAAGCAAATTTTTGATGATTCAGAAATTGTAAAAAAGATGTCTTGTGGAAGAACCAAATCATCAGCTATTGTCAATGAGGTTTTGTATCCTTTTTCTATTGAGTTGGTTCTCAATGATCTTAAAACTGGAATTCCATTTTCTCTCTCCACTGACGCGTCAAACAAGGGAAATCGCAAAATGTATCCCGTTGTTGCACAATATTTTACTTGTGAAGAAGAACTGTGTGTGAAAATTTTAGACTTTTATGAGGATTCTTTCGAAGATTCTACATCAATAAAAAATCAGCTGTGTCGAGTTCTTAGTGATAACGAATTGGAAATAAATAATGTTTCAGCTTACTCAGCAGATAATGCATCGGTCAATTATGGAGTGAACAAATCTGTTTACCAAAAATTATTGCTGGAAAATGACAATATTGTAGCTGCTCACTGCAATAATCACATTTTACACAACAGCGCAAAAAATGCACTAAAGCAGTTATCTTTTGATATCGAAAATGTAGTGCTGAAGGTTTTCACCGAATATTCAAATTCTGCGAAGAAACGAGAAGAGTTGAAATCATTTTTTGAGTTTTGCGAGTCAGAATTCCATGAAGTTTTGCGCCATGTTCTAACACGTTGGTTAAGTTTGTTTAAAGCGGTCAAAAGACTTCTTTTAAACTGGATACCTCTAAAATCGTATTTTATTTCTCTTGGATCTGATGAGGACCATAAGATTATCTGGAACCTTATTTCGGGTCAGGAAAATGACCTTGCAAAGGACGATGAACCAACAATTTCAGAATGTATTTATATTTCACGCACTTCTTCATGTAAATAATGCAAGACACCCTACTGAAGCTGGAAAGCAAGAAAATTCTTGCATGTGATCTTCATGTTATCATGTGTAAGCTGCGTGATTCTTTGCAAAAAAAAAATACGATGAGCAGTTTTTTGGAATGAAATTTTATTTGCCTTACGTAAAAAACATTTGCCTGAGAATGCCGTGCAAAAGTTCAAGAAAGAAGCCATCAACGTGTATCAAAGAGCTATTGCATACCTAGAAAAGTGGTATAATTTCACCGATTCAGTATATGAGATGCTAAGTTGTTTCAATCTAATTGATCGCAATAATCCTCCAACTTTAGAAGAAATGACGAACATCTGGTTATGGGGGGAGGGCCTTCTCTGTGGGAGCCCCAGCCCTGTGGAATGAACTGCCCCCGGAAATACATAAGATCTCCGACCTCCGGGTGTTTCGCTGCACACTGAAGACCCTGTTGTTCCGGGCTGGGCTATCAACATAATAATTTTAAATTGGGGTATTTTAAATTTTCGGGGTTTTAAACCGGGCCAAATCTATTTAATTATTTTAATTTTTAATCATTGTTGTCTTGTGTTTTTAAATTGGCTGTACACCGCCCCGAGTCCTTCGGGAGAAGGGCGGTATAGAAATAAAATAATAATAATAATAATAATAATAATAATAATAATAATAATTATTATTATTATTATTATTATTATTATTATTATTATTATTATTATTATTATTATTATTATTATTATCACCATGGCGAGAAGAACTTCCACCCAACACTCTCTTCGATGAAATTTCTGCCTTAGAAGAAGTTTATGTTCATCTGCAGGGTGATTCATCCCTTGATAAGTGGACGTACTTTTTCAAGAAAGAGCCAGCTCCGAGTTTATTGAAACTGTTCCAGTATTGTGCATCAATTCCGGTATCTAATGCAAACGTTGAACGAATTTTCAGCGTCATGGGAAATTTGTGGACTGACGAACGTAACCGACTGTTTGTACCATCAGTTCGAAGTGAACTTTGTATATTTTTTAATATTTCTCAACGTTGTACTGAAATCAATGGTGGGATTCTGCCGGTTCTAGAGGGTTCAGCCGAACCCTTTGTTAAATTGCTGGCTCACCCCGCCCCTTGCCCCGCCCCTCCGCACCACTATTTATTGCCAATAAATAGTGGTGGGTGAGGGGCGGTCGAGCCAGCAATTTAACAAACTGTTCGGTGTTTTTTTGTAATTTTATTGGCCCACGGAGCTTCAGCATAGGCTAATTAGCCCTTGATTCTATCGGCCTCCCAACTCTCAGCTGATTTGCTCTCAGCTGTTTTGCTCAGGGCTCTGCTGCTTGCTTGCAAAGAGTGCAGATTTTTTCCCCCTATCTATGCTGAAAAACGAAACTGAAAGTAAAAGCTTGCTTTACTGTTGCTGCAACGTTGGAAAATTAGGCAGGCAGATTTCTTTTCTTTTTCCTTACCAAAAAAGGTAGGTGCAAACTACCTTTAGTGGAAAGGTAGTTTTCCCTAAAGAGGTAGTTCCTCTTTAGGGAAAAAGAGGAGAGTTCAAGATTTTAAAACACAAAAGAAAAAAAGCTCTATTTAAATAGGGAATTGTAATAATTGAGATACTATTAATTGTATATTGTGTTGAAAGCAGAAATGGTTAAATTGTGGTTTGGAGGAATATATGGGGGAAATTATTTGGTTTATTATTATTGGTAAATATAATTAATTGATTTGTAAGAAATTGGATTGCATGGAAATAATTGGAATATTCATGTTCATATTGATTAATATACAAAAAAGATAGTTATATAACTAATTGATTTATATTAAAATGTTGAATTTATATTAAACAACTGTAATATTACATAATTAACCAATGTGAGGATGGATATAAAAATAGATGACAATGGGAAGGGGTATAATATAGAATAGAAGGGGAAAATTGAATTTGATTAAGATTAGAGATGAGGATGAAGGGTAATATTGGTTTTTTAAAAAAATAGATAAGGAATAAATATGGCAAAAAGGAAATATAGAAATTGTAAATTTAATTGAAATGACTAAACACTGTTTAAATTTGTGAACTGGCCAAATACTCTGTTCAAAGAAAATACATTGTATGTTTGTATGTGTGTTTCTAATTACTGCTATTTATTCATATTTATTCTCTTTTATTCTTTAAAGTTTAACAATTCATTCTTTATCTTAATATCTTTATATTTGTTTGGGGTTGCCTTTCTTCCATTTCATCTTTTTTACTGTACAGCAATCTTTCTCCTCAAACCTACCACCTCTCTCTTTTCTTTCCTTCTTACTTTCTCTTCCCCCCTCTTCTTCTCCTCCTCTCTTCCTCCCTCTCTTACCCTCACTCTTACTCTAATTTCCCTTCCCTTCCTCCCTTCTCTTCCTTCCCTGTCTCTCCTTCTTTCTTCCAACTCTCTTCTCCTTCCTTCATCCCTCTCTATTGCTCTATCCTTTTGTGCATATGGATTACTCAGAGGGCTGAAAAAGTTATTTTTGACCGATCCTCGCACTTTTGACCAGTCCTCGCACTTACGACTGTACTCACATTTTATGTTTTGTGCCCTATCTTGTCACTGTAGTGAAGACAACTAGTGGTGAAATGACTGACACAGTTGTTAAGAATGCCGCAATGGGCATAAATGTGAGGAAGGTCATAAGTGCGAGGACCGGTCAAAAATGTGAGGACCAGTCAGAAATGACTTTTTTCAGCCCTCTGAATAGTCCCTATGTGCATATGGACTAGTCAGAAGGCTGAAAAAGTTATTTTTGACCGGTCCTCGCACTTTTGACCAGTCCTTGAACTTACGACTGTCCTCACATTTTACGTTTTACGCCCTATCTTGTCATCATGATGAAGAGAAGTAGTAGTGAAATGACTGACACGGTTATTAAGAATGCCGCAATGGGCATAAATGTGAGGATGGTCATAAGTGTGAGGACCATCAGAGATGACTTTTTTCAGCCCTCTGAGTAGTCCCTATGCACATAGCCATGCCCACCCGGTCACATGACCAGCTAGCCACGCCCACCCGGTCACATGGCCACCAAGCCACACCCCACAACTAAGCCAGGCCCACAGAACCGGTTGTTAAAAATATAGAATCCCACCACTGACTGAAATTAAAGAATTATTCTTTAAACACAAAGAATTGATCAAAGCTGCGCAGTCAAATAAAAAATACAGACGACAGCAAAGTAAAATGTAATTTAATATTTTACATATTATTATAATATATTTGATGTTTTGAATTTTAAGTAAAGTTTTGAAGTGATTATTTTAATACGTGTTAAAATGTTTGTAAGAAAATATATAATTTAATTGTACTTTTTTTTTTTTACTACTTAACCCCCTCCCCCCGCTTGTCCGCTACTTTTTGGAAGAAGACCTGGCAACCCTATTCACATGAATTTGAATTTAAATGTTAATGTGTAACCTAAAATGACTATAGATGAATAATTCTGCTTATTACAGTACAAAAGATAGGGCTGTTTGTTTTTTACTAATTTGGGATTATGTGCCACTTTAGATGCTATTAGACATATACTTTCTACAGTCAGAAGGACCATACTTGAACACTTGCTCTAATACTTTTCATTTTCATTTTAAGATTCACCTTTAAAATGGACTCACTGCAACTGAACAATTATCAACAGCACAAACTTCATCTTCATTTCCCATATTGCCCCTTTGTCTTACAAACAAATAAGGAAGTGAAGAAGTGAAGATACCATGCTTGCCCAAAAATAAGACCCTGTCTTATATTTTTTTGAACCCTGAAATAAATGCGTGGCCTTATTGCTATGCGCTCAAAAGCCCAATTGGGCTTATTATCAGGGGATGTCTTATTTTGAAACAGGGTAGTTATGCATCTTTTCACATTTTTTTTAACATCACTTTTTCAGAAGGTAAAGGGAGGGACAGGAAGGGAAGGGAAGGGAAGGGAAGGGAAGGAAAGAAGGAAAGGAAAGGAAAGGAAAGGGAGACTGCTGCAACTATTCCCCTTTCTTTTAGTATATAGCAGGGATGGGCTGCTGGGGTTTCGCAGGGATTCTGGAGAACCTCTAGCTAAGTTTCTATGCAGTTTGGAGAAACCCAAATCCCACTCCTGGTTGGCCTCTCCCACCCCATCCCTCCCAAGAGTTCCCGTGCATCCCATTTTGGATGCAGGTAAGTGTAGGGCGCATATGGAGGCTTGGGGAGGGTGAAAAACAGGCCTACCAGAAGTTCGGGAGGCCCTCTGGAGCCTGGGGAGGCCGTTTTCTCCCTCCCAGAGTCTTGAGGAAAGCTCCAGAGCCTGGGGAGGGCAAAACCGCTCCCCCAGCCAGGGTGCAGGAGGCCAACTAGGCCACGCCCACCATGGCCATGCCCACCTAATAACCAGGCAGAGAAACCCTTGTTAAAATTTTTGAAGCCCACCCCTGGTATATAGGTGTAAAGAACCAGGATAAGGAATGGAAGAAATACCGTATATACTCGAGTATAAGCCGACCCGAATATAAGCCAAGGCACCTAATTTTACCACAAAAAACTGGGAAAACTTATTGACTCGAGTATAAGCCTAGGGTGGGAAATGCAGCAGCTATTGGTAAATTTTAAAAATAAAAATAGATACCAATAAAATTACATTAATTGAGGCATCAGTAGGTTAAATGTTTTTGAATATTTATTTCAAAGAAAAACAGTAAACTAGCTCTGTAAGTGGAAAAGAGGGTCAACAAAAACAATATGGTATCAAAGTGTCTTCTGAAGCCACATCTAGTGCCAGGGTTTGTGTTCCTTCCTTCCTCTTCTTTCTTTCTTTCTCTCTCTCTCTCCCCCTCTCTTCCTCTTCCTTCTTTATTTCTCTCTTTTTCCTTCTTTCTCTCCTTCTCTTTCTTTCTCTCTTTCTTTCTTGTCTCTCCCTTTCTGTCTCTCTCTCTCTCTCTCTCTCTGTCTCTTTTTCTTTCATTCCTTTCCCTTTCTTTCTCTTTCTCTTTTTTGTCTCTTTTTATTCCATTCTTTTTCTCTCTCTCCCTTCCTCTTTCTTTCTCTCTTTCTCTCTCTCTCTCTTTCTCTCTCTCTCTCTCTTTCTTTCTTTCTTGTCTCTCCCTTCCTCTTTTTTTCTCTTTTTCTCTTTTTCTTTTTCTCTTTTTCTCTCTCTCTTTCTTTCTTTCTCTCTCTCTTTCCCTCCCTCCTTCAAAATCTAGGAGAGTAAGACTGGGAGGCCTGAGATAAAATGCCTGGCAGCGGCGGCAGCAACAACAGCAGCAGCGGCACCCAAAATGGGAGCTTCAGGAAGCTCTCCCTGAAACTTTTCCTGCACAGCTTTTGCTGTGCAGGCATCTGCAGCGGGAGCAGCAGGGAGTCCCAGAACTTCCCAAAACTTTTCCTGTGCTGCTTTTGCCACTGTAGGCATTGGCGGCAGCAGCGGAGAGTCTCAGAACTCCCCAGGGAATTTTCCTGCGCAGCTTTTGTGGTGTCTGCGTTCCTTCACATGTGGTGCACATGTGCAGCAGCCCTGTGAAATCTGCTCGCTGCCGCCGCCGCCCCTCTCAACCCCATTGCAACGGCTCCATCTCCCCGAAGGGCTGCCCACCCACCCACTGGCCGGGCCGGGCTGGGCTGGAAGCAGCATGTCTCCCGTCACAGGCCACATGTGTGTCCTGATCTCGGAAGACAAAGGTGTGGGAGACCACCAGGAAGGGCACATAGAAGGCAGGCAAGCATGCCAGGCCGCAGGGAAGGGAGTAGGCTGCTAGCTCCCTTCCCTACGGCCGGGCGGCCCTGACATGTTTGCCTGCCTTCCATGCGCCCTTCCCGGCGGTCCCGTGGCCAGGCCCGCTTACCTGCTTCCTCCCCCACCACCGCCTCTTTGTTTGGCTGCTTACCTTCCGCAGCAGCTGGTCCAGAGCGGCCCCCAGCCAACCGCCGCTGCTGGAAAGCTTTCTCTGAAGGAAAGCTACTGCCATCGCCGCCTTGTTCTTTGCATATGCACATCCCATTGGAGTTGGAGAGACCGGAGAACACCCGCACTGCACCAGAGAACAGATAAATGGGATCCTCACTCGAGTATAAGCAGAGGGGGGATTTTTCAGCATAAAAAATGTGCTTAAAAACTAGGCTTATACACGAGTATATACGGGGTATGTTCCTTTAAAATAGTGATTTTAATGGATGTAACAATCTTGTGCACAACTTTTTGCTTGAACAACTGTGGTATTATGCTATCCACTCACCCAATACCTAGGAATGTCCTTCTGAGTCTCCCACATTTACCCTTCAGACACATGTCCAACAGAGTAAAGCCAAGGAAGCCCAAGGATGTTTCTTCCAAATCTGTGCTGAAAACATCATGAGAATTCCCTAGAAGGCTAATCCACTAATACTTCTTATATCTGTTTGGATTGCTCTACCAAAAGTAACCCTGGTATATTTTTAGTGATAATCACTGTTAATTTGGGGCTAGGATACCATGCATGGCTCATTCAATCCTAAATTCCAGTCCCTCTCAGTTTGGTCATGCCATAACGTTTAAGCAACAGCTCTAGTTTTTTAAATAAGATGTCGCATGAGCTCTATGAATTAGATTAGTTACTTTTTAAGTTACCAAATAGCTATAAAATTGAGCATTTAAATTTTTATAAATAATTGCAAAACTCATTATCCTAATCTGAAAGAATAGAAAAGGAGGACAGCAGGGCATGGGAATATTTCTAAGGGAAAATGTCTTTTTTCTTCATTCTGATATTTTTATCCTTTTACTTCATAGTTTTCTCAAAGCAGGAAAGGTAAAGGACGGTGATGGAGAAATATTCCAGAAGGTTAGCTGCCTTTGTACTTTTTAATTAGGTCTTCAGTGCTCCTTTTAAAGACTATTCTTAAAGTGGTTCCCTATTTTTTTTTCTATATATGAAACAAACTTGCCATCTTCTTTCAAACGTTGTTTTATTTGTGCAAATCATTTTTCCTATCTGCATAGACATAACCGTATGTCTTGCTTGTTCCGTTTGCTAGATACCTTTTCTTGTTTCTTGCTTCTTCTGACAATTCTGCATCTAGAATCAGCTTTCCCTGTAATATCTACAAATGGGAAGGCAAGAAAAATAGAGTAGGTACTTACACATTTTGTAAAATTATCAGTCTCTCTCTCTCTCTTTCCCTCCCTCCCTCCTTCCCTCCCTCCCTCTCTCTCTCTTTCTCCAAAAATACCTATAGGGATATTATACCACTGGGGGGAAAAAAAACAAAAATAAGATAACTAAGCCAATCAGCAACAAACAATGCAATAACATCATCATACATATGCTGCCGTTATATTTTTGCTACCAAATATCTAGCACAAATATGTAAGTCATAACATTTTTGTGATTACATCATCATAATGTGAATAAAATAGGAATCATACAGAGTCAGCACATGAACTCTAAAGGACCCTCTCTATTCACATTATTATAAGAGAGAAAAGTGCTTGTTTGGAGATTATATTAAAGTCAACTAAACCCCATTAAGTGGTAATATATCTTCTGATGAGACCTAGCTGTCACGGAAGGACAGCCATATGGAAAACATCTGAGGGGCCTCACAAAGACAGGCACAGGAAACAAAGAGTCACTTATTACCTCTTCTTATCCAAGGACAGCAGTAAATCTCCCATTAGCAACCACAGCACTTAAGGAAAAGTTGTGTAGCTAAGATAATCTTATAAACTAGCAAGTTATGGTTTAGTAATTAGGAAGTGTGTCAATTATCATATAACAAGTGTATGTTAACCATATATGGAAAATGCATGAGCTCACCGAATCCTTTGTCTTAGAAATGTATAAAAACAGAGGTATGAGAGCTCTTTCCTTGTTCAAAATTCCAGGTACAAATCTGGCTCTGAACCTTGCACAATAAACTGCATCTGGCTGACCCAGGAATGTTGTTCAGTCTCAATTTTTCCACAACATTTTCTGGCGACCACGAAGGGACTGAGGAACAAAGACCATTGTTCTGCCTGATGGGCTGCCCCAGCGGGAACCGACGCCTCCCCAAGAAAAATCCACTGGCCAGCCATTAGGACTCCTTTGAAGTCCATGGAATCTTTCGGTGGGGGGGTGCCATGAAATTGCTGGAGAAGCAGACCAGTCAAGGATCCTCATGGTCAGCCAGATCCAGAGACCTCAACAAAAATCCAAGAGTAAGATGCCTGCAGGCAAATATAAGTCAGGGAGTTCAAGTCTCTCTGTTTAGGGGTAACCACCAATATAATGGTGGAAAAAGGGGGCCTGATCACCTCCCTAGGAGACAAGGTGGCGTCCTAAAGTTTCTGGTAAGGAGTTCAAGTCTCCTATAAGGATTGTGTGGGTGGTTAAACCCTTGCGGTTCTCATTGATGACTGTCGGAATGTCCAGCGTCGTGAGCCAAGGGTAGTGTTGTTAGGATGGGTGGTAGTAGTAGCAAAAGAGGTGCCTCACGGACACCTCTGCAATGTATGTTAGACAACTTCAAAGTAGGTTTCCTGAGAGATTATGGAGACCCCCAATGTGACCCTGATACACTACAGACATTTTGCCATAATAAGTGGCCTACCTTCGGCGTGAGGTAGCCAGAGGAAGGGTCTTTGGACCCAGGGCTCATTTCAAGAGTCCACCAAAGAGTAACAGGGGATGGACATTGGGACCAGTATCCATATATTGATCAGTGGAAGACTAAAAGAGAGACCCCCTTGATTAATTAAGTGTCAGGCAGAGTTTGCTAGGGTCTGTTTGATGAAATCTAAAAGAGAGGGGAGAAAGAAAACCTTATGCAATAAAAGTTGAACTGCTTCCTACCACCAGAAGCAGAGAACCTGACGAAACCTAAGTCAAAGAAGAAAATAAAGAGAAGTGCCTCAGGGTCTTCAGCGAGCTCTGAAGATTTTGTGTCAAACCATACTAAAGTAAAACAAAGGTCTCTATACATTTTGGAACTTTAAAATTAAAGCCAGCACCTGCTGGGAGATCCAAGCTAGAGAGAGCTAGATAGAATATCCCAGGGCAGAGAAAAAAAAGTGAGAAGTTCAAAAAAAAAAAAAGATTTATGCTGTTATGTGTGGTAAGGGAAAAGAACTACTGCAGTGTTATAAACATTCTGATAAATTACCATTCTTAAAAAGCCAGAGAACTCTGAAAGAACTAAGAATAAAGAAAAAATTGTTTACTGTTCTTCCCACCCGGGGTTTAGCAGGTAGTAAAAAGGTAAAGCCTGTCTAAATGGGAAGACTCAGATAATTTGACTTGCTCAATTTGGTGTGATTTCTGTTAAAAAAATTCCTGGATATGCATCTATAATAATAGCATGTAGGAAATAATTGTAATGATTGGTTTGCATGAAGTGGGATTTTTGCATGTAAAATTGGTGTACACAAGCAGTTTGATTGCAGCGCGAATGTGAGTGTGTTGAGGGTAAAAGTTGGTGTGAATATACTTTGATTCCTTTTCATATAAAGAAACAGTAAGTTGCAAGGTTTTGTTGTTGTTGCTATTGTGAAGTAAGTAGAAATTTGTGGATAATGTATGTGAAATTAGTGTAAGCTAGAGAGAAATGCAGAGAGTGTCGTTTGGTTGAAAGAATGCTGAGTGAAGGGGGGAGTGAGGCTTGTCTGCTTGCTTTAAACATTTTTCCCCCTTTCTCTTAATCTGTCTGAGAAAGGAGGGGGAAGTGGGTAATCGGCTCATGCAGCCTTGCCTATGGCTGTTTCGGTCTCTTTCATCTGCATATAAAAGCTATGCAGATATATTTTCTTTTCTGCTCTGAATACAATTTTTATTTTTATTTTTTCTGGAAATTTTTGAGGTTTAAAACGCTTAATTAAACCTATATAAAAGAAATGATTTTGTAAGATTTTTTGAATCTGACTTGCATTTTACTAAAGGCAGAGAATTGATGCTAAAGTTTGATCCAAATATATTTCAGAGCATTGATCCAAAGTACCTCATTTAGATTGTTTGTTTTATTTTTGAAGCTGTTTTTCTTATTCTTTTATGTCTTTATGTCTGTGTGCATTTTGCATACTTAGCAGACAAGGTGCTTTTGTTTATTTATTTGTTTGTTTGTTAGCAGCATAAGTTGTTGTTCCTTTGGAAGAAGGAGCTAATTTGTTTATAGATGGATAGTAGTGGAACCAAGTGATAATGGGAAGAAGAAGTGGTGATACGGGCAGGAAAGACATCGTTAAAGACTGCCTGATCCAAAGAAGAGGAAGTGGTGTTTTTAATTGACAGAGATCAGATTAAGTGGACAAAGCATTAGAATACACTTAATTAGTCCAAGAAAGTAGGAAATTGACCTTTGGGGGAGCCCTTATTGTAAGCACCCCACATCAAGTCAGAACCATCCTTCAGCAAAAAGTGGGGCGGTGGTTGACTGATTCCAGAATTCTAAAATATGAAACAATTTTAATGCAGCAGACAGACTTGATTTTAACTACAGATCACAATTTGAATCCAGCACAGTTCTTAGCCAACACCAGATCAATGGATCAGTTTGGATTAGAACATTATTGTGCTAAAAGTAATTGATTTACAAACAAAAATAAGACCTGATTTGGAGGAACACACCCTGGAGAAAGGAGAAGCAATTTTTATAAATGGTTCCTCTAGGGTGGAGGAGGGAGTACGGAAAAATGGATATGCTATTATAAAAGGACACACTAAAGAGATCCTGGAAGCAGGGAGTTTGCCTCGAAATTGGTCTGCTCAAACCTTTGAATTGTATGCACTAAATTAAGCTCTATGGATAGGGAGCCTGGATAGCTCAGCAGACTAATGCATTGTAATTTAACTGCAGCTGTCTGCAACTAGTAAGTTCGAATCTCACTAGGCTCAAGGTTGACTCAGCCTTCCATCCTTTCTAAGGTAGGTAAATTGAGGACCCAGTTTGTGGGGTCAATAAACTGACTTTGTAAAATATACAAAAGTATGAAGGCTATTGCTTAACGCATTGTAACCCTGAGTCTCCGGAGAAGGGCGGCATATAAATCAAATTAAAAAAAAGGGGGGGGGCTCTATGCATCTTGGAAGGAAAAATAGGCAGATTCCAAGTATGCATTTGGGATAGTGCAGACATTTGGCAAAATATGGGTGGAGTCATTGGGGAATTCAAGCTATTGTAGATGAACTTTTAAAATGCTATGGTTGTATTGGGATATATCCTTTAGCAAAATCAATTATAGACAAATGTTTGATTTGTAAAAAGGTGAATGAACAAGCTGTCCGGAAACAACAAATGGGTGGGAGACCACCAGCTTTAAGACCATTTCAATGTATTCAAGTGGAAGACCTTAGGAGGAAGATCCTGGATCCACTGGACGAGACTGAAGCCCGCAGACCAGAGTGATCCGGTCACATACCAGGTAACAAAAACTGACAGGCCATTGGTGCTGAAGTTCAAGAAGAATACACCCTGCTGAGTCCTACCAGCAACGGACTCGCACGGTGGTGATCATCAGCCTTGCTGAACCACCCTGGAAGCTGGTTCCCCGTGCACGGCCGAAGCTTGGAACGGAGGAAGACAACATTCCATGACTGTAATTTGTAATGTAAAACCCATTAACTGTGATAGAATCCAGTGAGCAATTCTTAAAGAAACTCATGTTTGAGGAAGATTGGGACTCTGGGCAACAACTATTTTAGCCCTTCTGGTGATATTGTTTTATATATATAAGTACCGGCTCTGTGGGAAACCTAGGAATACGATTGATATTGCCCTCTCCCAAGTTACGCATACTCCTAACTCTCTTCCTGACGTGGTGAATTTGTAAACTACGGGTCTTGCGCTCTTAGGGCCTTGTGGGTGTAGGAATAAGGTCATTATGATTTATTTAGGGCTTTGGGTACTATTAGCTAAAAGACTAGTGAGTGATACTATCTTGAACAGTAGTTCCCAATGTTGTGTGGGTGTCCGAGAAATCCCCCTTGTTCATGAGGAAGGATCTAGAAATATTGAGAACCCCAAGGAACCGACCAGCATCAGGTCACTAAGTAGAGATACTTTAGGCCAAGTCCACTCCCGCCAACGATGTATCGTCAGTAGGTGGAGTCGTTACTTTAGTCCTGAGCCGACTCCAAGACCTAATGTCAAGAGTTTGACAATCCCGGTAAAGGAAGGAATAGAAAAGGAGAACGGGCCCCTGCAACAATTGAGAAGAGGAGACTACATATCAAGGATACTGGAATTGGGTCAAAACCTTGTTAATCAGTATGACCCTACCTTAGGTCAAAAATGCTGGTTGTGTTTATCTGTCAGCCTTTCATCTTATCATGCCGTTCCTGTCAAGCCACAACTCTGGGCTAGGACAAAGGCTACAATAGTCCTTGAAAAAGATAGTAGAAACAAAGCACCAGCATCTCCGTTACAAGGAGATTTTTATAAGGCATTCCAACGGCTGGGAAAAAGCCGCCTCCTATTGCCAGCTCAATAGCCACAGGTGTGGAAATCATAGGGTCACCCTCTCTGTGTGTAAAGAGACATCAGAAACCTGGTAGGCCTGACTTCCGGTTTGCCTCCCGATGCCGAAAGACGGTCCCGTTTTTGGACCGCCAGCCCTGCTGCCTGTTAGAGCCGCTTCAACCAAGAGAAGTGGCTCGGAAGTTCCAGAATCCTGCAGGAATCTTGGAAGAGAGTGGGTGAGAAGCAGGTTGAGCCCCTGTGAGCCCCCAGATAGCTATCGTTTGCTTCTGGGGAGGAAACAGGCGTGGCTCCCTTCCAACTTGCCGAGACTCCGGACAGCGTAGGACAAGTCTGCCTAGCGCAGAACAAGGCGTCAGGAGCAACCTTTTTTTTACTGAAAATAAAGCAATTCAAATCACCAGGGTGGAAGAACAACTTGAACCTTAAAAACTGCAAGTATTACTAGCCCTGTGACTTATTTTAAAAACGGAAGAGTGAGTGAGTGAGTGAAAGTCCCTTGAAAATGGCGCCCGGCTTCAGCGTTGATGAGCTGAAAGCGAGAGTGGATTTCAACTACAAAGTTGCATTGTCTGTAACAAGTGGAGGAAGAGAAAAGAAAACTCTCTTTAAAATAAGTCTGATTTTGCTTCAACTTCACCCTTACTCTGATTAAACCTGGGGGAATTTTTTAGAGGACTTTGTGGTGGAGGAAAGGGAAAAAGAATTTCTTTTTTTGGAAAAGCCAGCTTACGTGGCAGGATGGCTTCTAAGCAGACCAAACAGGAAGGAAAGGCGGCAGGGGGGGGGATCCCCCACATGTAAGCCTGAACAGCAGCCTCCCAGCCAGCAGAGCCAGAAAAAAGAGTTTGATTTTGAAAGCTTAAAGGATTTTATTACCCAGGTTTTGGATGAAAAATTTAAAGAATCACAACAGGAAATTAAGCAGGAGATTAAAGAAATTAAAGAGGTGGTGCAAGAAAAGTATGATAAGGTGACTAACAAATTAATGACAGTGGTGACTGGATTATCAGAAGCAATTATTAAAACGGATGCTAAGGTGGAAGAATTTAAATCAGAAATGGATGTCAAAATGAAGGAGACTGATTATAAAATTTATGACGTTGACAATAAAATGCAGAGATTTGAAAATGAAATTACAATGATGCAGTTCAGGTCAATGGAATTTGCCATAAAGCTGAGAGGCATAAAAGAGAATGATAGACAAGATTTGAGACAGATTTGTTCTGATGCTCTTGTTGTGTTTTTAAAGATTAACCCTGAAGAGATTTTTTGCAAAATTGATAAAATTTACAGAGTCAATTCGTGGGTGGCCAGACAAAGACAATTGCCTAGAGATGTGGTAATATATTTTACAGACAGAAGAATGAGAAATGATATTTTGCAAAAGTCTTTTCTCTCTACTGTCCAAGTGGAGGGAAGAGAAATAGGAGTTTATAAAGAACTACCACCTAAGATATTAAAAGATAGAAAGGATTTTGGATTTTTGGTGAATGAACTAAAAAAACAACAAATTCCATTTCGGTGGGATGCCCCAACTGGTATAATCCTGAGGTATAATGGAGAAAGATATTGACTAAACACTGTTGAAAAGGCGGAAGAATTTTACTCTAATGTTTTTAAAAGGAGCTCGCCATCCCCACGTACATCTATTGTGTTGGAGATAAAGGAGAGTGATAAGGAGAAACAACTTCAGCAAGAGATGGAAGAGCAGTTTAAACAGGTGGAACCAGAGGTAATGGAAATGCAGGGAGCTACAGGAGGTTTTCTGGAGGAGCCCCTGCTAGACCTTCCTTCGAAAATTGTGATTGAACCACCTAAGACTACAAGACATGTGGCTTTGGACCTAGCCTGGATGGCTGAAGCTAAAGATCAGCGTGTAACTCGAGCAATTTCTAAGCAACTTAAAGAAAAACAACAACAGGAAAGGCCCAAGCCACAACAATATAAGAAAGGAGCCAAGAGCAACATACAAGAATGTGAAGCCATGGGGGGAGCAAAGCCAAAGACTACCGATTCGGAAGACCTTCGGCAATTCTGCTCGTCACTTCAAAAAAGTATACATGACGATTAAGATTTTATCTTGGAATGTGAATGGACTGAACTCACCACAGAAAAGGAAGAAATTATTTACATATCTGAGACAATTTAATAATGATATAATTTGCTTACAAGAAACTCATGTTAGAACAAAAGATCAAAAATATCTGATAAATTCAAGATTAGGAATACATTTCATAGCCTAAAGTGTGGAAAAATGAATGGTGTGGTTATTTATATAAATAAAAGATTGTCAGCTAAAATTATAGAAGCAGATGAAGGTGGTAGGTTTATAACAATTGAACTGTACACAGCAACTGCTCCAATTTTAGTGATTGGAATTTATGCTCCTAACCAACAACAGGATAATTTTTACAAAACTTTGCATTCTAAATTATTGCAATGGGACTATAGATCTATTTTAATCATGGGAGATTGGAATGGAGTAATTGATTTAAAAATAGATAAAAAGAGTTCGGCGAAGTCAAGGATTAAACTGCCACAGACTTTTTTTGACATGAAAGAAGATTTGGAATTAAAAGATATTTGGAGAATACATAATCCAAAAGAATTGGACTTTACTTTCTTCTCAGATAGACATAGATCTTTCTCTAGGATTGATTTTGTTTTACTATCAACCGATTTACTTGTAAAAACAAAAAGAACAAAGATTTTTCCAAGGACTTTAACTGACCATAGCCCGGTATGGATAGAAATTGAGCTGGAAAAGAATGAGAGAAGATCATGGAGACTAAATGAAAATTTGTTTAGATATGAAAAAAATATAATAGAACTCAAAAAGCAGATGAAAAAATTTTTTGAAATGAATTTGAATAAGGGTACCCCTATTGAAATCGTGTGGGATGCGAGTAAAGCGTATATGAGAGGGGTACTCATTCATATGAACTCTAAACACAAACTGAATAGACAAAAGAAAAGATCTGAAATCGAAGCAGAAATAAAGAATAAAGAACAGCTACTTATAAAAAATCCAACAGATGAAAGAATACGAGGAGCTATAAAACTTCTGAAAGATCAATTTCAAATGCTTATGCGGAACAAACAGCAACAAATTTACAATTTGCGAAACATAACACATTTTGCAACACTAACAAACCGGGCATATGGTTGGCTTATACACTAAGGAAGAAGCAGAGTACACGGATTATTGATAGTATTGATATTGGAGGGAAGGAAATTTCTCAACAAAAATTAATTAAAGAAGTTTTTGTAGATTATTACACTAAATTATATGCCAAAGATAACACACAGAATGGACTTATAGAAGAATATTTAGAAAATAAAAGAGTTACAAAAATTACCAATCAACAAAAGGAGAGAATGAATTATCCTATAACAGCTGAGGAGATTATTGCCGCAATTAAACAATTGAAAACAGCTAAAGCTCCTGGGACGGATGGTTTAACTGCGGTGTACTATAAAACTTTACAAGCAGAAATGATTGAGCATCTTAAAGATTTATTTTGTAGTATACAACAAGGGGGTAAAATACCCCCATCATGGAAAACAGCTTATATTTCATTGATACCGAAAGAGCAAACAGGTCCTAAAAAACCAGAGAATTTTAGACCAATATCTCTTCTGAATAATGACTATAAAATATTTGCAAAAGTATTAACCAACAGGTTGATGCCAGTTATTCAAGAGGTGATTCATTGTGACCAAGCGGGATTTATAGAAGGCAGATACATGAAGGACAATGTAAGGCAAGTTATAGATTTATTGGAATATCTTGAGAAGAACAAACAGATCCCTGCAGTGCTGGTTTTCTTGGATGCGGAGAAGGCCTTTGATAGAGTGGATTGGAATTTTCTATTAAAGACTTTAAAAAAGATGGACTTTGGGGATCAATTTATACAGGCGGTTTCAGCAATTTATCAAGAACAAAAGGCACAGATTATTATTAATGGAAGTTTGACAACAGATTTTAATATTGAAAAAGGAACAAGACAAGGTTGTCCGTTATCCCCATTGTTATTTATTTTAACATTAGAAGTCTTGTTGAATACAATACGGGACTCGAGTATCTTGAAAGGAATAGAGATAAGGCAAGAGGACTATAGAATAAGGGCATTTGCAGATGATCTGGTTGTTACTCTAACACAGCCAATGGAATCAATAATTCAGATGAAAGACATTATAAAAGATTATGGCACAGTATCAGGATTTAGATTGAACCAGAAAAAAACTAAGATGATAGTTAAAAATATGACACAAGATCAAAAACACGAACTTGAAAGCAAGGCAGGTTTTGAGATAGTACCAAAGGTTAAATATCTAGGAGTTCAGGTTGCAGAATCTAATACGAAATTGTTTCAAAATAATTATGAGGTGTTGTGGCGAGACGTACAGAAAGATATGGAGACTTGGAAAAAACTGCAACTGTCTTTACTTGGAAGAATAGCAGCAGTTAAGATGAACATTTTGCCAAGATTTCTTTTTTTGTTTCAAATGATTTCGGTGCTTAATAGTGATAAACAATTGAAAGAATGGCAAAGTGGATTGAATAAGTTTGTCTGGAACGGAAAAAAACCGAGAGTGAAACTGAAAATTATGCAAGATGTTCCAGAAAGGGGAGGTCTTAAACTTCCAAACCTACAATTATATTATGAAGCAGCAGCTTTGACCCAAGCAAGTGATTGGTTTGGAAGGAAAAAGACTGGAATATTGAATATAGAAAGTTCTGATCTTGAATTCGGTTGGCATGCTTACTTATTTTATGAGAACAAAGTGGATAAAGTATTTAAAAGCCATATACTTAGAGACTCTTTAATGAGAGTTTGGAAGAAGCACCGATTCAAATGGAATTACAAAATACCGCTATGGCTGGATCTTAGTCATATCATGTGGAATACAAATATAATGTCACTCGGGGGGTTTTTATATAAAGAAGTTCTTTTTGCAGATGCGGGCAGATGGCAACTGAAGACTTTAGAAACGCTGTTGGAAGAAGGGATTAATTTAATTTGGTTACAGTATAATCAACTTCAACTGAGATGAAAGAGGACCAAAAAATTGGTATAATGATGCATGAGGAAGAACTGGTTAGACATATAAAAGAGAAAGGTCCAATGCATATTAAAAGGCTTTATAATGTTTTGTTAGAAAGGGATTCAGAAACTGAATTGGTTAAAGATTGCATGATTAAGTGGGCACAAAATTTTGCAAAACCAGTGATGTTGGAAACATGGGAAAAAATATGGGTTCAGAATGTTAAATTTACACAGTCGCAGAATTTGAGGGAAATTTTTATAAAATGTTTTATAGATGGCATTTAGATCCTAAGAAATTGTTGTGCATGTACCCAATGTTCAACTAAAATGCTGGAGATGTGATTGCCTAGATGCCACATATTATCATGTGTGGTGGACTTGTAAGAAAGTGAAGGCTTTTTGGATAAAAATCTGGTGGGTTATGCAGAATGTTTTAAAGAAAAAAATTCAGTTTTCTCCACAACTGTTTTTACTGGGTATAGTTAAGGGTTTTACATTGGGTGAAACAAAGTTGATATTGTATATGATAACAGCAGCGAGATTACTGATAGGTCAATATTGGAAAAATGAAGCTATGCCTACTATTGAGGAATGGACTTTGAAGATGGCCAGCTTTGCAGAGATGGCGAAGATTTCAGCATATTTAAAAGATCGCTCACAAGAGACTTATGAATGGGAGTGGAAAAAGTGGATAGATTATGTGCAGAATAAATATCAAACTAGTAAATATCAGATAGCTTTTAACTGAAAGTATTATATAAAGATAGAATATTTAAATTTTGTGAAGATGTGAAAAATATGCAGGGGGTGGAGGGGTTCAAGTTTTATAACAAGGGGATTTTGATTTGGATTATATTCTGTGGAAGTCCGGGGGGGAGGGGGGGTTAGGGGGGGTTAGGGAGGGTTAGGGAGGTTAGGGAGGGTTGGGAGGGGGAAATTGGGGAAAAATGTAATTGTAAAACTTTTTCAATAAAAAAAAAAAAGAAACCTGGTAGGCCTGTAGGATCCCTGACAAAAGAACAATGTCCATCAGAAGTGTACCTTTGTCCTAGAATGAACCTTAGGGATGTAAAACTATCTTTTTCCTTCTGCACACCACTCATTTCACCATAAGGTCACTTTCTCATTACCACCAACTGCCATCATCACAAGATGGGGAGGATGGAAGGGGTCCTGGAATGTATCCAAGGAAAGGTGCCCCAGTCTATTCCAGCCCCCTCACTTCCCTATCTGGCTCTCCATTAGGACCAGCACAGGTTTATGTGTCTTCTTTCCCCCTGGGAATACTATCTCCTGGTATCTTTTTGAAGGCCCAATCCTCAGAGATAAGCAAAAGGACCCTTCACTAGAAGTCCCATTACAGCCGCTTGCTGGAATGTTTGTGGCGGGGACTTTGGGGGTCTGGACTAATGAAAAGAACCATCGGACCCATGCTTTCTCCATGAACAAAGGGGTATGTGTAAGGGAAAAAGGAGTATTTTTCTTATGCGGGAAGGATGCGTATTTATGTTTGCCAACATATTGGACTGGAACATGCACACTAGTACACCTTTTTCCTAAAATAGGTGTTGTCAGTGGAGAACATACCATCCCTGTTCCTCTCATGGGGCATGTTCAGAAACGGGCACCAATCCTAGTCCCACTATTAGTAATCATGGGGATAGGAACTGCAGTTGGAACAGGTATACGTGGAGTGACACACTCAGTAATACAGTTTTGGCAATTATCAGAAGAGCTCCAAGAAAGCCTGAACCAAATTGCTGGAACCCTGGTAGAAGTCCAAGACCAGATAGATTCATTGGCAGCAGTGGTCCTACAAAATCGACGTGCCTTAGACCTCCTAACCGCAGAGAGAGGAGCTATGTGTGTATTTCTGGGAGAAGACTGTTGTTTCTATATGAATAAATCAGGTGTGGTCAGGGAAGTTGCCAAGGATTTGCAGGATAGGGCTTCCAAGATAAGTCAGAGGTTACAAACAACTGGCAGGTGGTTTTCTTGGGTGCCTGGATCCGGGTGGATTAAACAAATGTTATTCTTGTTGATATGTGCTGTGGCAGGCCTAGCTTTTATTCCTTGTGCAATCCCTGTGCTGAAACAGCTATCTATCAGAGCAATGAAAGAGATACAGACTGCGAAGGAGTTAGTTTTGACAGAGCCCTTTCTTGAAGATAAAGACTCTGAAACAGACACATATGTAGAAATGGAGTCTGGGAAAGAATGGAGGGAGTACCTCCAAAGATTAAGAGAGTGAAGATCAAGAAATACCTATCTCTTGCCTAGATTAGTCATATTTTGTTAGATATTATATGTTAGCTTTGTTTATCCAAAGGAATGGAATGATATTTACTAAAGAGTTGAACATGTAAGGAATAGTGAAAGTTTCTGCATGAAAAAACTTTCAAAGGGGGGAAATAATGTGAATAAAATAGGAATCATACAGAGACAGCACATGAACTCTAAAGGACCCTCTCTATTTACATTATTATAAGAGAGAAAAGTGCTTGTTTGGAGATTATATTAAAGTCAGCTAAACCCCATTAAGTGGTAATATATCTTCTGATGAGACCTAGCTGTCACGGAAGGACAGCCATATGGAAAACATCTGAGGGGCCTCACAAAGACAGGCACAGGAAACAAAGAGTCACTTATTACCTCTTATTACCCAAGGACAGCAGTAAATCTCCCATTAGCAACCACAGCACTTAAGGAAAAGTTGTGTAGTTAAGATAATCTTATAAACTAGCAAGTTATGGTTTAGTAATTAGGAAGTGTGTCAATTATCATATAACAAGTGTATGTTAACCATATATGGAAAATGCATGAGCTCACCAAATCCTTTGTTTTAGAAATGTATAAAAACAGAGGTATGAGAGCTCTTTCCTTGTTCAAAATTCCAGGTACAAATCTGGCTCTGAACCTTGCGCAATAAACTGCGTCTGGCTGACCCAGGAATGTTGTTCAGTCTCAATTTTTCCACAACAATCAGGCATGTGTTGTCATTTGTCCCTTTCAGTCCCACATGATGCACATAAGCAGCTGCCAATTGGGACTAAGTGACATGGCAGCATTGGTATAATGCCTTGGACTCAGAGTAGGTATCTTCTATAAAGTTCTTCTCTGAATACATATTAAGTTCTTCTCTGTAGCGTGAAGCTTTTTCATCTAGTTGACATTCACATTTACTGTTGATGAACCAATCTAATGTTGGAAACCTTTTAATAAACCTGTTAATTTTTTTTTTAAAATAAAGAAACCACAAACAATCTGATTTATAACAAGTTTCAAACTGCACCACTGCAGAAGTGGCTTGTATTTGGAGCCAAAGACAATTTCATATCAAATTGAGTTCATCATCCAAATGTCTTTCAAAATGGAAGGATTTTACAGATTGTCTGAATTTACAATTGATTGTTTAATGACTAAATAAAATTATGACAGCCTTGAAAAGAATGTTTTAGAATAACATCCAGTATTTTAAAACATCACAGTACCACCACCCCAGCTGTCATGTGATCATAATCTGGGTGCTTGGCAATCTGTTCATACTTACAACCATTTTTCAAATGATCATGGAATCACCATTTTCTCTGGCTTCGATAGAAAGTCAGTAGAAAAGCTGACATGGAGATTGCAAGCTCATGTAGTCTGCTGAGAGGATTCTGGAGGCTGGATGAAACAACTTCTCTGAGGGGAACTGAATACCTTCAGATCCTGAGGATATGGCAAAAGAAGCTCCGTTTCGTGCAAGGAGGAGAACATGTGTCTCTGCATGCACACACGCACATACACATGGTGCAGAATTTAGATTATGATGATTTTAGTTCCATTTATGCACTCTGTTAAAGGAGTTCCATTCTGCATGCGGAGGGGAGCTGAGATTCTTCGACAAGATAGAGAGATGCAGATCCTCACACCATTGAAACTGTTCTCTCTGTGCATGGTGGAAGCTGACCTCCTTTGGCAGGCAGCTCTTTTAGCAGACCCTGGAGATATGAGGATGTTGAAACCCAAGCAGAGAATGAAGAGGCAATACAGTAACATAAGGAGTAAGGGGTGCCTCAGGCAGATGGGGGAGACTCTGAGAGGCTCAATGCACAAGGATCTTGTCACTCAGGCGCCTGAAATCTTGCTTAGTTTTCAGCAGGGAGGATTTACAGCTCCTTGAAAGAGCCTCCTGGGGTTTCTTCCTTTGAAGCACCCTCATATTCCTTATCTGGGATTCTATCCACCTAACAACTTATGCAATCACTTAATAGCTGAACTGGGAGTGTCAGGAATGCCTTCAATGGACCAAGCAATCACATGGGCAGTCACGTGATATCTTATATAATGATTGCTTCAGTCAATGACCGAGATTCTGGGTTGTAATAGAAAATTACTTTTTCTATCTTGCATAAATTTATTAGAAAAGGAAAAGATGGGCTTTTTTTGGTGAAGTCTTTAGGAACAGCCATAAAAAAGATATCTTCCTGAGTTCCAGTTAAATATCTTTCAAAAAATGTTGAGATAGACATTAAGAGTCTTAGCAAGTGGGTAGGCTAACAGAGGAGAAGAAAGAACTCATTTCAGAAACAGAAAAAAGTTTCTCCTTTCCTATTAGATCAGGCGCAGGGAAAGAAGACACGACCAGCGATGGTCCATTCAGTACCTTTATTCAGCTCAAGAATAGACTGCCGGCTGTGCTACCGAAGCTCTCTTTTATAGCGCTCTGGCAGGCTGGCCAACCAATGACAGCAGATCATTTTTCCCGCCGGTGGATTAGCCAATCACCGGCGGATATCCTTATAAGGACATAACACCCTCCCCTCCTAGATCGTAGTTTGTCCATCCTGTCAATAAATGTTACGTAGTCGCGCAGGTAGGCGGAATGTTTGATAGTCCTACCTGACCTGCACAGTCAGTGGTGGGATTCTGCTGGTTCGAGGCAGTTTGGCCGAACTGTTTGTTAAATTTCTGGCTCGCTCCCGCCCCTTGCCCCACCGCTCCGGTGGGTGAGCCAGCAATTTAACAAACGGTTCGGTGTTTTTTTATAATTTTATTGGCCTCTCAGCTGCCGCGGGGCTTCAAAGAGCCGCCCTACAGCTGATCAGTGTTAAAAGAAAACAAATGAGTAGACTGCCTGCAAAAATAAATGGGTAGACCCAGTAGTGGGATTCTACTTTGGTAGAACCGGTTGTTAAGTAGTTAAGTAGTTAAGCCAGTGGTTGCCAAAGTGGGCGGTACCAGCCCCTGGGGGGCGGTGGAATACCTTAGGGGGCGGTAAGAGTCAAGGGGGGCGGCAGGAGGGGCTAAGTGGCAAGGAGGGTGGCCCCCACCCTTTGGTCTGTGCCTTGCAGCACTTACCTCCTTGCAAGCAAACAGCAAGGAAAAACAGCCCCTTCAGCTTCAGCATCCGTTAATTAGCACAAGTTGATTAGATCGGCCTCCCCACTCTCAGCTGATTTGCTCTCAGCTGTTTTGCGCAGGCTCTTTTGCAAGCTCTTGTTTTGCAAGCTCTTTGCTTGCTGCAAAGACTGCTCGAGCAGATTTGTTTTCCCCTAGCTATGCTGAAAAAGCGAAACTGAAAGTAAAGCAGGGTCTTTGCTGCAACATGACAAAATGAGGCAGAGAGAGATTTCTTTTTCTTTTTCCTCACCAAAAAAGGTAGGTGCAAAACTGCAAACAATGGAAAATTTAGGGCAAAAGAGGAGAGTTCAAGATTTTAAAACACAAAAGAAAAAAAGCTCTATTTAACTAGAGAATTATAATAATTGAGATACTATTAATTGTATATTGTGTTGAAAGCAGAAATGGTTAAGTTGTGGTTTGGAGGAATATATGGGGGAAATTATTTATATTTATTGGTAAATATAATTAATTGATTTGTAAGAAATTGGATTGCATGGAAATAATTGGAATATTCATGTTCATATTGATTAATATACAAAAAAGATAGTTATATAACTAATTGATTTATATTAAAATGTTGAATTTGTATTAAACAACTGTAATATTACATAATTAACCAATGTGAGGATGGATATAAAAATAGATGACAATGGGAAGGGATATAATATAGAATAGAAGGGAAAAATTGAATTTGATTAAGATTAGAGATGAGGATAAAGGGTAATATTGATTTTTTAAAAAAATAGATGAGAAATAAATATGGCAAAAAGGAAATATAGAAATTGTAAATTTAATTGAAATGACTAAACACTGTTTAAATTTGTGAACCGGCCAAATACTCTGTTCAAAGAAAATACATTGTATGTTTGTATGTGTGTTTCTAATTATTGCTATTTATTCATATTTGTTCTCTTTTATTCTTTAAAGTTTAACAATTCATTCTTTATCTTAATATCTTTATATTTGTTTGGGGTTGGCTTTCTTCCCTTTCATCTTTTTTATTGTACAGCAATACACCTCTACCACCTCTCTCTTTTCTTTCCTTCTTACTTTCTCTTCTCCCCCTCTTCTTCTCCTCCCTACTCCCTCTTCCTTTCTCCTTCTCCTCCTCTCTTCCTTCCTCTCTTACCCTCACTCCTACTCTAATTTCCCTTCCCTTCCTTCATCCCTCTCTATTGCTGTATCCTTTTATGCATATGGACTACTCAGAGGGCTGAAAAAGTTATTTTTGACTGGTCCTCACACTTTTGACCAGTCCTCGAACTTACGACTGTCCTCACATTTTACGTTTTTGCCCTATCTTGTCACCATGGTGAAGAGAAGCAGTTGTGAAATGAGTGACATGGTTGTTAAGAATGCAGCAACGGGCATAAATGTGAGGATGGTCATAAGTGCGAGGACCAGTCAGAAATGACTTTTTTCAGCCCTCTGAGTAGTCCCTATGCAGATAGCCATGTCCACCCAGTCACATGACCAACTAGCCACACCCACCCGGTCACATGACCAGCTAGCCACGCCCACCCGGTCACATGACCAGCTAGCCACACCCTCAACTAAGCCACGCCCACAGAACCGGTTGTTAAAAAAATTGAATCCCACCACTGTGCGCAGTCCCATTTGAGCTTCGCCGCCTCCCCAAGCAGGCGGAGCTCCTGTTCTCTCCGGCTCCCGTCCCGGGGCTGTCCGGAGTCCGGCTGTCGAGTGTGCGGGCCCTGTCCCAGCACCTCTGGCCGTGTCATTGGGCTCTATCCGCTGGTGATACTGGTCTTCTCCCTGTCCTGGGGTCTGGATACCTCGTGGCTGGACATCACTGTCGGACGTGGGAGAACCACTGATGTCCGGTAAATCCATGGTTTCCTTTACATTCCTCTGTTGTGGGTGTCGTTGTTGTTGTTGTTGGCACTTCCGTGTGTCGGGTTGTCGTGGCTGCTGGTCGACCTTGCCAGAGGGTCGTCCGTTTACTCTGTCAGGCTGGTGTAGACCTCCCTCGCCTGGCTGGTGCTGGTCGACCTCGCTGGTGTGCTGTGGGACTGCTTCCCCTATTCGTTGCTGGCCTATCCTGTGTGGGGGGTGGTCTACTTCGCTGTGGAGGTGCCGGTGTCCCTCGCCGGGGTGGCATGGGCCGGCCTCACTGGGGTTTTGCGGGTCTTCCCTTCCTGGACATCGCCGGTCTACCTGCTGGTAGAGATGGAGGTCTTCCTCATCAGGGTGGCATGGGTCTTCCTCGCCGGGGTGGTGCTGGCTCCCCTCTCCCTCAGGGTACCGGTCTACCCCCACGGAACGCCGAAGGCTCGCCTTGCTGGGCTGGTGCAGGCCTACCTCGTCGGGGTGGTGCAGGCCTACCTCGTCACGGTGGTGCAGGCCTACTTCGTCGGGGTGGTGCAGGCCTACCTCGATGGGGTGTTGTAGGCCTACTTCGATGGGGTGCTGTAGGCCTACCTCATCGGGGTGTTGCATGTCTACCTCGTCGGGTTGGTTTCGTCCTACTTCCCTCTACCTTTTCCGGAGCTGGTCAATGTGACGTCTCCAGACCTGTCCGTCTTCCAGCTCCACTCTGTAGGACTTCAGGCTGGTTATGCTCTCTATCTTCCCCTTCAGCCATTTCAGAGACCCGTGAAGATTTAATGCAAATACTGGATCTCCTATGGTGAAGGCGCGAAGTGGGTGGCTGGCGTTGGATGGCACCTCTGGGTTGTACTGGGGGTGCAGCCGGTCCAGGGGTGACCTCAGCCTTCTGCCCATCAACAGTTCTGCTGGGCTCTTGTGGGTGGTGGTATGTGGCGTGATGTCCTGGGTGAGAGGAACTGGTCTATTCTTTCTTGCCAGTTGCCCGTGCCCATCTTGGTGAGCGCTTCCTTGGTGAGCCTCACCATTCTTTCCGCCTGCCCATGGTGGATGCCCAGGCCTGCCAGGAATGCTTCTATGGGCTTGGATGTAAGTTGGGGCCCATTGTCGGAAACTAACACATCCGGTAGCCCATGGGTTGCGAAAAGCCTCCGGAGCGCCCTGGTTGTTGCTTCCGTTGTGGTGGATGCCATGGGAACTACCTCCGGCTACTTCGAGAAGGCGTCCACTACGATTAGGAGGTGTTTCCCATTCATTGGACCTGCAAAGTCAATGTGGACCCTTGACCATGGGCTGCTGGGCTTTTCCTACTCCGTTGGCTGGGCTTGTGGAGGAGCTGGCCTCACTTCTTGGCATGGATCGTATTTGCTGACCCACTTTTCAATGTCCCTGTCTAGGGTTGGCCACCAGATGTAACTTCGTGCCAAACCCTTCATTCTTACAATGCCCGGGTGCCCGCTGTGCAGGGTTTCTAGGGTCTTCTGCTGTAGGGCTTGGGGAATTATCACTCTATCACCCCAAAGGAGGCAGCCCTTCATGGTGGATAGCTCTTGTTGCTTCCTGGTGAACAGGCTAAACTCCTGTGCCATCTTCCCCATTGGCCAGCCCTGCAGGACCCATGATCTCACTTGCCTTAGGATCTTGTCTCGTTGGGTATGGGCTGCCACATCTGCGGAGGTAACTGGGCACTCTTTGTCATCATTGATGTGGAAGAGCCCGAGTGTGGGGGTGGGGTCTTCCACCGGCTCTTTGGATGGGCATCTGCTTAGTCCATCTGCATTTCCTATGTTCTTGCCAGGTCTGTGAATTAGTGTATACGAATACCCGGCTAGGAAAATTGCCCATCGCGTTATTCTGGGGGACATATATGCTGGTGTCAGCTTGTCCCCTGCCAGAAGTCCCAGCAGCGGCTTGTGGTCTGTGATGATGGAGAAGTTTCTACCATAGATGTATTCGTGGAAGCGCTTGACGCCAGCGACGATGGCCAAGGCTTCCTTGTCCAGCTGACTGTAGTTGCATTCCGCACTGGACATCGTCTTGGAAAAATACGCGATGGGTGCTTCTGTGCCATTGGGGAGTTGGTGGCTGAGCACTGCTCCGACTCCGTAGGGTGATGCGTCGCAGGTCAGGCTAAATGGGAGCGTCTCATGATATTGTATGAGCATGCTGTCTGATGAAAGCAGTCTTTTGATAGCTTTGAATGCTGCTTCCTCTTCCTCCTCCCATTTCCAGGGTGCCGCTTTCCCCAATAGATGGTGGAGTGGCTCAGCAGTCATGGCTTTCTGTTGCAAGAAGACACTGTAAAAATCCAGTAGTCCTAGGAAAGCTGAAGCTCTGCTTTGTTTTGGGGGGCTGGAGCTTCGTGGATAGCCTTTACCTTAGATTTGGTGGGGTGGATGCCAGTGCCATCAATGAGATAGCCCAGGAACTTGACCTCCTGGACTCCAATGATGTGCTTATCTCTCCTGACTCTCAAACCCTTCGCCTTGAACCTCTGTAGGACAAGCCTCAGTCGTTCAATTCGTTGGGTTTTCGAGTGCCTGGAGATTAAGACATCATAAAAATATGGCACCACCCCTGGAATGCCTTGGAGAAGGCATTCCATCATGGATTGAAAAATACCTGAGGCTGCGCTGACTCCGAACTGGAGATGGTTACATTTAAATGCATCCCTGTAGGTGACAATTGTTTGCGCCTCTGCAGTTTTTTCGTCCACTGGCAGTTGGTGGTAAGCCTGGGCCAGGTCCAGTTTTGCGAATAGTGACCCACTCCCGACTGAATGCAGCAGATGTTGCACCACTGGGACAGGGTATGAGCTCTGCTGTAAAGCTTTGTTGATTGAACATTTATAGTCAGCGCAGATGCGCACAGATCCATCGTGCTTCATTGGGGTCACAATGGGGGTCTCCCATGTCGCATGATTGATCAGTTCCAATATGCCTTGGGCAATTAACTTGTCTAACTGGGCATCTACTTTGGGCCGCAAGGCGAATGGAACTCTGCAAGGCTTTAGTCTAATTGGTGTAATTGTTTTGTCTAAATTTAAGGAAATGGGTTTTCCCACAAATTTCCCCAACTTACCATCAAAGACTTCCTTGAACTCTTCGATGAGGTTGTCAAGTTCGTCCCTGCGAATTTGCTGGATCCCTCCAATTGAGAGCCCTAAGGGCTTGAACCACTCCACTCCCAGGAGGTTCGGGCGGCTATGCTCGACGATGGTGATGGGGAGGTCGCCATGGAACTCGTGATAGGTGATCTGGAGGGAGGTTCTTCCCAGAACTCCGATGGGGTTTCCTCCAAAGTCTACGAGTCTCAATCTCAGGGGTTTCAGGTCCTTCTTGCTGAAGCTGGGCTTTAAGCGCTTCAGTCATGGACTGATGCCAGTCCATGATGGAGTAGATCGATCCCAAATCTACCTCTATGGAGCATGGAGTCCCTTCCATGGTCACCGTCACGTGGTATTTGGTGGCGCTGTTGTCGTCGGTGTGTGCGATTGTCGTCTGGTGGACTGCTCCGTTCTTTGCACACTTGCCCTCTCCGCATCTGGGTTGGTACAAGGACCGTCTAGATGGCCTGTGGCAATCCTTGCGATTTTCGCGCAGACGGTGACTGGACGGTTCAGGGGCTGGATCCTCGGCTCTGCAGGCTTCTGCGATGTGACCCCTCTTGAAGCAGCATCTGCAGGTTGCATCTCTCCACTGGCATTTGGCCCTCACATGGTCCCCTCTGCAGCTGGCGCAGTGCTTCCCTCAGTCGCCATTTTGAGCAGTTTCCCGCCTTGGGGGTCTGGAGACCTTGTGGACAGCCATTTCCTCATCCGAGTCAGATCCAGCAGTTGATTCGTTGGTGGAAGTTTGGGGAGCCCTTTGGATCTTATAGACCGCTTTGGCCTTCATCATCGTGGCTGCTGCTTTTTCTGAGGTCTCTGCAGCCGTGGCTTCCTCGATGACTTCCTTGAGCGTTATCTTCTTTTGGCTCAGGAATTTCTTTTGGAGAGCCACGTGCGTCATGCCAAATACAATTTGGTCTCTGATGGCATTGTCCACATTATCAAATTCGCAGTTTGCTGTGATTTGGCGTAGGCTGCCACAAAGTCTTTGATTGGTTCTCCGTCCCGCTGGTTCCTCTGTTGGAAGGTGAAGTGGTTGGCGATTGGAGTCCCCTTTGGGGCATAGTGCTCTTGTAGCACTTCTTGGAGGTCGGCCCAAGACATCTCCTCGATGTCCCTTGGTGCCACAAGGTCGATGGCCATCTCCAGCACTTCGGACCCGCAGTGAGCCAGGAACAGGGCTCTTTTGCGGTCATCGTTCAGGTCCTGGTAGTTGTTGCCTCTCAGAAACTGGCGAAACCGGACCATGTAGGACCTCCATTTCTCCTTCCCAGGGTTGAATGCGGCTAGCGAGACTAGCGTCGCCATGACTTCGGTGGCTTTGGCTTCGTGACTTCATCTCAGTGCTTAGCTCTTAGGTCTGTTGGCGGTGTGCCACTAGGTTCATCGCTACGGTTCTCTGAATCCTTCGTCGCCAGTGTTAAATCAGGTGCAGGGAAAGAAGACGCGACCAGCGATGGTCCATTCAGTACCTTTATTAAGCTCAAGAATAGACTGCCGGCTGTGCTGCCGCAGCTCTCTTTTATAGCGCTCCGGCAGGCTGGCTGACCAGTGACTGCAATTCATTTTTCCCGCCAGTGGATTAGCCAATCACCGGCGGATGTCCTTATAAGGACATAACGTTTCCCATTAGAAAATTGTAGCCCAGGACAGTAGTCATTTAAGTAGAGAGATCCAAAGATTTTCCCATCCCCAAGATTGCCTTTTCCCATCTAAATTTGCCCAATTACTGTCTTCCCATCTTCGTGAGTTTTGCCAGATAGATTTTTATCAAAAGAAGAGCAAGTACTGAATGAGGCACTCTCAATTATGGGGAGCCAGTCTTTAATAGTAGAGTTACAGTCATGTAGCCCATAATGCTGCATAGTGACGTATAGAAATGGAAGAAGTCAGACCACTTCTAGACAGTATATAATATTGTACACTACACTTGGAAGTTATTATCTTTTCAGGAATAGGTTACTGCTCCAAACTAGCCCAGTATCTATAACTAGCTATCTGTGGGACCTGTAGCCTCTTCTAGAAGCATACAAAAAGTTAAAGATTGCTTTCAATTGCCCGTGCAATGGAAATGCCACCTCCCTCCCTTGTTTTGTACATAAAATATATAAGTGACATATATAAAAAAGGGTGTGACTGACATCTCTCAATCCCCTCTGTTGAGAGGGATATTGCTTCTGATTGAGACCAATTTTATTTTGACAAGTGCCTGGAACTATCACTCTTCAACCTGGCCAGAGATTGCTCAAAGGGCAGAACCATTTTTAAGTGTTGCCTTATCTGACCATGGAGAACCTAATCTTTTCATAGCTTAAATGTTGTCAAACATTTATTATGTTTGCCAGTATAACACTGTAACTTGAATCTTGGATGAAACAATGGCTGTAATTGTCTAATTATCCTTTGTCTAATGATTGTAATATGAGGTCTAGTATAATACCAATTTTATTTTACCTGTGATATGTATTTCTGACTCTTGGTTTTGAAATATATCCCATTTCAAGCATCAAATGAATGATCTAGTGTAACTGTTTTGTCTTTTTTAGTACCAGGTGCTGCTATATTTCCATCAATCAAATTTTGATATAGTCTGTCTTCAATTTTACTTTTGCAGGAATTTAAGCTGTTTATGTAGACACTGCTCTTTCCTGTTTAGATTATGCTAGCCACTCTGAAGGATCATCTTCTGAAGTTCCTTAAACAGTTGTAAAAGTTCAAATTGATTTTTTTCATCCAAAAGAAGAAAAAAATTAAAACATGTCATTTAGAAAATCAGAACCCACCTCCATTACTCAAAGCCCACATACACTAATTTTTCTTTTCTTTCTTAATTTTTTTTTTAACTTTAACAAAGTTATTTCTAGTGATCTACAAAGTTATACAACTGAGCAGTTTTTGACAGGGAAAATAATTGGTCTTTGTCAGCAGTAGAAAATGTCAGCTACTTAGTGTAATCCAATAACTGCTTTTTTTAAAACCCCCCCCCCCAGCAAATTGCTTTGCCATATGGCTTTAATTTCTCCCCCACCAAACTAGAAAAGAAACTAAGATACATACAGAAACTTAGTAATTATTTTCTTGAGGCTTAATTCTTCTAATAGGAATTCCATTTTATTGAAAGAAGCTTTGAAGAATTCCATTTACACCAGACTTCTATTTATTAAGGTGACCAACTTTTTTACAATGAGGAGGAGGACACAAATAAATTGAAGGAAAAAAATATTTTAAATAAATAAACAAAGCCACTTGCGCGCGGCGCACTCTCTCAAAACAATTCTTCTGTGCGGAGCGCATGCGTCTCATAATCGCGTCTCACCACACTGCCTTGACAAATCGTCATGTCAAATACAAATACCTCACATGCAACGGATCAGATCGGCATTGATCGAATACGGAGATTTAGAGATTAGTCTTCAAATATCGAAAAGGAGGACATGTAGGAGGACACTTTTCGAGAGAGAACAGAATTTACAAAAAAAGGACTGTCCTCCCTAAAGGAGGACGATTGGTCATCTTATATTTATACTTTAGTTCATTGGAACTTAGTCCAATCTAAAATTTCAGATTGAGGTTATTCTTATAATTTATAATATAAATATGTCCTAAAATACTAAATACAACATATTTAAACCCTAATATAAATGAAGTATAGATTTTAAAGCCCATAATTATTTGCATTGTAAGTATTCATACATATTGTAGCTTTGCATTGCAAATATGCACTCAAATGTTTGATTATTTTTGCCTATTTAATAACATAAATATTAAATAGGAACACAGGATATGGTCAGAATATTATTCAATACTAATTATGGCCTACATGTGTTGATAAAGGTTGGATTAATAAGTAATACCCAAATCATACTTGGTTTATAAGCCAAAATGTGTAGGTTCACATAAACGAACAAACAGTAAAATACATTCCGACATATACATACACTCAACCACAACAAGCAAAACACATTTTGGGTTTACTAGTACTGAAACTTTAGATTTCAGAAGCAGATTTTGGTTTCTTGCCCTAGAGATTCTGGTCACTGAATCTAGATCCCTCAGAGTGCCCAAAATTTTACAAATAAAAGCTATCTTTTTAAGGAGCTGTAGCCTGTTTTGGGGAGTTGAAATATTAAGAGAGAGCCAAATGCATGAACAATATTTTTTGGGGGGGGTATAGGTTTCATTTGCAGTTTTTCTTTAATGACCAACATTTATTGTAGACAGTGTAATGACTGAGTTAACATATTTTTCACACAGTGCTCACAATAATAATACAATTACATATACAGAATTTTTCTCTTCCAACTTCAATATATTCTTCTATGCATCAATCTATATTATATTATTTTCCAAATTTATACTTATTTCTTTATTTTTCCCATTTATTGGGGTTCTTACGTCATCATCTTTAAATAATAATAATAATAATAATAATAATAATAATAATAATAATAATAATAATAATATTTCTATACCGCCCTTCTCCCAAAGGACTCAGGGCGGTATACATCCTATTAAAAACACAAAAATATACAGACATCAATTAAAAAATAATTAAAATTATTAAATAATTTCAGCCCAAATTAAAACCCAAAAATTTAAAACACCCAATTTAAAATCATTTACACTGATAGCCCGGCCTGGCGGAATAGCAGGGTCTTGAGGGCACAGCGAAATACACGGAAGTCGGAAAACTTGCGCAATTCCGGGGCAGTTCATTCCACAGGGCAGGAGCTCCCACAGAGAAGGCCCTCCCCCTGGGAGTTGCCAGCCGATATACCTTGGCCGATGGTACCCTGAGGAGCCCCTCTCTGTGGGAGCGGACTGGCCAGTGGGAGGCTACTGGTGGCAGAAGTCGGTCTTGAAAGTACCCAGGTCCTAAGCCATGGAGCGCTTTAAAGGTGGTGACCAACACCTAGAATCGCACCCGGAAGACCACTGGGAGCCAGTGCAGCTCGTGCAGGAGAGATGTCACATGGGCACAATGAGTCGCGCCCATAACCACCTGCGCGGCCGCATTCTGAACCAGTTAGAGCCTCCAAGTGTTCTTCAAGGGGAGCCCCATGTAGAGAGCATTACAGTAGTCCAGCCGGGAGGTGACCAGGGCGTGAGTGACCGTGTGCAAAGCATCCCGGTCCAGAAAGGGCCGCAACTGGTGAATCAGGCGAACCTGATAAAAAGCCCCCCTAGCCACGGCCGTCATATGCTCTTCTAAAGACAGCCATGTGTCCAGGAGGACACCCAGATTACGAGCCCTCTCTGTGGGGAGCAAAGATTCACCCCCAATAGTCAGTGATGGCACCAGCTGACTATATCGGGATGTCGGGAGCCACAGCCACTCGTCTTGGCAGGGTTGAGTCTGAGCCTATTTCTCCCCATCCAGACCCGCAGGCCTCCAGGCAGTGAGACATCACATCAAGGGCATCATTGGGGTGGTCTGGGGTGGAGATGTACAGCTGAGTATCATCAGCGTACTGATGAACTCTCACCCCAAAACCACGGATGATCTCGCCCAGCAGCTTCACATAAATGTTGAACAGAAGGGGCGAGAGGACCGACCCTTGCAGCACTCCCCAAGTGAGGCACTGCGAGGTCGACCTCTGCCCCCCTGCCAACACAAACTGAGAGCGGTCGGAGAGGAAGCAGGAGAACCACCACAGCATGGTACCCCCTATTCCTAACCCCCTCAACCACTGCAGCATGATACCATGGTCGATGGTATCAAAAGCCGCTGAGAGATCTAATAGGACCAGGTCAGAGGAACAACCCCTGTCCCGAGCCCTCCAGAGATCATCCACCAATGCGACCAATGCCGTTTCTGTGCTGTATCCCTGCCTGAAGCCCGACTGGTATGGGTCCAGATAGATAGCTTCATCCAGGTACCGGGGAAGCTGTCGTGCCACCACACTCTCAACAACCTTTGCCACAAAACGAAGGTTGGAGACCGGACAGTAGTTGGCTAATTCAGCGGGTCCAAGGATGGCTTCTTGAGGAGGGGCCTCACCACTGCCTCTTTCAAGGTGGCGGGAAAGGCACCCTCACTCAGAGAAGCATTTATAATCCCCTGGAGCCAGCCTCGTGTAATCTCCCGCGAGGCCAGTACCAACCAGGAGGGACATGGGTCCAATAAACATGTGGCAGCACTAATCTTACCCATAACCCTGTCCACATCCTCGGGAGCCACAGGATCAAACTCCTCCCAGATAATATTCTCAAGACCTACCCCCGTCTCCCACCCTGGACTCACCCAGTCGGAGTCCAAGCCTTCCCGAATCCAAGCGACTTTATCATGCAGGAATTGCACAAAATCCTCAGCATGACACTGCAAGGGATCTTCCCGCACTCCCCCCCGAAAAAGGGAGTGGGTCACCCTAAACAGAGCTGCTGGGCAGTTCTCTGCAGATGCGATAAGAGCGGAAAAATAGTTAGATTTTGCTGCTTTTATCGCCACTAGGTAGGTCTTGATGTAAGATCTCACCAGTGTTCGGTCAGAGTCAGATTGACTAGTCCTCCAAATGCTCTCTAGACGTCTTTTCCGACGCTTCATCTCTCTCAGCTCCTCGGAGAACCAAGGTGCCAATTAAGATCGGCATTGGGTCAGAGGCCGCAAAGGCACGACGCGGTCCAAAGCTCCCAGCTATTCTCTCTTTATGATTTTTTAATCACTTTCTCCAAAAGTATATGTAAACATCATTAACATTTCTTTATACAATATACTTATTAACCCCTAATATTTTAATATTATAAATATCACAGTGTTCCACCACATTTTCAATATCTCAATTTTCTATAAACACCAATAAAACCAGTTGTGAATAAGATTTAACCAGTCCCAAGATTATATCTCTATAATCTTGGGTCCTAAGATTATATCCCCTGAATTTATAGTCCTTGAAAACTATATTTTCCGATACATTTTTTACATCCTGTTAATCATAACAATACCTTTAGATATACCTAGTCCTAGTCTTCCACCTCCTAATCTTAATATATTTATGTTTATAATAAATTCTATTATAGATCTATATATGTGCTACTATTTTCCCAATTTTAACTTTCCACTTATTTCTATTGGTTTTCAATATTGTTACTATATTGCAAAATATTATATCTCTATCCATCATCTCTCAGCCTTTTTAGAATTTCATCATTTATTGATTTTTTGGTGATTCTTGTATACTTCTCTCTTGGAATCCTATATGTCTTTCTAACATTTTTACGCAAACTGATTGTTCCCTCTGCCTTACCCTTTATCTCTTTCTGCTGCCTCTTTTGAATATCCATCCATAACCCTTTTGTTATTTTTGAAAGATCTTTCTTTTTTTCCTCTATTCTATTATAAGCTCTTAAGGGATTTTTAATATTTATTATTGCTGTCTTTTCAATATTTTTATCTGCTTTTAACTTATTTTTATCTTTTTGTAATTTATTTTGCTTTGTCCCTTCCACCACTCCTTCTAATTTCTCAGCTGTTTTCTGTATGGTATATTCATCTTTTCCCACCATTTGTTGAGAGTTTTCTAATTTCACGTCTTTATCTTTAAATATTCCCATTAACTTCTTACAATTCTTTGTCGCTATTTCTAACACTTCTTCATAAAAGAAATGTTTTTTTCCTGCTGGGTCATTTTGTAATAAGTTAATATACCTCTAATATCCCAGTATCCCAATATCTGAAAACTCCAGAAAAAAATCAATTGTTAATAAGATTTGGTCAATCCACAAATTATTCCTCCAGGTCCCCCAAATTTCTAATCCTTAGATGCTATAAATTTCTACTTTTCAGACTTTATAATTTCCAATTTACACCCTCCCAATTGTCCAGTTTTTAAATCTTATTTATCTTTTCTTCTTTTTATTCCCCCCACCATGATGTTGATAACCCAAATCCAATTTAGCCCAACAAGTTTCTTCAAATCTTTCAAATCCGCTTTTCAGTGAATAGTTCCAATAAAGTTTTAGTGTTTAATTTAATTTACCTTATGAATCTTCAAAAAGCTCAGTAAATATTTTCCAGCATCCAAATTGCCTACTAAAATAAAGTCAAGGCCAGGTAGCTTTCCAGATGTTGTTTACTTTCTCTCATTACTTTCCTTTGAATTTTACACATTGCGGTAATTGTTTTCCTCCAATAGATGGTGCCCCTGCTCTCAATTCCAACCTTCCACAGAGTATAAAAGTCAGAAACAGCTGATTGTTATCAACAGTCAGTCAGGGGAGTTAGAGATAGAGTTTAGAAAAGCAATTTCTCCCAATAGTCACTTTTCATAGTCACTTTTGTTTGGCTTTTCCAGGCTTAACCCCATAGGGTCTCCCAGCAAGCAGTTGCTGGCTGCATTTCACTGAGCCTGGCAGACCACTGCTATTTTCCAGCCGTTCTCACCGTGACGTCTACCGGACATCCAACAATAATTATTGATGTATTTGAATCTTGGACAATAATTCTCCTTCTAGTACTTATGTGCAGAAAGGTTTACACAAAACCACAATATATACCTGGTGAATATATAAGCAAGGACCATCAAGGTCATGTTCACATGCCCATCACTCCTCAATCTTCAAAGCAGGATCCATTGTATATCTCTGAGAAAAGCAACCCAATCTCAAACCTACAATTATTGTTGATTATTGGCAAAGTATCCCTCCCCCAAATGTTTTTGGAGCTCCAATTTCCAAATGCAACCTTATTCCTATTTTATGTATTCATTGGAAATAAAATTACAAAAAATTAAGACTTCGAAGATGGGGAGATTAGGAGTTGTTAATACTGGCGGTGGAAGAGTTCTCATGGGACCAATCAGTCCCATAACTGTGTGGGTCCCTCTGTCCTGCACTCAAGATTACACAGCCAAGTTTTGACCTCTTTACAGAAGGCCAAGTAATTCTGAGGGCAAGCTGTTCCACAAAGCAGGGGCAATGGCAGAGAAGGCCCTCTTCCTTGACCCCACCAGTCAAAATTCTTTGACTGATGGGATCTGTAGCATTTCTTCCCTGCCTGAATGAGTGGGGCAGCTGAGGTGGTCCATAGGTAGCCTATTCTATACTATTATACAAAAAAATGTACTAAAAAGCAAAAACGTACTAGAGAATCTTTAAGTATGAACAAAAGTATTTGTATATTTCTAAAAGACAGTTTAGATTACAGTTTAGAGACATTTGCATAGTAATTAATAACTTGATGAGTAAGTGAATGGATGAATTAATTAATTAATTAATTAATTAATTGAATGCACAATTACATCACTGAGAAATCAGACTATAGTTTCTTAATTTTGTAGAAGAGGCCTCAATGGGTGTGATTGGCCTACATGAAGTTATAAAAATGAATTGGAACATAAGCACATGAAATAAACCTCACCTTGACCGGATTTCCATTTCATTAAATTTGTTGTAGCAAACTGGTAGATATACTGGATAAAGAGGAACATATGTCTGTTTCTGAAAACAGAGAACAGATGGTAAGTCTAACTGATAGAACTATTATACAAGAGCATTTTGTATAATTCAGAATGGCAACAGCCTTTGAAAATTAAACATGCTGGAAAAGAAACTTGCAATAATGGAGAATTCAAAACTCATTTTGCCTTCTTGAGGTTACAGAGCCTTATGGAATGTGTACATATATCTGTGCATCAACAATACAAAGGAAATTGAGTTGACTAGAAACCTGCCAGTTCTCAGCTGCAATTACATTTTCAGAAACAGGGTGCAAAATTTATTTTAATTTCCTTATGTATATGATATGCTAAGAATATACTTCATTTCTACATAATAACGGTATCTATAATTTGTAATGCCTAGTACCACAGGTGTTAGAAACTGATAGAATCTAAAATTGGGGATTTCATAGTTAGAATTTTATCCCTTGATTTATATGATGCTTTGAGCTGCTTCCAAACAGAAATACTGATCTTCCAGAACTTGCAATACAACCAAAATTAAAGCTTTTTTTGATCTGTTACTTTCAGTGATAATACAAAGCATAGCTCTTCACAGAATATCAAAGCAGAACTTTGCTCAGGTTTGTTTATCTTCACTTAACTTTGGCTGAATCATATACTTGATTTAGAAATTATTTGAACAGAATCTTTAGACTGAGTTATTGCAACATTATATAAAAGCTGAAAAGTCAAATCTGCAAGAAATTAGCTATGCATTCCAAAAAACATTTAAAGTGGAAATCTGGAATCTGCTCTTTTTGGTTTGCCCAATAAAAATATATTGCCCAACCAAACAGGAAATAGAAACTTTCTGATCTATCTCCCATATTTTGAAAGCCTCAAATTTATTACATTAAATTTTTTAAATTTAATATTCATCACTGATGATAGTGAAAAACTTTAGTACAGTAGGCAATTGTAGCAGGAATTGTATTTGGCAAATCTGTACAAGAACATTGCAAGTGCCAGAATTTGAAATAATTCGTTCATTTACTCTGAAGATTGCAAAAGCCAAGAATGCAAGGGATTCTTTTCTATTAACTGTGGTAGGCAAACTCTGGTTCATTGCAGAACAACTCACCCATGTTAGATTTTTTCTAAATTTTGCATCAGTAACTTGATGGTTGTATTCATTGTTCTGGGCAGCACAGGCTTGATTAGCTGCAGAACTAACAGAAATTCACATCACATGGACAAAGACAAAATTCCAGTAGAGAACACAAATGGGATATAATGAATTGATCTACTGTTAATGCAATGAAGCCAAACCATCTGATTATTGGCCATTAGTCCAAGGCTACATTCTGGGCTAGCCACAACTTTTTAATTCTAGAACTTTTTTCTTCCGCCAGTGAAGGCCCCTAGAGAAATTAAGATGTCAGCAGTTACTTTAGCTTTGATCTACAGAGCATACTGTTTTAAAACTTAAAGAGAAAATATGTTCAGGAATAATGCAGGAAGAGGAAGAAAAAATATACACTGAAAAAGAATGTATGATATGGCTGGAGAGAAGTTAGAGGAAAGGGATTCAAAGGAGGAGATGGTAGAGTATCCAACAGTGAATGTGAGGACCTTATTTGGTTTAAGATAAAGTGATTTGGACCATGTGGAGCAGATTGAATAAAACATGAAATGGCCTTCATTTAATACAATCATGGTTAGTTCTCATCCCATGACCAACTAGCTTATTATGTATTGTTTCCTTACTGATGGCCTCTAAAACTGAAATTATTTATATTCAGTTGTCTCTAACTTCCTTTAAAAAATCTAGTTACAGGTTATTGCTAGAATAGATGAACATGTATTGATATCTTTCTTGTGTTTTGTTTTGTTCCCATTCTGAATCACTCCATGATAACTTTATAAAAAACTTGAGGCCAATGAAAACCTTAGCATTCTCATTAAGCTTGTATCCATTCATAAAAATATGTTCCTAACTATAAGAACAACAATATAATGATATAATGAACCACAATATAATGATAACCTTTCATAATAATACAGTGTAATCTTGGTTGTTTTTTACACACGTTGTATACAGGGCAAACTTTACATTGCAACATTACAGAACACATTTCATTATTTCTATCTACTGAAACTTCTGGTCCAATACATGAAATAGTTTCTTACAATTTTGTAGTGAGTTTTAGCTTCTGATCCTATCAGCTGCTGCCATGGTAGCATCACAAAACAATATAATTGGGACAGTTTTTGAGAGTGTATCAAGCAATAGGGAGTACTTGGGGCAGGGCCGGATTTAGATGAAAAGAGGCCCTAGGCTATTCCACTTATGAAGCCCTTTCACCTATAGTGAAAGTGTAATTTTAATTTTGCTAACAATTTGAATGTAGGCCCCTCTTGATCTTGAGGCCCTAGACTGAAGCCTAGTTAGCCTATAGGAAAATCCGGCCCTGATTTGGGGCCTCAATTAGTGTCAGGTGACATTTTTATGTTAGAATACAAATATGGTAATCACAGCCAAATGTTTAAAGATATGCATTTATATCATTCCTTAGCTTTATTACTTTGAGTTACAAAATATCAGTGTTATTTTCAAGAACTGTTTTCTGTTTCATGTAAATTGGCATTCATATGGTGGGGAGCATTTAAAATAACCCACAATGTTTGCCATTCTTGCTTTCACTGCTGCATTTAGTTGAATTCGTAACTCAAATTTTTCACTAATCTCATCCAACATGAGAATTGTGATTCTTGAATTTTGGGCCGCTTTGGAGCTAAAAGTGTAGCACATCTGGTTTTAGGACTGTGAAAATATGACCCCTCCCCTCACATTGTTCCCCAAATCTGGCAATAAATAATCTGGGGGTGGCGTGGTGGTAGAGAAAGCTTAGCAGAAATAAGTAATAACAACTGGAAAGAGCTTGGTTAGCCACAAAAGTGTCTGATTTGAAAATTAACTATTCTCAAAAGACATATTTTGTTCAGGGAATGCAATAGCAAAATAAAAAGTTGCAATTTGTACATTGCTACTTTCCACATTTATACTTATTAAATTAAAATAAGATTTATATGGTTATGTTAGGAAACAACAGAAAACAAACTCTACTACTAGGCACATTGGAGGGCACTGTGAGAAGCAGAAGACACCATCCTCATAAATAGTAGATAAATTGATTACACTAGTATAAGAACGTTGTAAGCCAGCAGAAAAGCTCTATCCTATTGGTCTAGTTCAGCCTTTGGTAATTTTTGACTGTCCCATGCATTTTTTTGAAGACTTTACTGCCATTCAAAATGGACTTCCATTTCCCATCCTGGTCCCTAAATTTTCTACTTCTATTTTTATCTCTGTATCTTGCTTTCTAAATAATATAACAACACATTAATAATAAATAATGAGATTTGCTTTGATTTGTACTAATAATTCACTTCCTAAAAAACAAATTGATTTAACTAATTATCCTTAAGTATGATACTTTCTTTCTGTATTCTTTCTTTAGGTTGCTAAAATATATGGGTTAAAAAAAATCAACAAGAATATATTCTATTTATATTTATTGCTTGTTATCCCTTTCATTACTCAAGTTTTATAATTTCTAAATAAAATTCTATCACAAATGGAGAAAAAAAATCATAGAAGCAAAATGTCTACATCAAATTTGGTTATATATACTACAGCTCATTTATAGCCTTTAAAAGATATAATGGTTGTGAATACAGTTGGAACCAGAAGTTTTTTTCTGGTGATGAATTTCATTCTATTGGACAGTGAGTTTCATCCTAAAGAATGAGTTATTCTAAAGCAAGTCATTACTTTTTAATAGCAATTTAAAGTGAGCTAACTGAGAAATGGAAAAGTCTGTGGTGAATAGATGGATGGATTTTTCTGATGACAGATTCTAATTTAGAAAGATTTCTCAGTGAATGTAAACAAAGGTATAAGAATGTTCTTAAAACTAGATGTGTTATGTTTTGAGCTTAGAACTCTACAAATATTTTGAGTTTTATTTTCACAAGGTATTCATTCTGATTTAAGTTATATTTTAATGGGAATACTGAAATAATCTGACAATTATTTGTTGAATAATAAAACAATATTTTCATTTTTTTAATATTTATTGTACCAAAACAAATTCAGAAGATAATGCCTATGTTTCATTAGAATAATATTCAAAACATCTCCAAAATTTGATCATTAGAGACAGTAGAAATTGGAAATTTTAAGCCATTGAGACATAATGTCAATACTATTGGATGAGAGAGATCCAGGGGCAATTCTTTACTGTTTCCTGAAGTTCACTATATGATTTGGCTCATTCCTATCCATTCATCACTAAATTTATTTGAGTAATTGTTGTAAGGAAAGGGAGATGTATGTGTCACTGCGTTTTTGTATTTACCAGCTGAGCTCATCATTTCCGACTTTCCGTAGCTTGCCAACTTTTTATCAGTAAGCTATGTGTATCCGCATCCACATTCCATTCCACACACTCCTTCCTTTGTTCTCTTGCCAGGGGTCCGGCTGCTGAGAAAAGCAGCTGGCATGAACTTTTTCAAAATGTAACAATTACTTTTTTTAGTTAGCAAGGTGTTTTATTTTCTTTATAACAAATAAATGAGTTTTCTTAGAAGAAATATCTTCGGGGTTTGTTTTCTTAAAGTATACTGCAAGGAAAGGTCTCGATCCACTCCTCGTAATCAGGCACAATTATCCCAAAAGCAGAATGGGATTAATCAACGCCCTGACATCTGGTAGCAGTCGCACGGTTGAAATTATGGCTTTTTTCCTTGTTTGTTACTTTTGATGATAAGCGCATAGGCAATTAGTTTTTAGCTACTGAGGTACGCTAATTATTTTTTGCTAAGATGCCGAAAAAGAAGTAAAACAAATACAGAATGCATTTTGCCGAAGATATAGATATCTCTGCTCTCACTAATGAAGAAGCGAAAAGAATTCTACAAAGGCTTCAGGAGGAAAATAACAGAAGAGCTGTTTTTGAACGCGAAGCACTATGACTGAGGTCAGTAACTCCCCCTTCTAATTATGCAAGCTCTCAAACTGTCTCCCCAGAACCTTCTGAATTTGTAACGCTTGGTGCAGAGCCAGATTTTCCACAAACGGCAAAGCTTTTTCACCCCCATGCAGAGAGAGAAATAATTCATTATTCTCCTCCAAGCCCTGAACTCACCCACCGTCAGAAAGCTATAAAAGCTTATCGTACCCATATAGAATTCTATCAACATGAGCTATCTCAGGCACAAATGGATTTAGCTATGCTTGAGCAAGATAAGAGACAGTCTAGTGTTTTCAAAATGTCTAAAAACACCATATTGCCTTCTTCTTCAGAGCCAAAGACACTCCCCCTGGTGGATTTTGTGTCAGGCCAATCAGAACAGACAGCAGTGCACACATCACATGTCTTACATAACCACTCCTACTCTAAAGTTACAAGTGCCACGTATGCAGAGCTGCCCAAAACTAAAGGTGCAGCACCATCTGCTGGCGAAAGTAATTTACTAGAGAAAGCTGAAAGGCAACGTAGTCTACATGAGCACTTTGAATTATTACAGCAGACCCTGGCAAACCTGTCTCTAACTCACTCAGAGATTCAGGCTGCAATCCCACAAGTGTCTCCACAGGCCCAAACTCAAGCACCCCCTGGTGGTGCTGGTGTCCTTTCAGATGGAACACAACAAAGCTTAATGCAGCAAAGGCAAATGACTGCATCTCCAGCAGGTCATGCCAATATTGCAGCTCAAGCACAAATGGCAGCTGGAATACAGCAGATTCCAGTGCAACAGCCACAGCAGCCTCAAATGCATGCACATGTGCTTCCAGCTGTACAACCAGGGCCAGCTCCTGGTCCACCTCCAGCGCAACAAGTGCCTTTACTTCCACAGCCAGCACCTCAAATGCACATTCCTCAACAGGCATTTTCTGTTGCTCCACTAGCTGGTGAGTCAAAATTAAAAATGTCAGGACAGAATTATAAGGCCTGGGTCAGTGAGATTGGATTGCTACTTCACAGAGAAGGCACTCACTGTATGGTTTTTAACCCCCCGGCTCAGCCTTGGTCCTCTGCAATAAAAGACTTGGAGACAAAAGCCTGCACAACATTATTGATGTCCATGGATACTGAACTGCAGGTTACATTTTCGCCTGATGCAACAGCCCAACAAATTTGGGTCCAATTGGAAAATTGCTACAGGCCTGTTTCAATTGAATCTTCATGTTTGCTCATGTCTCAATTCCATGGTTCGAGATTGAAACCTGGTGAACAAATTGGAGGACATTTGACCAAACTGAAAGGGCTGAGAAGAGAATTGAGAGAAAGAGGCTATAACATTGATGATATTCAAATAATCAGCATTATTATTAACTCTTTGAATTATGAATGGAAAGATGCCATTACAAAGATTAACCAAGTCCCTATTGCTCAACGCACAGTGGACAACATATGCAGACTTTTAATTGAAGAAGAAGCACTCATGCTAGCTACTCCACACTTGAGAGGACCACCCGCATCAAGAGCTCCAGCTAGGCGCCCCTTCCGAGGAAGGACCTACGCTCCAAGGATGCCAAGATGCTACATCTGTGATCGTGTGGGACATGCCGCCCGGGATTGTCCCCAATGAGTTCCAGCTCCCGTCACGTACCAGCCCAGAGGAACAGATTCCAGAGGCAGAGGCAGAGGCGGAAGACAAGGTCGTCGTGGTCCCAGGCGTGATCCACAAGCACCACTCGCCACTTTGGCTTTAACCAATGATCCATAACCTCAACCAGAGTGCGACAGATGACTCCTGTGGACTTTGGACAGTGGTGCAACATTGCATGTTACCTACAGAAAGGAACTTTTCACAGAGATGCACGAGCCTGAACCTGAACTACGTGAACTTTATTCTTTTTCAAATCATCCTTGTCAGGTCAAAGGAAAAGGAACTGTTTATGTTGAAGAGCTCGATGCATTCATTCCTGATGTTTATTACATACCAACACCAACCAGTAATTTGCTTAGTCAGTGTCACTTGTCTAGAGCATTAAAGTTCCAGGTTCACGACCTTGAAAAAGCAAGTTACATAGTTAAAGATAGAGATATTGTAGCTGAAACCATATTAATTGGTGGTGTTTATTACTTAAAGCCAAAGCCTAAAACGCAAACTCAGGCAAGTATACAAACTCCAAAAAGGGAGAGCACAGGCCCAGAGAGAGATGCTCCAGTGAGATACCCTGTTGCTGCTCCAAAGGCTCCTAAAGCCAACAAAAAGAGAATTGGGAAACAGGTTGCTCAGAGCAAGCCTGAGGTTCTTCATAAAACTGTTAATGTTGAGAATTCACTAACTGGTAAACCTTTGCATTCCAGGTGTATCCACAAATGGCATAGAAGGTTGGGGCATGCCAGTTTCCGTGTTCTTAGGAAGATGCCGGAGTTCGCAAAAGGTTTGGATCTAAAGGGGTGTAAGGTGTTTTTGGATTGTGCTGTATGCAAAAGGGCCAAATCCAAAGCAGCAGCCATTCCCAAACGTGCTACACGCCTGTCAATACGCATTTTTGATTTGGTTCACATTGACATAGTTGGTCCATTTCCGCCATCATTTGGTGGTAGAAAATATTTTCTAACAATTGTTGATAATTACTCTAGATATGGATATGTATATCCTATGAAAGAAAAATCTGAGATCTTTCAGATCTTTAAAGACTTTGCAGCCCTTGTTTCCACCCAACACCAAGTTCGCATCGCCAGAATCCAGAGTGATCATGGTGCCAAATTCATGTCTCAGCGTTTCCAGGACTGGATGCGTAAGAATGGAATTCTTCATCAGACGTCGGCTCCTTACACACCGGCTCACAACGGAGAGGTACTACAAACCATGATGCGTTGTCTCCTAGAAGACACCAACCTTGATATGATATATTGGGGTGAAGCTATAAAATATGCAAATTACATTGTCAACCGTACTTGGAGCAGTGTAATGAATCAGACTCCTTTCTTCATGTTGTATGGCTACAAGCCCGATCTTAAAAACATCCATATTTTTGGTTCATATGCTATGGTGAACATTCTCTTAGCTCAAAGAAGGAAAGGAAGTCCAGCAGCAAAGAGACTGAGATTTATGGGTATTGATGATAATTCAAAATGGAGCAAATTTATTGACTCTAAACATGCAATTGTGATTTCCCAATCTGCTAATTTTGAGGAAGATATTGACTGGTCCAGGATTCATTCCAATGATCCTGGAGTTTATTTTCCTAGAGATGATACTGCTGATGCCACGCAGATTGATGATCAAGATTCCACTAGTTCTTCTCAACCCGATGTTCCGTCTTCGCAAGCCGCGGATGCTGATGCTAGTGACGAATGTGAGGATGAGGACGAAGTAAAAGAAGACTGGACAGTTGTTCCGAGACGTTCCAAGAGGGCCACAAAAGGAATCCCTCCACAACGATATTCTTGGCAACTGACAAAAGCACCCTTGCCTTTGATTTGCAATGTTACACTTCCACCTGATAATTTCACACAAATCAAGCAGCTTCCTGATTCAGAGCAAGAGAAATGGTACGAAGCAATGCAGGTTGAAATGGACAGTCTAAAGAAACTTAAAGTGTTTACACCTGCAAAACCTCCAGCAAACAAAAAGGTCATTGGCACTCGATGGGTCTACAAAATCAAAAAGAAACCAAATGGTGAGTCATTGTACAAGGCCAGACTTGTAGCTCAGGGTTTCGCTCAACGTTATCCTGAGGACTACACAAATACTTACTCACCGACAGTCAGAACTGAGAGTGTAAAAATTGCTTTAGCTACTGCAACTATCCTTGGTTTAGAAGTTTTCCAGTTTGATGTTGACACAGCTTATCTAATGCAGACCTAGATGAAGAGATCTATGTGAGAAGTCCTCCAGGATTCCGACAGCAAGAAGGGGATACCTGGTTTCTAAACAAAAGTCTTTATGGTCTGAAACAATCTGGTTTAATGTGGTATTTATGTCTTACTGACAAACTAAATTTAATGGGCTTTATTAAGTCCGAAACTGATGAGTGCGTGTTCACAAAAAGATCTAACAATGCATATGAGATAGTTCCTGTTTATGTTGATGATATTGTTTATATTGGTCCAAATAAGCAAATGAGTGAAATTTTTGCCAAAGCTTTGCAGAGATACTTCACATTGAAATCATTAGGTCATATTAGCATTTATTTAGGTGTTCAGATTGAAAAAACACAGAAGGGGTTTAGTCTTTCACAAGAAGATAAAATTGAACAAATTTTGCATCATTGCAACATGAAAGATGCTAACACAACAAAGACACCCATGCAAACAGATTTTCACAACTTGACACAAGAAGCAAGTCCTGAGTTCGAGGATCAAACACTTTATCGTTCAGTTATTGGGTCACTATTGTACATTAGTAGTTGGACCAGACCCGACATTGCACTTAGTGTTAATCTCTTATCTCGACATGTAGGTAAGGCAAAACAGTTTCATTGGACATGCGTTAAGAAATTATTGAGATACCTAAAATACACCAAACATTTGAAATTATTGTTAGAACCAACACGTACTGATTATGCAGAATTAAGTTGTTATGCAGATTCTGATTAGGCAAGTGATAAGAAATCACGTACTTCAGGTTATATGATGTTGTTAAATGGATGTCCTATTTATTGGCAAGTACGTAAACAGAATTTTGTTTCTTGTTCATCTACTGAAGCTGAATATGCTTGTGTTTCAGATGCATGTAATTCTCTAACTTGGTTTGATGCTTTAGTCACAGATATCTGGACACGTCCGATTCGACCGATCACCGTGATGGAAGACAATGAATCGGTGGTTTATATTTCTGAATCTCATTTTACAGGTTCTAGGTCCAGACACATTGACATCCGTTATCAAAACATAAAACATTTAGTGACAAAAGTTTTTGTTAAAATGCAGTATGTATCTACACATGATCAAATTGCTGATCTCCCAGCAGCTCAACATGAGTATCTGCGTAAGATGTGCTTTATTTGATGATGTACTGATATTCGCTCAACTGGCAAAAGAAGGGGATGTCACTGCATTTTTGTATTTACCAGCTGAGCTCATTATTTCTGGATTGTCAGACTTTCCGTAGCTTGCCAAATTTTATCAGTAAGCTACGTGTATCCGCATCCACATTCCATTCCACACACTCCTTCCTTTGTTCTCTTGCCAGGGGTCCGGCTGCTGAGAAAAGCAGCTGGCACAAACTTTTTCAAAATGTAACAATTACTTTTCTTAGTTAGTGAGGTGTTTTATTTTCTTTATAACAAATAAATGAGTTTTATTAGAGAATACTTCTTCGGGTTTTATTTCAGAATATTGCAACTTGGAGAAAGCCATGGTCCATCCTCTAATTAATCAGGGTGATTGTCCCAGAGCCAAAAATGGGATCGATCAAAACCCTGACAGTATGTGTGCCTTTTTTGCTGTGGAAGAATGGGACAAAATTAAATAAGAAATAAATATGTATCTGCTTTTAAATATTAATCTGCATATTTTATGACAGAGATAGGGAGAAAGTGTCCAAAATGCTAAGTTGCTTTTTTTATTTTTTATTGTTGATTCTTAAAGAGGACAAAGTTATGCTATTATAACTGTTGAATCCAGTGGGTAAACAGGCAGGAGGCTAGGTTATTCCAACACCAACTTTATTAGAACAATAACAAACAAGAACAATGCATGCAGCAGTAAGATGAGAGCAACACATCTGACAGCTCCTTAAATAGCTAGCTGTCAGATAGGTCAAACCAATCAAACCAATTGGAGAACAAGGATTGGTGTTAGTTCCACCAGTGTGGCCTCTACTAGGTGGAGTCAGGTGGTCCCGGCTAGGCCGCTGGGTAGTCGCATCAGCGATCCTCCTTCTCAGGTGATTAACATGTCGCCGCCAAACTCTCCCATCGGAGAGTTGAACCCTATAAGAATAGGGACCGGTTATTTGTGTAATCTGGCCCGGCAACCACCTACAGTCCTTATCAAAGTTCAAAGCATAGACTAAGTCCCCCACACTGAAAACCCTGGAAGGCATGCGCACTCCGGGCAGCGGCTCCTGATTGTAGTCAGGGTGCAAATGGTTTAGGGTCATCTGAAGCTGCCGGCCCATGAGGAGTTCAGTTGGACTATGCTTAGTAGTCGAACTGGGTGTTGTGTGTTGGGCCAACAGGTATTGGTGGATCTTTTGGTGCCAATTTGTGATGCCCAACCGGCGTAGCGCCTCTTTGGCCGATCTTACGGCCCTTTCTGCCAGCCCATTAGCGGCAGGATTACACGGAGCTGTCTGGGCATGGCGAATGTCCAGCCGGACAAGAAACAACTGGAAGGGTGCTGATGTGAACTGTGGCCCATTATCTGTGACAATGACATCCGGCAACTCATGGGTAGCGAACAGGGCCTCCAGAACCCCAATAATGGCTGTAGACGTGGTGGCGTGCATGATGGCAAGTTCTACCCACTTGGAAAGTGCATCTACTGTGATTAGGAATGTCTGGCCTTGGAAGGGGCCCGTAAGGTCTAGGTGAACTCTTGCCCAAGTGGCTCTGGGAGGTTCCCACTCCAGTACCGGGGCCGTTGGCGGAGCAGGTCTAGTGTGTTGGCACTGCGGGCAGCGGGCAACCCAGTCCTCAATGTCTTGGTCGATTCGCGGCCACCAGACATAACTACGACCGAGGGCCTTCATGCGGACAACGCCCGGGTGGGCATTGTGAAGGCATGACAAAATTTGGGACCTGACATTGGTGGGCACCACCACTCGGTTCCCCCACAGAAGGCAGCCCTTGTTAACAGACAACTCATGCTGTCTGCGGCATTAAGGGATAAACTCGGCTGTAGCCTGGGAGTGCGGCCAGCCCCTGCATATCCAGTCTAGAACAGTGGACAGGACTGGGTCCAACGCGGACTGGGCCTGAATGTCAGTGGCTGTCACCAACATTGTTAAGTCGTCCACTAGGAGGACGGAAGCCGCCAGGGCAGGATCGTGGACAGCTAAAGGGAGGGGACAGCGGCTAAAAGCATCAGCATGCCCAATGGCCTTTCCTGGCTTATACAATAACAACTGAGAAATACGTGGATTAAATATCAGCTGATGTTCAGTCATACTGACTGCATCTTTACTCAGTTAAATCTGATGTAAAGATGCAATCAGTATGACTGAACATCAGCTACAAACATGAGCAGTAATATTTACGAAATACTTTGCATTAGAAAAGATCATATTTTCCAAATATACAGTGAAGATTAACGAACCAAAGAACAGAATTAGTATCATGCACTTATATTAGTTAATTATTTATTTATGTTAGGAGAACTGTACTCATTTTATGTATTCAATTCATGCTTATACTTATATATATTATCTAATATGTACTCAAATAAATACATAAATACATAAATAAAATGTGTAAAAGGTCTGTGTATGAAGGGACATTTTGGACATAATTACAAAGTTTCTATGGAGTTGTTTTAAGGACATTAATAAAACTCTTGTCACATGGAAAATCTGTCTAATTAATATATATATTAAAACAACCTGGATTTTTTTTTTATTGCAAAAGTTTTACAATTACATTTTCACCCCTTTTCCCCCCCCGCCTCCCCCCCAGACTTCCCAACCTCCCTAACCCTCCCTAACCCTCCCCTCCCCCAGACTTCCCTATAATATACTCATACTCATAAAAAACCCTTAATATAACACTTATATATAAACTTGAACTCCTCCCTCCCCTGTATAATTTTTCTCTTTACCTCATTACATTAAAATATTTCCAATACATTATTTTCAAATAAAAGCTATTTGATACTTTCTAGTTTGATATTTGTTCTGAACATATTCTATCCACCTTTTCCATTCCCATTCATAAGTCTCTTGTGAACAATCTTTTAAATATGCTGAAATCTTCGCCATCTCTGCAAAACTGGCCATCTTCAAAGTCCATTCCTCGATAGTGGGCAAAGCTTCATTCTTCCAGTATTTACCTATCAACAATCTTGCTGCTGTTATCATATACAATATCAATTTTGTTTCACCCAATGTAAAACCCTTAACTATACCCAATAAAAACAGTTGTGGAGAAAATTGAATTTTTTTCTTCAAAACATTCTGCATGACCCACCAAATTTTTATCCAAAAAGCCTTAACTTTCCTACAGGTCCACCAAACATGATAATACGTAGCATCCAAACATTCACATCTCCAACATTTTGGCTGAACATTAGGGTACATACATGACAACTTTTTGGGATCTAAATGCCATCTATAAAACATTTTATAGAAATTTTCCCTCAGGTTCTGCGACTGTGTAAATTTAACATTCTGAACCCAAATTTTTTCCCATGTTTCCAACATCACTGGTTCTTCAAAATTTTGTGCCCACTTAATCATACAATCTTTAACTAATTCAGTTTCTGAGTCCCTTTCTAGCAAAACATTATAAAGCCTTTTGATATGCATTGGACCTTTCTCTCTTATATGTCTAACCAATTCTTCCTCATGCAACATAATACCAGTTTTTTGGTCCTCTTTCCATCTCAATTGTAATTGATTATATTGTAACCAAGTTAAATTAATCCCTTCGTCCAACAGTGTCTGCAATGTCTTCAGCTGCCATCTGCCCGCATCTGTAAAAAGAACCTCTTTGTATAAAAACCCCCCGAGTGACATTATATTTGTATTCCACAAAGTATGACCAAGATCCAGCCATAGCGGTATTTTATAATCCCATTTGAGTCGATGCTTCTTCCAAACTCTCATCAAAGAGTCTCTAAGTATATGACTTTTAAATACTTTATCAACTTTGTCATCATAAAATAAGTAAGCATGCCATCCAAATTCAAGATCAAAACTTTCTGCATTCAATATTCCAGCCTTTTTGCTTCCAAACCAATCACTTGTTAAAGTTAAAGCTGCTGCATCATAATATAGCTGTAGGTTTGGAAGTTTAAGACCTCCTCTTTCTGGAACATCTTGCATAATTTTCAATTTCACTCTCGGCTTCTTCTCGTTCCAGACGAACTTATTCACTCCAGATTGCCAAACTTTCAATTGTTTATCACTTTTAAGCACCGGAATCATTTGAAACAAAAAAAGAAATCTTGGCAAAATATTCATCTTAACTGCTGCTATTCTTCCAAGTAGAGACAGCTGCAGTTTTTTCCAAGTCTCCATATCTTTCTGCACCTCTCGCCACAACACCTCATAGTTATTTTGAAACAATTTCATGTTTGATTCTGCAACCTGAACTCCTAGATATTTTACCTTAGGTACAGTCTCAAAACCTGCCCTCCTTTCAAGCTCATGTTTACGATCTTGTGTCATGTTTTTAGCTATCATTTTAGTCTTTTTTGGATTCAATCTAAAACCTGAAACTTTACCATAGTCTTGTATAATGTCCTTCATCAAGATTATTGATTCCATTGGTTGTGATAGGGTAACAACCAGATCATCTGCAAATGCCTTTATTCTGTAATCCTCTTGCCTAATCTTTATACCTTTCAAGATATTAGAGTCCCGTATTGTATTTAGCGAGACTTCTAGTGTTAAAATAAATAAAAGTGGGGACAACGGACATCCCTGTCTTGTTCCTTTTTCAATTTTAAACTCTGTTGTCAGACTTCCATTAATAATGATCTGTGCCTTTTGCTCTTGATAAATTGCCGAAATCGCCTGTATAAATTGATCCCCAAAGTCCATCTTTTTCAAAGTCTTTAATAGAAAATTCCAATCCACTCTATCAAAGGCCTTCTCTGCATCCAAAAAGACCAGCACTGCAGGGATCTGTTTATTCTTCTCAAGATATTCCAATAAATCTATTACTTGCCTTACATTGTCCTTCATATATCTGCCCTCGATAAATCCCGCTTGATCATCATGAATCACCTTTTGAATTACTGGCATCAACCTGTTGGCTAGTACTTTCGCAAAAATTTTATAATCTGTATTCAAAAGAGATATTGGTCTATAGTTCTCTGGTTTTTTAGGACCGATTTGTTCTTTTGGTATCAAAGATATGTAAGCTGTTGTCCATGATGGGGGTATTTTACCCCCTTGCTGAATATTGCAAAATAAATCTCTAAGTTGTTCCACCATTTCAGCTTGCAAAGTTTTGTAATACACTGCAGTCAAGCCATCCGTGCCAGGAGCTTTGGCTATTTTTAACTGTTTAATTGCTACTATTATCTCCTCCTCTGTTATAGGATAATTCATTCTTTCCTTTTGTTGATCAGTAATTTTTGTAACTCTTTTATCGTTTAAATATTTTTCTATAAGTCCATTCTGCACCTCCTCTTTAGCATATAATTTAGTATAATAGTCCACAAAAGCTTCTTTAATTAATTTTTGTTGAAAGATTTCTTTCCCTCCAATATCAATACTATCAATAGTCCGTATACTTTGTTTTTTCCTCAATGTGTAAGCCAACCATCTGCCCGGTTTATTAGCGTTACAAAATGTGTTATGCTTCGCATATTGTAAGTTTGTTGCAACTTGTTCCGCCATAAGCATTTGAAATTGGTCTTTATAGCACTACGTATTCTTTCATCTGTTGGATTTTTAATAAGTAACTGTTCTTTATTCTTTATTTCTATTTCCAGTTCAGATCTTTTCTTTTGTCGGAACAGTCTATGTTTAGAGTTCATGTAGATAAGTACCCCTCTCATATAAGCTTTACTTGCATCCCACACAATTTCAATTGGGGTACCTTTATTCAAATTTATTTCAAAAAATTCTTTCAAATGCTTTTTAAGTTCTGTTGTATTTGTTTCATATCTAAACAAATTCTCATTTAATCTCCAAGAACGTCAGGAGTTTATGCAGGAAATTAATGAAGTTAAAGATATGGTGAAACAGAATCAAAACAAGGTGACCAAAAAAATATCAGAAGTGGCATCCGGCCTGGCAGAATTTATTGGGAAAGTTGATTTTAAAGTTGAAGAACTTTAATCAGAAGTTAATGTTAAGATGAAAGACAATGATTATAAAATTGCTGATGTTGACAATAAAATGCAAAGAGTTGAAAACGAGATTGTCATGATACAATTCAGGGCAATGGAGTTTGCTATACAGCTTCGAGGAATTCGAGAGGAGGAAAGACAGGATTTGAGACAAGTTTGTTCTGAGGCCCTGGCTAAGATTTTACAAGTTAATCCAGATGTGGTTTTTCACAAAATAGACAAAATTTACAGAGTGAACTCTTGGGTGGCCAGACAAAGACAATTACCTAGAGATGTGGTCATATATTTTACAGATAGAGAAATAAGAAACGATATCCTGCAAAAATCCTTTTACACTTCTGTACAAGTGGGGGGCTCACGAATTGGAATTTATAAAGAATTGCCTCCTAAAATGCTGAAAGTTAGAAAAGAATTTGGCTTTCTTGTTAAGGAATTGCAAAATTTACAGATACCTTTCCGGTGGGACGCACCAGTTGGCATAATTTTCAGATACAAGGGAGAAAGATACCGTTTGAATACCGTGGAGAAGGCACAGCACTTCTACACTACTATTCTTAAGGAAAGAACACCCTCTCCACGTACATCTACAGTTTTGGAGATTAAAGAGAGTGAAGAGAAGCAACCTCAACAAGAACTGCAAGAACAGTCTAAGCAGGAATTAGAAGAAGTGCAAGGTGCAGAAGGAGGTTTTCTGGATGAGCCCTTGCTGGAATCTTCTCCAATCTTGGACCCGGTTCGGATGATTGAAGTTAAGGATCAACGTATAACTTGAGCTCAAGCTAAGTTACTTAAACAAAAGCAACAACAACAACAGGAAAGACAAGACAAGGAGGCAGATAAGAGTACTGCACAAGAGACTGGAGCTATGGGAGGAGTGAGATCGAAGCTTTCGGATGATCTTCAATTATTTTGCTCTTTGCTCCAGAAAGAGGCTGATGATGTTTAAGTGTTTATCCTGGAATGTTAATGGGTTGAATTCAGCACAGAAAAGGAAGAAATTATTTACATATTTGAAACAATTTAATAATGATATAATTTGTTTACAAGAAACGCATATCACAACTCAAGATCAAAAATATTTGATAAACTCCAAACTAGGAACACATTTTATATCTTCAACTTCGCAAAAAAAGAATGGTGTGGTAATTTATGTAAATAAAAAGTTAACAGCTAAAGTTATAGAAACAGATGAAGATGGTAGGTTTGTAGCAATTGAATTGTCTACAGCAAATGGCCAAATTCTTCTGATTGGGATTTATGCTCCCAATCAACAACAGGACTATTTCTACAAGATGTTACATACTAAAATATTGCAATGGGATTACAGATCTATTTTAATTATGGGAGACTGGAATGGAGTAATCGACTCTAAATTAGATAAAAAGAGTTTGGCAAAGTCTAGAATCAGATTACCACAGACCTTTTTGGACATGAAAGAAGATATGGAACTAAAAGATGTTTGGAGAATACATAATCCAAAAGAATTGGACTATACTTTTTTTTCTGACAGACACAGATCCTTCTCTAGGATTGATTTTATTTTGTTGACAGATGATTTACTTGTTAAGACAAAAAGAACAAAGATTTTTTCAAGAACTTTGACTGACCATAGCCCAGTATGGATAGAAATTGAGATGGACAAAATACAATCTCAATCTTGATCCGGGGTACGGTGTTTTCACATTTCATAAGTCAAATATTGGATGGATTCCATCCATAACTATCACTATACATTATATTATACAATACTATATAATCGTCTACATTTCTATACCATTGAGTCCATTTCTGGTGTTTAAGCAACTATAGCCTATTATCGTACTTTTATCCTATTCTTTAACCAATTATACCATATGTATAATATAATATACAATTATATTGTATTTTGTCTTTTTAAATATTGGAAAACTCAATAAAGTATATTTAAAAAAAAAAAAAAAAAAGAAATTGAGATGGACAAGGTTGAAAACAACCTGGATTTTTATTGCTCAACAGATTCTTATAGAATTACAGCTCTTGGGATTCTCTGCTAGTATGGTTTTGCAGCTTATTTGATACGTTAAATGTTGGGGAAGACTGAATTATTGACATGCCTAAACCCCAAATATTATTCTGTGTTAGTAAACTTTCATAACAATGTTGATTGTGATCATAGACCTTTACTTTGAACAAGTATTCTACATGCTGCAATTATTTTCAACAATTTAATATGCACTAAAGTCCATAAGAAATACCATTTCACCATTTTGCTCTCAGAGTTTCAATTTTATTCAAGGGAGTGGACTGGGGTTCACTAGTTCATGACTAAAGCGAAAAGTCTTCTGTTGTCCTTGCATATATCCAAGGACTGAAAAGCTACACAGAAGAAATGAGATCTTCTAATAGCATTTCATTGTTTGCTAGAGGGTCTACTGACACACGTAAGTGTCTTTCATTCCTAATCTATTACCAGCCTGAATTCTGATTCAGTATAAAGCTTTTTCTTGTTGACTGTAGACTTAACTTGTCTGAAAGAGGTTTTTGTGTCTTTAATGTGACAAATAAAATGCTGATATGTATCTTCTAAAGAAGTAGGCTTTTGAAATATCACATAATAAAAAATTGCATTTATATACATAGCTGATAGATATTCCACACATTACAATTGTTTATTTGATGTTACATTATTATGAACATATAAATAGTTGTACATTCTTTCCAAAATGAATGCACAAGGTGTAAATTGGCATCCACATTTGGGCTTTGAAGGGTACAAAAATTGCTAAAGTTGCTATTAGTTTTTTTTCCTTTTGGTGTATATATGTGAAGGGGGGGAATCATTCGTTCATTCATTCATTCATCACATTTATAGACTGTCAATCTCATCTAAATGACTGGAGAGTTTATAATTAAAAATATATCATAATATAAAAACATAAATAAGAACATAGTTAAATGGAATTAAGTGGTTAAAGTTAAAATATTAAAAGTTAAAGAATTAAAATGTTTAAAAGGTGGATAATAACCTCATGATACCAGCCATCCTAGGATTCCATATCACATTTAATTCCCTCAAAATAGGCATTCCTAAGTCTTAACCTTTTTTCAGAAGGCCAGAAGATTGGGTGCCTTGTCCCTCACCTCTGGGGGTAAGGTTTTCCTAAGAATTGGCAATGGCAGAGAGGTTATCTTCTCAGATCCTGCCAGTTGGAATTCTTTAACTGATGCAATCTGCAACATGCTGTCCTTGCTTGACTAGGTGGGACAGTACAATGTGGGGCAAGATGAGATGGTTCCGTAGATAACTTGGTATTGTGGAAGGTTGTCTGGATTCTCAGGAGGGAGGAAGTGCATTTCAGAAGAGAAAAGGCAGTGAAATTTTGATAGCTTAAGTGGGAGCAAGACAGTTAAAACAGGTTCTCCATAACAATTCTCAGAGTATATGTTTAATAATGTAAGAAGTTTGTTTTAGTTTGGCAAGATTTCACTCTATAGGTGAGGAACAATAAAAGAAACTGATTAAAATAACCTCAATGTGTCTTTCTTCTTTTTGGGGGCTTGACATCTGGTCCCATACGATAAAGGGCTTTCAATATGATAATCAAAACTTGATTTGGACCAAACTGGTATCCAATGTAGTTCATGTAATAGACGTACCCACGACTGCTCATGCCACTGTATTCTGCACCAATTGAACTTCCCTATATTCTTCAAAGGTGGGCTCATTTACACCGCTTTGCAATAATCCCTTCAGAAGATGACCAGGGTATCTGTGAAATAAGGGCTTCTAGATTTAGGATAGAGCATTACTGGCAAGATTCCTTCTAGCCACAACTGTCACCTGTTCTTTGAACAGGAGTCATAAATAACTGCACCTGGCCTTTCTGGGGTAGTGTAATCCCATCCTGGATCAAAACGGTCAACTCCTGAAATCATATGAGTCTCATACTCATATCTTACTAGAATCCAGTTAAAGTCTGTTGTTCCCTATCCAGAACCCCATAACTCCAAGCACCATGAAACAGCATCCACATTACTTCACCCGGAGCAGAGAGATATACCTGGATATCATCAGCATACTGATAATATCTCATCCCACAGCAACAAATGAGCTCAACTAATTACTTCATGTAGATGTTAAAAAGAGAGAGACCTATCACTACCCAAAGCAGAAGCTATAGGCTGGATCTCTTGCTCTCTATTAACTCTAATTGGACAGATTCCAGGCAAAGGAGGTCAACCAACACAGAGCTCTGCACACTATTCCCATTACTTCCAACTCCTGAAGCTACCCCCAAAGCAGTGGTGTAATCTGAACTGCTTTACTACCGGTTTGCTGGCTGCGCTTGCGCATTGTGCGCCAAATGCATGCTGTGTGAGAGCATGCACAATGTGCACCATGCACCAAATGTGAGGTGCGTGCATGCGTGCACACCAAAAGGAGACATGTGGTAATTAGATCAGTGTGCGCGGGGTGTGTGTGTGATCAGCTGTGGCACACAATCTTTCTTTTTTTAATTTTAAAAGCAAATTTTTACAAGTGAATAGGTTGTAAAAATTGCTTTTAAAAGTAAAAAACAAAAGGCTCTGATGATCGTGCAGCTCAGCTGTGATTGTCAGAGCCTTTCTTTACTTTTAAAAGTAATTTTTTACAGCTGAGCTGCGCGATCGTCAGAGCCTTTTTGTTTACTTTTAAAAGCAAAAAAGCAAAACCTTCTGCGCATGTGCAGTGGGTACAAAACACATTACTTTCTTTTTTAAAACCAGGAAGTAACAACAACCGGGCAGGTGGGCAGAGCCTCATGCTGCGATCGCTATTAGTTCTCCGAACCACCTGCCACAATCGCTACCGGATCGGGCGATCCGGTCCAAACTGGGAGCATTTCACCCCTGCCCCAAAGGATGCTGTGTCAATGATATTGAAAGACTCCAAGAAGTCAAGAAGATCCAGTATGGATGCACATCCAACTCCTGCCAGATATCATCCAAAAGCATGACCAATGCTATTTCTGCCTCATATCTCCCATGTCATATCCAGGATCCTCTGGAGCTGCAGCACAATCATCTTCTCAACCACTTTCCCTATGTCACTCTATGTTAAATGGCCTTAATCATCCAGGAGGTGTGTTGATCTAAATCATAGGGGGTTGCATTTACAGTTCTGAGGACCCTACTCACTTACTCAAATCCAGCAGGATCAAACTGTTTCCAAATAACTGGGTAAGGATATTTCTCCAGGCATTTCCAACAGACAGCACCATGCTTGGTCTCCAACTCAGAACAGATCTAAGCAATTTTATCTACCAGATGCATGAAAATGTGTCAGCACAGCTCTGAAAATAAATCCCAGGGTCCCCTTTATCTAAAATGTCCGCTAAGATGTTAAAGTGTTTCCTATATTTTATTTATTGAAGCATGTACAGTACATGTGACTTACTTTGTCTTTACCTGGATTGCGTTGTTAACCAAATTATTGTGCTTTCTACATTTTAAAAAAGTTATGAAAAACAATCCACAATGAGTATTTTTAAGTAAATCAGCAATCTGAAAAAGCTTGATGCTGGTAATATGCTTTAAACACATTTGACATCTCCTTTCTTCTTTGAATTCAGATTGCTGAACAGTGATTTCTTAAATTATCTAGATAATGAACATTTTGAAATTTTCACATTGAAAATATCCACATTTTGTACAATAATGATTGAAAATTGGGAGGTTTTAAACTTCAGATTGTTATTTGACAGAAGAATGTAATATATAAATGTGCATAGTGCAATTATTAATTAGGTCTGGGTCACTTAATGTTAAGTGTGAGGAACCAGATCCACACATGAGGAGTTTATTTAGGTACTTAACTCTTCATGTCTATTCACAGGAATCTTGACAGACTGGCAGTTTGCACCTTTCTCTAATGTAGCAAAGTAATTTTGGGAATGCAAAACAGACTATGAGTCACAGATACTCAGACTTTTAAAAGTCTTTTAGCATCTGTTATGGAAGGCAATTGCCTCACTCTCTTTAATTGTAGGCTGGCCCTGTGTCCACACCCCCTTTCTTTTGTTGTTGCAAATATAGGAGAATTTAAGATGACGGCTCTAGTTCCCTATGGGACTACTAAGGCTGTTGTTCTGCTAATTTAAGTTTGTGTTCTGATGGAAAATTACAGAAGAATGAGTTGAACTGAGTTCAATATTTAGAAATGATTTCAGAGGATTCCTTCATTCAGATGATTTATATAAATCACTCAAGACTTATAATGTTTTCTTAGCATTATCCAGGAGTTATTGAGATGATATACAATCTTTTCTTGTTACTGTTCTTTTGGTACAACAATGATTGGAGAGCTCTATGACCCTATAAGGTGTCAGTTGCAAAAGTATCTAATACTGTTCCTAAAAAGGTCTCTCTCTATTGCTGGGCTGAAGTGTTATCCACCCATACTTGATTGGCAATAAATTAGACTAATAAAATTGGTAATCCCCATTGATGATTTACAACATTTTTGCTGAAAACTAGCATTTGATCCTGGTTTTTATCAAAAAATGCTTCATAATAATGGGTCTGCTTTGTGAACATTCACTTAACAGTATCATTGTTCTCTTAACAACCAACCACATTCACTTAACAACTGTGGCAAAAACTGGGCATGGTTACATAATCAAGGACTATCTGTACTTGGTTTGGGAAAAGCTGCACAAAACGACTTCCTTATGACCACCAATATTCAAGGACTACCTTTATGTACATTATCTGATGACTGATTTTTATTTAACCAAGGGATCAGTAACTTACCATCAAAAGTAAAAAAAAATGCAATAGAGAATTTTCAATTGTTATCCTGGAATGCAGGAAAGGATAATGCTCGGGGTAGGGATGAACTTTCCATTCAGCCCCTGTCATAGATCGACCATTGCCTCCTTAAGCTGGACTTTCCATCCATCAACCCCCACTGCTGGGAGGCGGAACCGACTCGTTGGTTCCGCCCCAGGCGCCTGATGGACCAGACAGATTCCTGATGGAGCTTGGGACATTTCCCACTGACCTATCCCGCGATTCTCTAGAGGCACTGGTGGATGCCTGGGAACGGGCGGCCACCAGGGCACTGGATTGAATCGCCCCTTGGCGGCCTCTCCTCCGATGGGGATCCATGGGCAGCTCCATGGTTCTCTGTCCAGCTGTGGGAGATGAAGCGTCGGAAGAGACGCCTAGAGGGCTGTTGGAGATCTTCCCATTCCAAATCTGATCGAACACAGTTAAGAACCCATATTAGGTCTTATCTTGTGGCGATGGAAGTGGCGAAACGTGACTATTTTGCTGCTCTCATCGCATCTGCAGAAAATCGCCCAGCGGCCTTGTTCTGAGTGACCCGCTTTTTTCTCAATCAGAGAGCAAGGGAGGACCCCTTACAAGGAAGCACTGAAAACTTTGTATATAATTTCTGCAAGACAAAGTCGCTCAGATCCGGATGGGTTTAAACTCTGACTGGGCAGGATCCAACGAGGAGGTGGGAGCAAGTCTTGAAGGTAACATCTGTGTTGACTTTGACCCTGTTTCCATAGATGAAGTGGACAGGATTGTGGGCAGATTGGGGACCTCCACATGTTTGTTGGACCCATGTCCCTCCTGGCTTGTTGCGGCAACCAGAGAGGTGACTGGAGACTGGATCCAGGTGATTATCAACACTTTATTGAGGGATGGGGTCTTCCCCACCGTACTTAAGGAGGTGGTGGTTCATCCCCTTCTCAAGAAGCCTGCCCTGAATCCGACCTCCCTGAACAACTTTCGTCCCGTCTCCAACCTGCGCTTTATAGTGAAGGTTGTTGAGTCTGTGGTGGCATACCAACCTCCACAATTCCTGGAGGAAACAGATTATCTAGACCCATACCAATCGGGTTTCAAGCGCGGACACAGTACGGAAACGGCATTGGTCGCCCTGGTGAATGATCTCTGGTGGGCCCGGGATGGGGGTTATTCCTCCATTCTGGTGCTACTTGACCTCTCAGTGGCTTTCGATACCATCGACCATGGTATCCTACTGTGACAGCTCCGGGGATTGGGGTTGGGGGGCACTGTTTTACAGTGGTTCTCCTCCTACCTTTCGGGCCGTACGCACCTCACTTGTGGGGTGCCACAGGGGTGGGTTCTCTCCCCCCCTGCTCTTTAACATCTATATGAAACCGCTGAGTGAGGTTATTCGTAGCTTTGGGGTGAGGTATCATCAATATGCTGATGATACCCAACTGTACATCTCCACCCCGAATCAACCCAGGGATGCCCTCTCTGTGATGTCTAAGTGCCTGGAGGTGATACGGGTCTGGATGGGTAGGAACAGGCTCAGACTCAACCCCTCCAAGACTAAGTGGCTGTGGCTACCGGCATCTCGTGATCTAGTATCCCCATCACTTCGGATGGGGAGGGAGTTGCTTACTCCCTCTGAAAGGGTTCATAATCTTGGCATCCTCCTTGACTCACGGCTGTCTTTGGTGGATCATCTGAGGGCCGTGACAAGGGGGGCTTTTGCACAGGTTCACCTGGTGCGCCAGTTACGCCCTTTCCTAGACAGGGATGCCCTCCGTACAGTCACTCATGCTCTCATCATTCCTCGGTTGGATTACTGCAATGCCCTGTACATGGGGCTGCCCTTGGGGTGCACCTGGAGGCTCCAACTGGTCCAGAATGTGGCTGCGCAGGTTGTTACAGGAGCTTCCTGCTATTCCCATGTAACACCTCTTCTGCGTGAGCTGCACTGGCTGCTGGTGGCCCTTCGGATTCGCTTCAAGGTGCTGGTACTTACCTATAAAGCCCTTCATGGCATGGGCCTGGGGTACTTGCAGGACCATCTCCTACCGGCCTCCATTTGCCCAGTGCGCTCACATAGGACTGCCCTCCTCCGGGTGCCATCAGCCAGACAATCGGCTGGCGGCCCCCAGGATGAGGGCGTTCTCGGTGGCTGCAACGACCCTCTGGAATGGGTTACTCACTGGGCTCCGGACCACTCCTGACCTCCGCACTTCCTGCGCCAAACTGAAGACATGGCTTTTTCAGCAAATTCCTTGATCTGTCACGAGGTTTTTTAATTGTCTGGGGTTTTTAATTGACTAATTTTAGCACTTGGATTGTTGTGTTGTTTTTATTTTGTGAGCTGCCCCGAGTCATCTGGGAGAAGGGCGGCATATAAATTTGAAAAATAAATAAATAAAATAAATAAATAATGAGTTAGAATAAAATGGTCATACTCTGCCTTCAGAAATCATTGGCACATAAAAAAGGCTTGAAATAAATCTGGTATTCTTAAATTTATCAATTTAAGCAATTATCACTATCTAAGAGAGTGGCATTTGAAAAAGGCTGCAACTATAAAAAGGCAAGTAGCTTCCTGTTGTATGAAATATTTAATAGTATTGCAGAATTTCATCAGTTTAAGAGATATATGAACTAAAGTTTGATTTAAAACATAATGTATGCCTTAAATTTTAATCCATTACTAAATCCATTACTAAAAAGCAAATATTTTAAAACATTATTTTGTTTCTGTTGTGGTGCTGAAAAAAAATTGGGAAAATAAATCATCATCCTATTGTAATAATTACTTTTAAAGGAATGGAACTATTTATCAATTACGTTAATATTGTTTTTTTTTCTTCCATTCAATTACATCTGATTGTTGGAGACTGCCTGGACAAGCCCCTGCAGCTTTCTCGTCAAGGTTTTTCAGAGATGGTTTGCTGTTTGCTTTCTTCCTAGGGCTGAGAAAGAGTGATTGGCTCAAGGCCAGTCTTGATTAGGACTCCCAGTTTCTAGCCCAATACTTTAACAACCATATCAAACTGGTTCTCAGATTAATTTCTAACATATAATAATTAGATATACATTTCTGGAAAAAAAACCAAGACATCTAACAGATTAAGCAGTAATAAAAACAATATATCAAAACAGCAAATTAAGTTACTCAGAAAAGGTATCAGTAATCGTTATGGCATTATGCAGATTTATTTAAATCTGATTAACCAATTAATCTTTTGGCGTGATAGACAGTTGCTCATCATATTGCATTATTTGAATTATTCATGACAGTTAAAACACCTTCAAAGGGCTTTGCATTAACTTGTCTAACAAAACAGATTCCTATGACTTTCTAATTCCTTGATGATAATGTAGATGGAAACCAGGATACATTCTGAAAACACCAGTGTCCAAGCTTTCACATTTCATTGTCATAATGTGGTGTGGTTTTGTTTTAGTAAACTACAGTTAATCCAAATAATATGGTTTATAACTCATGGTTCCTGGCTTATTGTTATGAGTACACTTGACCAATATACTTTATAAGAAAACATAGTTAGAAAAAAAACTATAGACTATATTATGTTCACCACCAGACCTGAATGCAAATGAGTTTGCTATAATACCTCCATATATGGTTGTCTAAGTTGATGTGAACTGGAATCAATATCTAACACAGTGTTTCTGCTTGGCAACTTTAAAATGTGGGGACTTCAATCTCATGCTTGCTGGGGAATTCTGGAGGCATCTTAAAGTTGCCAAAGTTAAGAAACACTAATGAAAAGGCTCCCATGTTTATCCCTGTTATAATCCATGTTCTTTATTATTATTCAAAGAAAAATATTAAGAATTTTTAACATTGGGAAATTCTCATAATCATTTTACAACTGCAATTATTTTGTACTAAAATGATTAATGAACCCAAAATTCTAGACATATTTATATAATTATAGCCAATATTCAGCTTGGTCATTTCTCATGTTTCCTTTTATTTTCAGAAAACTATCGTAAGAAACTATAATGTGGAATAATTTTTGTTATTTTCAGATCCTTCACTAGATTTCTATTTGTTTATTTCATTCTCCTTATTTGTTTTTATTTTCAATTATAGGAAATAGTATAGCATATTAGCATATAAAATGTATATAGGACTATGGTGATTTCCTTCCTCTCTTTTTAAACTTGTCATAGTATTATAATTTGCTCTTTATTCCATTCTCAGTGAATCTTGGAATTTTTCGTCCTTTGAAGTGTTTCTCTCATTAGAGGCCTGTGCTCTGAACATCTTTTAATAATATTGGAAATCTTGCCATAGTAAACCTTGCCATAGTAACACAATATTAACCTAGAAAATATAATGGAACCAGAAAGTGAAATAGTATTAGGCTGGCCAGAAGAAGAGGAAAATCTCAGTAAAATCTGGTTTTTCGAACTGCATCGAAGACTGCATACAAACATTTGCATTTGTTCTATCTAACATTAGAGAAGGGACTGAATTATTGTGTTTAGTACATAAGGATAACAAGATTTCCTATATACATTTCATATTAAAAGGAGATATTGTATATGTAATATTATAGGTTGGGTGTTTCTCCTTGAAAATGTCTTATAATAAAACCTGTGTCTGCTTGGAAGTGAAGCCAAGTTCACATACTAACCAAAACTCAACATTGAGTTCAGTGAAATGTACTCCTTTGTGAATAACAGATATACATTATCAGCGCAAATACTTTGACTTTGACAAACTACATTGAATCTGACCTGAATGAACAGTGAATTATGTAAGTTATTTTAAGCACAGTAGTCTACCAATTACCTTCTAAGTAAAGCTCACTTCAATGGAGTTTTTATTCAGGTACTTTTGCACAAAATGGGAAAATTAGTAATATCAGTATCGCTTAGGTCTTCACATGTAAAGTCAGACTTCATTTACTTGTTTGCCACCTAACCATGTACCTAATTTTGTGTCCACAAAATGCAGTAATTTACATTCAAAGGAGAAAGGTGATTTGGGTGACAAATCTTTTAGGACCTCCTTAAATCAATTGTCATTTTTCTATGTTTCTGCCATGTACGTAAGCCTAGTAAAAAGCAGCTGATGAAAATTGATTTCTCCTCTCATTACAATTTAACTTGTGTATTTACATAAGTTCATGTTGACCCTAGAGGTTGATATTATGTCATCATATAAAGCAGAATTGCATGGTGCAACTGCTGAGCCTTCTTTTTACATATAAAATTTACATTTTACATTCCCTGGAGCCTCTTTTGAACATGATTGCTGGAAACTGATGGTGAATTGCTTCTATTTTGAAGCAAGAAACATGTTAATTTAGTTTAGTTTAGTTTAATTTAGTTTATTTGATTTATATACTGCCCTACTCCCGAAGGACTCAGGGTGGTGAACAGCCACAAGATAAAAACACATAAATACAAAATTTAAAAACAGAATAAAACCGAATTAAACAATTTGGCCGAAGACAGATTTAAAACACCCCAATAAATTAAAACGAATTAAAATTTGTGTTTTAAAAAGGAAAAAAAAGGAAAAATTAGGCCAGGCCAGCCTGATGGAATAAAAAGGTCTTGAGAGCGCGGCGGAAGGTGCGTAGATCCGGGATCTACAGAGAAGGCTCTCCCCCTGGGGGTTGCCAGTCAACATTGTTTGGCTGACGGCACCTGGAGGAGCCCCTCTCTATGAGAGTGTACCGGCCGGTGGGAGGCTACTGGTGGCAGCAGGTGGTCCAGTAGATAACCAGGTCCTAAGCCATGGAGTGCTCTAAAGGTGGTAACCAAGACCTTGAAGTGCACACAGAAAACCACCGGGAGCCAGTGCAGCTCGTGCAGGAGAGGTATTACATAGGAATGCCATGTCGCTCCCATAACCACCTACGCGGCCGCACTCTGCGCCAGTTGGAGCCTCCGGGTGCTTCTCAAGGGGAGGCCCATGTAGAGAGCATTGCAGTAGTCCAGGCGGGAAGTGACTAGGACATGAGTGACCATGTGTATGGAGTCCCGATCCAGAAAGGGATGCAACTGGTGAATCAGGAGAACCTGATGAAAAATCCTCCCGGTCACGGCCGTCAAATGCTTTTCTAAAGACAGCTGTGAATCCAGGAGGGTGCCCAAGTTGTGGGCCCTCTCCGTGGGGGCCAGCGATTCACCCCCAATAGTCAGTGATGGCACCAACTGACTATATCGGGATGTCGGAAACCACAGCCAGTATATCGGTCTTGGATGGGTTGAGCCTGAGCCTATTTCTCTCCATCCAGATCTGCATGGCCTCCAGGCACTGGGACATCACTTCAAGGGCATTGTTGGGGTGGTCCGGGGTGGAGATGTACAGCTGAGTATCGTCAGCGTACTGATGGTACTTCACCCCAAAACCACGGATGATCTCGCCCAGTGGCTTTACATAAATGTTGAACAGAAGGGGCGAGAGGACCGACCTTTGTGGCACCCCACATATGAGGCACCGTGGGGACGACCTCTGTCCCCCTGCCAATGCAGACTGCAACCGGTCGGAGAGAAAGGAGGAGAACCACTGCAACACAGTGCCCCCCACCCCTAACTCTTCCAACCGGTGTAGCATATTACCATGGTCGATGGTATCAAAAGCCACTGAGAGATCTAATAGGACCAGGACAGAGGAGCAACCTCTGTCCTGAGCCCTCCAGAGATCATCAACCAACGTGACCAATGCCACTTCTGTGCTGTACCCAGGCCTGAAGCCCGACTGGAACGGATCCAGATACACCGTTTCATCCAGGTGCTGGGAGAGCTGTCGCACAACCACACTCTCAACAACCTTCACCACAAAGCGAAGATTGGAGACCGGACGATAATTAGCCAACACTGCTGGGTCCAGGGAAGGCTTCTTGAGGAGAGGCCTCACCACCGCCTCTTTCAAGGAGGCGGGAAAGTCACCCTCACTCAATGAAGCATTTATAATCCCCTGGAGCCAGCCTTGCGTCACCTCCCGAGAAGCCAGCACTAACCAGGAGGGACACGGGTCCAACAAACATGTGGTTGCATTCAGTCTACCCAGAATCCTGTCCACGTTGTCAAGAGTCACAGGATCAAAATATGAAATTAACTATGGCTTCTTCATACAAAGAAAACATATATAAAATGGTCTACCGGTGGCATCTCCCCCCGGCGAGATTAGCTAAAATGTTTCCCAGGACATCTGCCTGCTGTTGGAAGTGCGGTTACAGTAATGGAACTTATTTTCACCAATGGTGGACCTGCCCACAGGCAGTTAAATATTGGAAAAAATACAGCAATGGATTTTGGAAATTACACAGATTAATTTGGAATTAAGGCCCGAGATTTTCCTATTGGGGGCAAAACCTTTGAATGTTAAATCAGATATATGGTTCTTGTTGATTCACATTATTACTGCAGCAAGATTAGCGTATGCGCAGGAGTGGAAAAATCAATACTTACTGATAGATTTGAAAATAATATATAAAATTAATGAGTGTGCGGAATCAGATAGATTAACTAGATTGATCAATGGTAAAAAAGATTCAGAATTTTATAACAGTTGGAAATTATGGTACGATTGGGTCCAGAAAAGGTGGGATAGAATAGATATATGATGATGTATATATATGATGGCAATTATGTATGTATAAAGGAATGACTTTATATTTATGGACAATGTAATCACATTATACCATGGTGGCAGGATTGTATATTTTATGGGTGTATTGGTGTATAGAATATATTAATAAAAATTATTGGGGAAAAAAAAAAGAGTCACAGGATCAAACTCATCCTTGATAACATTCTCAAGACCTGCCTCAGTCATCCCCCCTGAAACTACCCAGTCGGAGTCCAGACCTTCCCGAAACTGAGTGATTTTATCATGCAGATACTGTACAAAGTCCTCGGCTCTACCCTCCTATTATAAGTTACTCTAAACTTATAATACATATAGCACTCAGGGATCCATAGACTCTGGTATTTTCATCCAAATATGAAAAGAGCCTTCACAGTTTGAAGAAGCTACTGGATAAGCAGCAAAATGTCTCAATCCAGGAAAAAAAGGAGTGTGGGGGAGTGTCCAGTTGCCATGACTCCACTTTCAGGCAAATCTACCTGGATGACTAAGAATCTTTGTCAACATTTGCAGGATAGGCTATATTATAATCTATGAAAGAGATCAAGCAATCCAGATGAAAAGGGTGTAATCAGTAAATGCACTCATTTGAAAATAAATTGTTTTTCCACTTTAAATACCTTGTTCTTAAATAATTATAATATATGTGTTTTCATTTTTTGTGATGACCTAAAGCTGATGACCTGATTTGGGATGAACCTTAGTGAAATTAACTTTTTAATAAGGCATCTTCAAACATTATACTGTATAGCTTAGTTTATCCAAATTCAGCACTGGAAAAAGAAAAGTGGTTATGTCTCCATCAATTATGTCTTCTCTTTCTCTCTACCTTTCTGAACATTCTGACAACCAAGGAAAAATTAAACAAGCATATCCCAAAGCAAAATAATTTGATCTTGAAAAAGGATTTAACTGAAATAATTTTGGGGAATCCTTGGTGCTTTCAGAGTTTGGTGGTTTTCTTGCAGATGCTTCATTACCAAACTAGGTAATATCATCAGCGCTAGTAGGGAGGTGGTTTGCTCTTATTTTATACAATTCTATTTTATACTAGTAGCTTATTTTGGTTGGCAGTGTTGGTTGGAGCTTTCTATGTGGTTGCCTGATTAGGTTATAATTTACTATTAGCTTGTTTGGGATAATGTTTGCTTCTTGATTGTTGGTCTAGTGCAGGAGTGGGTTCTACTTACCTTTACTACCGGTTCACAACGGGGCTGCACATGCACGCATGCTTCTGTTTATGCCCAGAAGCTTCCTGATAATATTGGGGTCGGTGGGTGGAGCCTTCCATCCGGTTTTACCATCGGTTCTTGAGAACTGGTCCAAATCAGGGGCAACCCACCACTGATCTAGTATTAATCTGGGTGTTAATTTCGTCTCACATGGATTCTAATTGCTAATGAGAAAATGTTAGGGGTGTTTTGTTTATTTGTTCGTTTATTTTTTTTTTGCATTTTGGTTGTTTCTTTTGAGTGGTACATAGATGTTGTTTATCTCTCTCTGTGCCTGTTGATGGCTGATTAGTCTGAGTGTCAGGCCTTCAGGAATTTTCAGGAGTTTTTGAACTTGGCTTGATCTAGGATACTCATAGTTTCCCAGTTTGAAACTATGTTAACTGTGTTATGAAATTACATTTTCATCATCTCCTGAATGCTAGTTAGTGTTCGTAGATGTGCTCTGCTAATGTTCTTTGAAAAAAGCAAGTTAAGAGGCTTCCGGTTGGCTCCACAGGACTTCGCTGATGCTCCTCTGTGGGCGCCCGATCCCTGGTTCCGTAAAAGCCCCAGAACAGCCAAAAAACAGCTGTCTGGGGCTTGAAAACCCTCTCCCCGGGCAAAGGGGAGAGAGAAGAGCCGGCAGGCGGAGGTAGAGCCCCCTCAAGTGCCCTAGGAGAAATCTTGGGGTGCGAAGGGCGAGGGCTCCCTAGAAGTCTGCCAATCTGCTCCGGACCTGGGAAGACTCCGCTATTTAGCGGGGCTCGAAGCCGCGACCATCTCTGCTGACAACAAATGAGGGATTTTTAACACATTTAATTGCTGCAGGCAGAACAAGCCAGGAGAAGTCAGACTGCAAGTATTTACACTTAACTCCAAAGTTTATAGCCTCCTTCGGAAGTAACAAGTTAGCAATTTGCATCAAAATGGCGATTGAAACCCAAAAGGGAGGGGCGGAGAAAGGGAAAGTTACAGAACGTTTCGTTTCCCTGGCAGCCTCTTGCCTGGAAAGAACTGTTGTGCTGAGAGAAGGAGGATTTTAAACGTTAATTTACAAATGGGAAAATTCTTTGACTTTGATGAACTTTTCTTTTTGGCTTCTGAATAAAGTACAATGATCAATTTAAACTGAAAATGGCCTCAAAATCTGTAAAGACCATTCCTATTAAAGGAACTGGGAGCGCTGGAAGCTCCCCAGGTCATACCCCTAGATTGCAAGCCTCTGCCCCTCTAACAGACCCACAGATTTTAACGTTTGAGATGATACAAGAAGCCCTACAAGCCACACAAAATAAAATTGCTACTGTGATTAATGAAAAAATTAATGAAACCAAGGAAAAAAATAATGAAATTAATGAAAAAATACAGGCTGTTTCAGATGAGATTTTAATTCAGAACCAGCAGATCAGAGATGATATACTATTGGCATTTAAATGTTTGGCAGGTGAGATTGAAATGGTGGATGATAAAGTTGAAGAAATTAAGCAATCTTCGGAAATTTTGGACAAAAAATTGGGAGAGACTCACAGCAGACTTGAGAGAGCTGAAGATGATGTAACGATGTTACAATATCGAGATATGGAATTTGCTTTAAGGTTCAGAGGGGTGAAGGAGAATAAACAAGAGAACTTGAAAGAAATGATGTCAGAGGCATTGGCACAGTTGCTGGGGGAGACGAAAATTGAGCTGGGCTGGCATATTGACAAGGCGTATCGTGTTAACTCTTGGGTGGCCAGACAGAAACACTTACCAAGAGACATTGTAATATATTTTACTACAAGGAGAGTACTGTCAGGGCATTTATTAATCCCATGTTTGGCTCTGGGACTAATTACCCTGGTTTAGAGTAGATGAATCGAGGCTTATCCTTGTTGCACTATTCTGATAAAGAAAACGCGAAGGAAGGTTTCTAATAAAACTCATTTGTTATAAAGAAAATAAAACACCTCACTAACTAAGAAAAGTTAATTGTTACATTTTTGAAAATAATTCTTGCCGGCTATCTGAGCCGGACTTCTGGCAAGAGAACAAAGGAAGGAGTGTGAAGAGCAAGTGAAGGAATGTGGGTGGATACGGAAACACGTAGCTTACTGATAAGAAGTTGGCAAAGCTACGGAGAGTCTGACAGTCCAGAAATAATGAGCTCAGCTGGTAAATAAAATAACGCAGTGACATTCCCCTTCTTTTGCCAGTTGAGCGAATATCAGTTCATCATCAAATAAGGCACATCTTCTCACGCAGATACTCGTGTTGAGCTGCTGGAAGTGGTTTGTTGAGCATATCAGCAATTTGATCATGTGTAGATACATATTGCATTTTGACAAAACCTTTTTTCACTAAGTGTTTTATGTTTTGGTAACGAATGTCAATGTGTCTGGACCTAGAACCTGTAAAATGAGATTCAGAAATATAAACCACCGATTCATTGTCTTCCATCACGGTGATCGGTCGGATCGGGTGTGTCCAGATATCTGTGACTAAAGCATCAAACCAAGTTAGAGAATTACATGCATCTGAAACACAAGCATATTCAGCTTCAGTAGATGAACAGGAAACAAAATTCTGTTTACGTACTTGCCAATAAACAGGACATCCATTTAAGAACATCATATAACCTGAAGTACTTTTACGTGATTTCTTATCACTTGCCCAATCAGAATCTGCATAACAACATAATTCTGCATAATCAGTATGTGTTGGTTCTAACAATAACTTCATGTGTTTGGTGTATTTTAGGTATCTTAGTAATTTCTTAATACATGTCCAGTGAAACTGTTTTGCTTTACCTACGTGTCGTGATAAGAGATTAACACTAAGTGCAATGTCGGGTCTGGTCCAACTACTAATGTATAACAGTGACCCAATGACTGAACGATAAAGTGTTTGATCCTCAAATTCAGGACTTTCTTCTTGTGTCAAGTTGTGAAAATCTGTTTGCATGGGTGTCTTTGTTGTGTTAGCATCTTTCATGTTGCAATGATGCAAAATTTGTTCAATTTTATCTTCTTGTGAAAGACTAAACCCCTTCTGTGTTTTTTCAATCTGAACACCTAAATAAGTGCTAATGTGGCCTAATGATTTCAATGTGAAGTATCTCTGCAAAGCTTTGGCAAAAATTTCACTCATTTGCTTATTTGGACCAATATAAACAATATCATCAACATAAACAAGAACTATTTCATATGCATTGTTAGATCTTTTTGTGAACACGCACTCATCAGTTTCGGACTTAATAAAGCCCATTGAATTTAGTTTGTCAGTAAGACATAAATACCACATTAAACCAGATTGTTTCAGACCATAGAGACTTTTGTTTAGGAACCAGGTATCCCTTTCTTGCTGTCGGAATCCTGGAGGACTTCTCACGTAGATCTCTTCATCTAGGTCTGCATGTAGATAAGCCGTGTCAACATCAAACTGGAAAACTTCTAAACCAAGGATAGTTGCAGTTGCTAAAGCAATTTTTACACTCTCAGTTCTGACTGTCGGTGAGTAAGTATTTGTGTAGTCCTCAGGATAACATTGAGCGAAACCCTGAGCTACAAGTCTGGCCTTGTACAGTGACTCACCATTTGGTTTCTTTTTGATTCTGTAGACCCATCGAGTGCCAATGACCTTTTTGTTTGCTGGAGGTTTTGCAGGTGTAAATACTTTAAGTTTCTTTAGACTGTCCATTTCAAGCTGCATTGCTTCATACCATTTGTCTTGCTCTGAATCAGGGAGTTGCTTGATTTGTGTGAAATTATCAGGTGGAAGTGTAACATTGCAAATCAAAGGCAAGGGTGCTTTTGTCAGTTGCCAAGAATATCGTTGTGGAGGGATCCCTTTTGTGGCCCTCTTGGAACGTCTCGGAACAACTGTCCAGTCTTCTTCTGCTTCATCCTCGTCCTCACTTTCGTCGCTAGCGTCAGCATCCGCGGCTTGCGAAGACGGAACATCGGGTTGAGAAGAATCAGTGGAATCTTGATCATCAATCTGCATAGCATCAGCAGTATCATCTCTAGGAAAATAAACTCCAGGATCATTGGAATGAATCCTGGACCAGTCAATATCTTCTTCAAAATTAGCAGATTGGGAAATCACAATTACATGTTTAGAGTCAATAAATTTGCTCCACTTTGAGTTATCATCAATACCCATAAATCTCAGTCTCTTTGCTGCTGGACCTCCTTTTCTTCTTTGAGCTAAGGGAATGTTCACCATAGCATATGAACCAAAAATATGAATGTTTTTAAGATTGGGCTTGTAGCCATACAACATGAAGAAAGGAGTCTGATTTGTTACACTGCTCCAAGTACGGTTGACAATGTAATTTGCATACTTGATAGCTTCCCCCCAGTATATCATATCAAGGTTGGCGTCTTCTAGGAGACAACGCATCATGGTTTGCAGTACCTCTCCGTTGTGAGCCGGTATGTCAGGGGGTGAAGTCTGATGAATAATTCTATTCTTACGCATCCAGTCCTGGAAACGCTGAGACATGAACTCGGCACCACGATCACTCTGGATTCTGGCGATGCGAACTTGGTGTTGGGTAGAAACAAGGGTTGCAAAGTCTTTAAAGATCTGAAAAGTCTCTGATTTTTCTTTCATAGGATATACATATCCATATCTAGAGTAATTATCAACAATTGTTAGAAAATATTTTCTACCACCAAATGATGGCGGGAATGGACCAACTATGTCAATGTGAACCAAATCAAAAATGCGTGTTGACAGGCGTGTAGCGTGTTTGGGAATGGCTGCTGCTTTGGATTTGGCCTTCTTGCATACAGCACAATCCAAAAACACCTTACACCCCTTTAGATCCAAACCTTTTGCGAACTCCGGCATCTTCCTAAGAACACGGAAACTGGCATGCCCCAATCTTCTATGCCATTTGTGGATACACCTGGAATGCAAAGGTTTACCAGTTAGTGAATTCTCAACATTAACATTTTTATGCGGAACCTCAGGCTTGCTCTGAGCAACCTGTTTACCAATTCTATTTTTGTTGGCTTTAGGAGCCTTAGGGGTAGCAACAGGATCTCTCACTGGAGCATCTCTATCTGGGCCTGTGCCTTCCCTTTTTGGAGTTTGCATATTTGCCTGTGTTTGTGTTTTAGGCTTTGGCTTTAAGTAATAAACACCACCAATTAATATGGTTTCAGCAACAATATCTCCATCTTTAACTATGTAACTTGCTTTTTCAAGGTGGTGAACTTGGAACTTTAACATTCTAGACAAGTGATACTGACTAAGCAAATTACTGGTTGCTGTTGGTATGTAATAAACATCAGGAATGAATGCATCGAGCTCTTCAACATAAACAGTTCCTTTTCCTTTGACCTGACAAGGATGATTTGAAAAAGAGTAAAGTTCACGTAGTTCAGGTTCAGGCTCGTGCATCTCTGTGAAAAGTTCCTTTCTGTAGGTAACATGCAATGCTGCACCACTGTCCAAAGTCCACAGGAGTCGTCTGTCGTACTCTGGTTGAGGTTGTGGATCATTGGTTAAAGCCAGTGTGGCGAGTGGAGTTTGTGGATCACGCCGGGGACCACGACGACCTTGTCTTCCGCCTCTGCCTCTGCCTCTGGAATCTGTTCCTCTGGGCTGGTATGTGACGGGAGCTGGAACTCGTTGGGGACAATCCCGGGTGGCATGTCCCACACGATTGCAGGTGTAGCATCTTGGCATCCTTGGAGCATAGGTCCTTCCTCGGAAGGGGTGCCTAGCTGGAGCTCTTGATGCGGGTGGTCCTCTCAAGTGTGGCGTGGCCAACATGAATGCCTCTTCTTCAATCAAAAGTCTACAAACATTGTCCACTGTGCGTTGAGCAATAGGGACTTGGTTAATTTTTGTAACAGCATCTTTCCATTCATAATTCAAAGAGTTAATAATGATGCTGATCATTTGAATATCTTCAATGTTATGGCCTCTTTCTCTCAATTCTGTTCTCAGACCTTTCAGTTTGGTCAAATGTCCTCCAATTTGTTCACCGGGTTTCAGTCTCGAACCGTGGAGTTCAGACATTTTTAGTTTTGACTCACCAGTTAGTGGAGAGACAGAAAATGCCTGGTAAGGAGCCTGCACTTGGTATGCTGGCTGTGCTGGCAGGAATGTCTGTGGTATTTGCTGTGCCTGTTGTGGACCTAAAAATGGTCTTGGTTGTGCCATTGGAGGTGGGCCAGGAGGTGGCCCTCTTTGCACTTGTGGCTGGGGCACATATGCAGGCATTTGTAGCTGCTGTGGCTGATGCACTGGAATCTGCTGTATTCCAGTTGCCATTTGTGCTTGATCTGCAATATTGGCATGACCTGCTGGAGATGCAGCCATTTGCCTTTGCTGTGTTCCATCTAAAAGGACACCATCACCACCAGGGGGTGTTTGAGTTTGGGCCTGTGGAAACACTTGTGGCATTTCAGCTTCCTGTAGTAAATTACTTTTGCCAGCAGATGGTGCTGCACCTTTAGCTTCGGGCAGCTTTGCATATGGGGCATTGTATGCTTTAGAGTAGGAGTGGTTATGTAAGACATGTGTAACTTGATCAGGGAGACTTTCATGTGACATATGCAGTGCCCTCTGTCTTAATTGGCCTGACACAGAATCCACCAGGGGGAGTGTCTTTGGCTCTGAGCAAGAAGACAAGATGGCCACTTTTGAAAATTTTAAGTTATCTCCCATATCTTGCTCAAGCATAGATATAGCCATTTTTGCCTGGGATAGCTGCTGTTCATAGAGTTTTATACGGTCACGATAGGTTTTCATGGCCATCTCACGCTGGGTGAGCTCAGGGCTTTGAGGAGAATAATGAATTGTTTCTCTCTCTGCGTGGGAGTAATTTTGCTCAGCAGTGTTTGCACCAAGCGTTACAAATTCAGAAGGTTCTGGGGAGACTTTTTCAGAGCTTGGAAGACCAGAAGAAAATGTTACTGACCTCAGTCGTAAATCATCATCTTCAAAAACAGCTTCTGTCTTATCTCCATCCATTTCTGTTCCCACAGCTTTTTCTTGTTCCAGGCGTGTGGCTGTAGTAAGGGGCTGGAAATCTGGAAACCTCCTGTCTGCCACCTCTTCGTTGGAAAGATCAATCAAATCATTTACGAAGAGTGGTCTTGGTTTCACTTTGCCTTTTTTCTTCTGTTTCGGCATCTCAGCAATATAATTAGCGTACCTCAGTAGCTAAAAACTAATTGCCTATGCGCTCTTATTAGAAGTAACAAAAAACAAGGGAAAAGCCATAAATCAGACCATCCTCGTGCTACCAGAATGTCAGGGCATTTATTAATCCCATGTTTGGCTCTGGGACTAATTACCCTGGTTTAGAGTAGATGAATCGAGGCTTATCCTTGTTGCACTATTCTGATAAAGAAAACGCGAAGGAAGGTTTCTAATAAAACTCATTTGTTATAAAGAAAATAAAACACCTCACTAACTAAGAAAAGTTAATTGTTACATTTTTGAAAATAATTCTTGCCGGCTATCTGAGCCGGACTTCTGGCAAGAGAACAAAGGAAGGAGTGTGAAGAGCAAGTGAAGGAATGTGGGTGGATACGGAAACACGTAGCTTACTGATAAGAAGTTGGCAAAGCTACGGAGAGTCTGACAGTCCAGAAATAATGAGCTCAGCTGGTAAATAAAATAACGCAGTGACAAGTACGCAATGAAATTTTACAGGCTACTTTTAAAAACAAGTTTCAGGTTGAAGGCCAGGAGGTGATGACAATGAAAGAAATCCCCCCCAAGATATTGAGAGCGAGAAGGGAGTATGCTTTTCTGGTGGATGAGCTGAAAAAACGTCAATTACAGTACAGATGGGAGGTCCCAGCCAGTTTAGTGGTGACGTATTCTGGAGAGAGATATCAGCTTAATACAATATGGAAAGCAAGAGATTTTTACATCAATGTATTAAAGGCTGGGACACCCAAATCACCAGAAGGAAAAAGAAAGAAGGAAGTACTGGAAGGAGAGAGAGAAGAGCTACTGAAAGTGGTTCAGGGGGGAGTTTTGACTGGTCAAGAAGAACCACTACAAATTCAGATGGCTGTTCAAGATGTGGATTTAATTGATATATTTGGAGAACCGAAGAATCAAAGACAGACCAGAGCAGCAACAGCTAAGCGTAAGGAAAAATTAAGACAGCAACAACAACAACAACAACAACAACAACTGCAGATAGCAACTCAAGAAACTACCAAAACAGAAGCTGTGGGAGGAGCAAGACCTAAAGGTCAAATGAGGCAAGACCATCAGAAATTGCTCCAAGTGCTTCAGAGGCCCAGAGATGGGAACTAGATTTTTGACCTGGAATGTCAATGGTTTGAATTCTCCACAGAAGAGAAGGAAAATATTTCACTATCTTAAACAATTTAAGAATGAAGTAACTTGTTTACAAGAGACTCATTAGGATACAAGATCAAAAATATTTGACAAATGCAAGATTAGGTACACATTACGTTGCAGCAGCATCAGAGAAGAAAAATGGTATAGTTATATATGTGAAAAGAAACTTAATTGCAAAATTAGTTGAAGCGGATGATCAAGGAAGATTTTTAGCGATTGAACTTTTAATAAAAGGAGAAAAAACACTTGTAATTGGAGTATATGCCCTGAACCAACAACAAGAAAAATTTTATAATTTACTACACTCAAAGTTGACACAATGGAGATATAAAACTTGTACTCTATTGGGAGATTGGAATGGTGTTTTGGATGTAAAAAAAGATAAGAAGAGACCTAAACAAAATGTTTTAACAAGAACAAAATTGCCCAAACCGTTCTGGGAGATGATGGACGACTGGGAGTTGAGGGATATTTGGCATGAAAGAAACCCAGAAGAAAAAGATTTTACTTTTTTTTTGGATAGACATCAATCTTTTTCAAGGATTGATTTTATATTGTTGTGGATTTAATAAGACAAACACAACTTTTGGATTAATCAGAGACAAATTATATATTGCGCAATAGGTTCAAGGCTCTGTACATGAAGCATTGAACAAAGACAGAAATTAGGTACAATGATTTTATACCCTTCTAGACAAAGGATTCTGTTAACTCAGCAATTCATATGGTCATATACATTTATCATTTTTAATTGACATTTCCTAATTACTGAGTTTCTTTGCAAAACAGTTATAATTCTTTTTGTAGATTACTGAAGCATAGACTCAAATCATCTTCTGACGATAGACAACTTTTAACTCATGTGGATCCCCTTGACCTAACCAACCCTTAAGCTGTATGTCATTAGAATGTTCCTTTCTTCTGACAACTTAGAGGCCTCCTAGAGGAACCAAAAGGATTTTGGCTAAGTTTGTACTTTTTCCAACCGGATGCATTGCTTTTTAGAATAGAGTGAATAGAAAGTTATCCAGTGGTCATCTATCAGAGCCCACTTCATTTACATTAATATTAATTACTAATGATTTATTATCTAGGGTGAAGAACACGAAGATCTGTTCAAAAACATTGACAGACCATAGTCCAGTCTGGATGGAATTGGAGTATGGGAAAGGGCCTAGGAGGTCCTGGAGGTTAAATGATGATTTGTTTAGATACGAAGAAAATGTAAAAGAGTGTAAAAAATTTATGAAAGAGTTTTTTGCTATGAATATGCAAAAGGGTACATCTACGGAAATGGTATGGGATGCAAGTAAAGCCTACATGCGAGGAATTTTGATATATTTGAATAATAAATATAGAAAGAAACAGGGGGCAAAAAGAAAAGAATTAGAAGAGGAGATTAATAAACAGAAACAGGCTTTAATAGCCAACCCAACAGATAAGAAAATTAAAGAGGCAATTAATTTACTGAAGGGTCAGTTTAATATGTTAATAGCAGATCAAGTGGCAACCAACTTACAATATGCAAAACATAATACTTTTTGTAATGCCAATAAACCAGGTAGGTGGTTGGCATATTTCGTAAGGAAAAAGCAGAAAGCAAAGACAATAGAGAAAATGAAATACAAGGGTAGGGAGGTTTATGAGCAAGAATTGATTAAAAAAGCTTTTTTAGAGTTTTATTCAAGGCTGTATATTGGTGATAAAATTCAAGATATACATATAGATAGATATCTGCAGAAAGAGAATATTTGTATAACTTCAAAAGAGCAGAGGGATAGCTTAAATCAATTGATAACTTCCGAGGAAATTATGTTTGCAATTAAGCAGTTGAAAGTGGGTAAAACTCCTGGAACGGATGGTTTGACAGCTATTCATTATAAAAGTTTACAGGAGGAAATGGTGGAACCACTGAAGGAATTATTCAATAATATACAACAGGGAGGAGAGGTACCTCCAACTTGGAAGACAGCATTTATATCGCTGATCCCAAAAGATGGGCAAGACCATACGGATCCTAAAAACTATAGGCCGATTTCACTTTTAAATACAGATTATAAGATTTTTGCTAAAATTTTAGCAAACAGATTAATGACAGTTATGCAACAAATGATTCATCATGATCAAACTGGTTTTATAAATGGAAGACAAATGAAAAGTAATGTAAGGCAAATTGTTAATTTATTAGAGTATTTGGGAAGGAACAACCAGGTCCCCGCAGTGCTAGTTTTTTTGGATGCTGAAAAAGCTTTTGACAGATTGAATTGGCAATTTTTACTAAAACTAATAGAAAGGATGCAATTTGGAGAACATTTTACACAATCTATTAAGGCAATATATCAAAAACAAACAGCACAAATAATAATCAATGGTGGCTTAACAGATAATTTTAATATAGAAAAAGGAACAAGGCAAGGCTGTCCCTTGTCTCCGTTATTGTTTATTTTGACGCTGGAAATTTTATTAAATAAAATACGTGGGACTGATATAATAAAGGGAATTAGAATTAGACGGCATGAATATAAGTTACGAGCATTTGCGGATGATCTGGTGGTTACCTTAGCCCAACTGGTACAATTGATTATAGCCTTGATGGATATAATCTGCTCATATGGACAAGTATCTGGTTTTAAAATAAATACAGCTAAAACAAAGATAATAGCTAAAAACATGGACAGAAGCCAGAAAGAAGAGATAGAAAGGTTAACAGGATTTGAAATAGTTAAGAAGGTTAAATATTTAGGGGTTTATATTATGACTGCAAATATGAAATTATATCAACATAATTATGAATTGTTATGGCAAAAAATACACAAGAGATGGAAAATTGGAAGAAATTGCAACTGTCTTTGCTAGGTAGGAGAGCCGCTGTAAAAATGAATATCTTACCAAGATTTTTATTTCTTTTTCAAATGATACCTATACTTTAAAAAGATGAAAATTTGAAGGAATGGCAGAAGGGCATAAACAAATTTGTGTGAGCAGGGAAGAAACCACGAGTTAATCAAAAGATAATGCAAGACACCCGAGAAAGAGGTGGTCTTAAAATGCCCAATTTAAGACTGTATTATGAAGCTGCTACCCTCTCAGCAATTACAGATTGGATAAATTTAACGGAGGAAGAGATACTGAATATTGAAGGATATGGTCTATGGCTGGCATGCTTATCTATTGTATGACAAGAAAGTAGATAAGACTTTTAAAAGTCACATATTAAGAATTGCTCTACTGCGTGTCTGGAAAAAGTATAAATATAAACTAAAGGATAAATTACCAATATGGACAGTACCCAGACATGCGATAGAGAATATAAATTTGGATCAAAAGCAAGATAAGTTTACATATAAGGAACTCCTTTATAAGGAAGGAGTTAGATTACAATTAAAATCTATGGAGCAATTAAGAGAAGAAGGAATTATTAAGACTTGGTTTCAGTATGGTCAGCTGCAGGCCAGATGGAGAGAGGATCAAAAAACTGGTATTTTGCAGCAGGATGAGAATTTGATAAAGCAAATAAGAGATAAAGGTCAAATGTATATTAAAAGGTTGTATAATGTATTAGTGGAAATAGATTCGGAAACAGAGCTAGTCAAGGATTGTATGATAAAATGGGCACAAAACATAGGTGAACCAATAATGTTGGATACATGGGAAAAGATATGGGTTAGAAATGTAAGATTCACACAAGCTCAAAACTTAAGAGAGAACTTTTACAAAATGTTTTATAGATGGCATTTAGACCCAAAAAACCTAGCCTGCATGTATCCAAATTTACAACCCAAGTGTTGGCGATGTGAGTGTGAAGATGCTACATATTTTCATATATGGTGGACATGTAAAAAAATTAAGGCTTTTTGGTAAAAATATGGTGTATTATTCAAAATATTTTAAGGAAAAAAATTAAATTTACACCACAGTTTTTTTTGTTGGGAATAGTCACGGATTGTACTGTAATAGAGACTAAGTTGGTTTTGAATTTAATAACAGCTGCCAGGTTACTGGTGGCACAGTACTGGAAGAAGGAAGATCCACCTACCATTGAGGAATGGACATTAAAAGTTGTGCATCTGGCTGAGATGGCAAAAATTTCATCATATCTTAAAGATCATTCAAATGAAAGATACATATCAGAATGGAGAAGATAGATTGACTATATGCAAAAAAAGTATCCGAACAAGAAGATTCATATAGCTTATGAATGAAATATTTTTAAGTTTATGTTTATAGTTCTTGAGTTATAAAGAGTTAAAGATTTAGGGAGAATATGAATGCAATAATTTGTTAGCATATCTTAGCTTTATGTTTGTGAATGCTATACCCTGTGCCTGTCCTGGGAAGTCTAGGGAGCGGGGTGGGGGGAAAGGGGGAGGGGGAAATGCTGGGTGGGAGAAAATGTTTGTATTTCTTATAAAACTTTTTAATAAAAAAGAAAAAAAGAAAAAAGCAAGTTAAGAAATAGGTGGTGATAGGTTATATTTATCTATTGGCAGATTAGTCAGAGTTTCAATAAAATAGTTCTAATATGGCAAGGATGAACAATAGACATATAGCCAATTCATGAACTTTATTCACATGTAAGTCTATTCAGCTCATGTGACATACAAGACTAAAATCCTACGTTTACTTAGAAATCAGGGGTTTCTTTTGAGGTTAGAAGATATCAATAAACGGGACTGAAATCTTGGATTATTTTCAATGCATGGACCTTAAATTGGACCATAATGAATGAATTGACTGACTAGAATTACTGACTATATTTTCATATTAACATTGTAAATATAGCTATGTATATATCATTATCACATACTATTTGTAATAACTAGGAAAAGCACTAATTATTTAAAAATATTTTCCAATAACTATTTTTACTGTGATATACATCATTCATTTTGCATGAACTATTTGAATCTCAAAACTGATTTTGTCCTAATAAACTGAAAGTACAGTGAAAAGAATATGCTTAGACACATCTGTTATGGAAACCTGCCTCATTTTTTTCCCTATAATTGTAAGAGGAACAGGATTTGGCAGCAACATGCTGGATAAATGGTTCCCATAAGGCATTGTTTAAAAGTGCAGATAATTATAGCCTATGGCTGCAGGTGCAACAGGACATAGTTTAGCTTTCTTCCATCATTTGAAAAAAATCTACAAAGCCTTCAGACAAAAGCTGTCAAGAGGACAGCCATAAAATATAGCATTCTGATTTGACTGAACATTATAGTTCAGACAAGGCCAACAACCATAAGCCTTCTGTATGGGAACTGGACAACAAAGTCATTTTATCTGCCACTCCTTCTCCACTGACTGCCAAACATGAATCAAAAGAGCAGATCAAAAGTGTTCCAGTTTCATTCCGAAAGAAACAGTGCTTCCAAGACAATTTCTGGTAGTTTTATATAATTACCTAGACATGTTTAAGCTCATACACTATACAAGAGTGTATAGTGCAGATTTATACTATACATATATACTATATATGCACTATACACTACTGCACTATAAATCTGAAATATGGAAAGATTTTCTCAGCCAGCATCAGATTTCCAGATATTAGCCCACTGCTTTGAGTACCAACTCCTGTGCATAGAAATTTGCTACTGAGGTGCTTGATCAAGTCTTGCCAAGATACAACTTAAAGCTTCATTTGTTGGTAATCATCAGCAAATTCAGTCTGCAAATTCTTATCTGATGGTAAGCAAAGAGAGAGTAAGTAATTACTGGCTTCCTCTTTTTCTTGTATCCAAAAGGAAAGGCGAAAAGTGTGTTAGGGATACATCATGCACTCCTGCAATTGCAAATTTCACATACCATTGACTAGTCACAATGGCAGAGTTCAAAAAGCTGATTCTAACAGCCTCTTCCCTTATTAGAATAGAATAGTATAACAAAGTTGGAAGTCACCTTGGAGGCCTTTTAGTTCAGCCCCCTGCTTAGGCAGGAAACCCTATATCATTTTAGACAAATGGTTGTTCAATCTTTTCTTAAAAACTTCCAGTGTTGGTGCCTTCACAACTTTTGAAGGCAAGTTGTTCCACTGATTAATTGTTCTAACTGTCAGGAAATTTCTCCTTAGTTCTAGGTTGCTTCTCTCCTTCATTAGTTTCCATCTATTGCTTCTTGTCTTGTCCTCAGGTGCTTTGAAGAATAGCTTAACTCCCTTCTCTTTGTGGCAGCCCCTGAGATATTGGAAAACTGCTCTCATGTCACCCCTAGTCTTTCTTTTCATTAAACTAGACATAACCAATTCCAGCAACCATTCTTTATATGTTTTATCCTCAAGTCCCCTAATCAGGGTGAAATGCTATTGGTTCAGACAGGTTCTCCTGAATTAGTAGTAAAAAATGCTACCGGTTCGGGCAAACCAGTATTTCCGACGATCAGCTGGGCAACGATCAGCTGTGACACATGATTTATATTAGCTAGAATCATCAGATTTCCTGCTTTCTAGCTAATCTAAATCGTGTGGCATAGCGGATTTCCTCCCCCTTGCTATTCTGCTTATCTTTACAGACTCAGAAGGCCTAAAAATGTTTCTTTTTTAGTGCTGTGCGGGTGTGCCTCACGCATGCATGCACGCAGTGTGCATGTGCATGCAAAGCACATGCTCGGTAGCAGAATCACAGAATCAGTAGCAGACTGCAGAGGATTTCACCACTGCCCCTAATCACCTTTGTTGCTCTTCTCTGCACTCTTTCTAGACTTTCAACATCTTTTTTACATTGTATCTGTTACAAGGAAAAATACCTAACTATATGTACTTATGTAATTGTGCCTGTGTATAAGTTAAACTCTGGAATGTATCATATCCCTCCCCCTGACTCCTCCTTACCTTTTGGCTCCGCCTCCTGTATATATAAGCTGATGTTCCTGTCAAAGCACTTGACCTGTCTGATGATCTCCTGTGGTAGAAAACATGTAAATAAAACAGTGTTGATCTTTCATACCTTGCCTACTGATTATTGGGCCTATAAATAAAAGAAGAAAAATAAGCAACAAGAATGGTAGCAGCGGATGGTTGAGAAGGCCCAATCAACCAAAAGATGCAAGAGATGCCAATTCTAACTGAGGTAAAAAGAAGACCTATCACCAGATTGCTTAATAAAAGAATGGCAGCTCAATTAACTCCTACAGAAACCACACTGAAGGACAGGCATTTCCTTAACACAAATACCCTGCCAGATGTAAAGAAAACACAGACTGAAAATGAAGATACTCTCTCAGTCATCAAAAAAGGAGATGACGCTAAAAAGAAAATAATTGAATTAATAGAAACAGCTCCGAATAATCCTAACCTGTTCGCAAAACTCCGCAATGTCATAAAAGACCACGGAGCAGCGACGGATAAGAAGGAGACTGAATACCATCAGGATGAAGAAAGTACAACAGGAGAGTCAAGCACTAACTGCTTGACAGCTGCTGATGAAGCCAGCGACTTTTTCATGCCTTTTTCATGGTGGCCATCTTTGAAAAAAACACCATTAAAGATGGCCGACCAACGACCAAGAAGGTCTCAAGATTTAAATCCCAAAGCGGGAAACGGGACTCACAAACTAAGCTACAATCCTACACCTAAAACTAATAAAGAACAACTGAGAAACTATTCCTCTAGCCCGCCTTCCGAGCTAGAGATAAATAATGCGATGCAGGTACTAACCACGGCATTCGGAAAAAAACTTAAACTACCGGGTCCACAACCAGAAAGCCCGGAGGAACACATTAAACCAGTATACTACACAAATACAGCTGAACTAAGAAGAAGAAACTGCCTTCTATGAAAGGAGACATAGACCGCCCCCAGCTGAAAACTACTACCCGGCGACCACTAGAATCAGCCAAGAAAATGTAAAGAAAGAATCATACTTACCAGAGAGAAGAGAACGAGTTGTACAGTCTATGTACCCAGATGATGATCTGAAATGGACCCTGCTTCCCGACCGGACGGCAAAGCGAGATTGCCGGATCTTCCAAGGGGGCCACGGAGATCATCAAGGCTACAAAGACACTCCGACAATCCAGATGGCTTCCTAAGCGAACGCCAAACATCTGGAGCCTACTGAGACAAAGGCAAGAATTCAGCATGTTGACTGGGGCCTTCAGACAAGAGCTGCAAGCACAGGAACCTTCTCCGGCAACTGCAAGTCAGAAATAAGCTCTGAGCATGCGCAGTCCCCATCTATAAAAAAAGAAGAGAACATATAGATAAGTCAGTTCAGACATACACCTACTATACCAATGCCATATTGTGAGTACACTAATGACCTAGACCATGGACAGCAGCAGATAGTGAGTAATTTTTCACACCACTCAGGGGTTTTACGAACAGAACATATAAAATTAAAATTAGATGGAACTGATTTATTGGAATGGAGTCAACAACTCCAAGTTATATATTTAAGAGAAAATATGTTATTTCTAATTACCAATCCTCCCAGCAAGCCCTGGACTGTTGAAGTGGACTGTATACATCATAAGGTTTACTATATTCTCATTGCCACTATATCACCCAGCATATATCCTAGTCTTGACCACCATCTGACAGTTTCTGAAATATTCCAAAAATTATTTAATTTATTTCATAGCAAGAGTGTTGCCTCAACAACAAGAATATCCAGGGAGTTTTACTCTGCTAGGTTAAAGAGTGGAACAACCATGAGTGAGCATATCTTGAATTTAAATGCCACTAGGGCTGATCTTATCCAATGGGGAGAAAACATTTCTGAAAGCAGCATGAGGAGCATAATAATTAATTCACTGGATTCCAGTTGGGATAACTATATAACTTTATTAGATAGTCTCAATTTAGAGCACATCAACTTGGAAACCCTAACTAGCAAACTCATAGCGGAAGATAATCTAAGGAGGAAGCGCTCCATGGATCACAGGGAAAATAGAAACACAAAGAGGGTAGAATTCCAAAGCAGGAGTAGATATACACCAGAGTATCACACATGCAGTTCCAAGTATCACTATAAAAGAGACGGCCCAAAAAATAATAGGGATAGGGACTACTCATATCACAGGGAAAGATCAGGTAAGAAAATTAATCTCTTAGACAGACATTCACCAGATTATAGATATAAATATAGGGAATCCCCCAATCCAAAAGATAAAAGAAGATACAGAGATGATTCTAGGGAAAATAAATATGGTTCACTATTTGGATTAGGAGACAACGAAAACCCTAAGACAGAGTCGAATAATACATGGCTCATTGATTCCGGAGCTACAAATCACACCACTTATGAGAAAAAACACCTTAGCAACTTCACAGAAAAGAATTACTATGTCAAAGTGGCTAACCAAAATAGAGTTCTAGTGAAAGGAATGGGCACCATAATGTAAATTAGAGGCTTAGGAAGAATAGAGGGGGTACTTTTTATACCCGAAATCCCACATAATATATTAGCTATACATAAATTAAGTGAGGAAAAAGAAATAGAAATCACATTCAAAAATGGAAAAGTGTATATAACCAAAGACAAAAGGAACATAGGCAAAACTATTACCAAAGGGGGATTAACATACTTTCTATCTGAAGGTGATGAATTAACATGTGCAATCACAGAATTAGAAAACAAAGAAAACTGACACACATAAGAAATTTGAGAATAACATGAATGAAGGTCATACAGATGATAACACTATCAATAAGAAGATGTCATGTGGCAAACCAATACACGATGAATGTGAATATTCCACAGGAAACTAGGGCATGCTAGTTTCCCCATTATCCAGAAAATGTTAGAATGTTCTGATGATGCTAAAGTAAAAAGTTGCAAAAATTACTTAGAGTGTTCTGTGTGGAAATCTTCAAAAGTTAAAAACAAACCTAGACCTAGAAAAGCCACTCGCATCACACATTCAATATTCCAACTAGTACATATGGACCTACTTGGTCCCATGAAACCGTCAATTAAATACAGAAAAAGGTATTACTTAACTATAGTAGATGACTTCAGCAGATTTGGATTTGTATACACACTCAATCATAAAAGTGAAGTATTTAAGAAATTCAAAGAATTTCACAAAAGAATAGAAACGCAACACAACATAAAAATCAAACAAATAATGACAGATAGAGGGTCAGAATTTTTATCAAAGGAATTCTCCAATTGGTTAAAATTACAGGGGATCATACATTTCAAATCCTGTCCTTTTTCAGCATTCCAAAATGGGGTCATAGAAAGAAAGAATGGTTTGTTGCAAACCATGGTTAGATGTGTACTGGAGGATGCAGTTTAGGACAAATATTTTGGGCTGAAGCACTCACATATTCAAATTATACCATAAACAGGTTATGGTCCAGCGTGATTGGTAAAACACCATACAAGGTCATGTACGGCAGAAAACCCAAAATTGGTCACCTACATATTTTTGGAGTTACCGCAGATGTTTACGTCCCAAAACAATTAAGGCATAAAGGTGAGAAAGTATCAAAAAGATTAAGATTCATGGGATATGAATCGGGGACTAAAGGATACCGATTCATAGACAAAAATAATAAATTCATCATTTCCAGGTCAGCTGTATTTCATGAACATGCAAATTGGTCCAAAATTCATCTGAATGATTTATGCCCCACAACAGATAACACAACAGACACACATAAAGAACACACACCATATGCAACAAAATTCAATACACAAAAAATAGACAAACCCAAACTTCAAGAGATAACAACTAGAGAATGGAAAAGAATCATCCTGTCATATAAGTAGACAAACTAACAGAAAAAGAAGCTAAATACATGCATAATACTGAGTTATCCCCCCATAGACCCATCAGATGTAATAGAAATAAAATGCCCAAAAGGTTGGAAGACTACGTACTATCCATTAATGCCAACAAAACAACACCTAGCACATACGAAGAAATATTAAAATTACCACAGGAAGAGAGGGCCAAATGGGAACAAGCAATAAAGAAAGAGATGGATAGTTTAAAGGAATTGAACGTATACACTCCTGCAGAACCACCAGCGGGTAAAATACCCATTGGAACAAAATGGATATTTAAAATTAAAGAATTAGAAGACGGTAAATTCTTATACAAAGCCAGATTAGTTGCCCTAGGATACGCACAGAAGTTCCCTGATGATTATGTAGATACTTATTCACCTACTATTGGATCAGAGAGTGTCAAAAGTGCCCTGGTAATAGCATCAATTCTAAATCTAGTTGTATATCAGTTTGACGGTCAAACAGCATATTTACACGCCAACCTTGACAAAGAAATCTATGTGAGAGCTCCCCTGGGTAAAGATACACAAAAAGGGGAAATATGGTTATTAAATAAAAGTCTATATGGATTAAAATAATCTGGAAAACGTTGGTACGAATGCTTAGCAAAAACACTTAAAGACAGGCTTTTCAGCTACATCAACAGATCTATCCTTCTTCATTAGAAAAACAAACGACTCTATAGAGTACGTACTTATTTATGTAGATGACATTTTATATTTTGGCCAACACAAGCACAGGTGTGACGAATTCGCAGAAAAACTGAGCAAACATTTCACTTTGAAAACCTTGGGGAAAGTGAATAAATATCTGGGTGTTCAGATTGACAAGACAAGGGGAGGTTTTAAATTATCTCAAAAAGAAAAAATATTAGAACTTTTACAAAGATGCAATATGATGAACTCTAAAACATGTGAGACTCCTATGCAAACAGACTTCACAAAAAACATGAACAACGAAGGTGAACCATTTAAAGACAACACCCTGTACAGATCTGTTATTGGTTCATTATTATATATCTCCAATTGGACCAGACCAGACATTACTCTCGCTGTTAATCTTTTGTCTAGACACGTAAACAACCCAAATTATTATCATTGGGAAGGGATAAAAAGAATCCTCAGGTATCTTAAATTTAGTGCTGATGCTTGTTTGTATTTAAAACCTGTCCACTCAGAAAAACCAATCTTAACGTGTTATGCAGATGTGGATTGGGCTGGGGACACAAAAAGTAGAAAAAGCACTTCAGGGTATGTTTTCCTCATAAATGATTGTCCTGTACACTGGTACACTGGTAAGCAGAATTTGATTGCAACCTCTACAGCGGAAGCTGAATATATTTGTCTTTCAAAAGCTGATAACAATTTAATATGGTTCGATGACCTTTTATCCAACATCTGGACTGAACCCAATTATCCAATAACCATCCATGAGGATAATAAAGCTGCCATAGATATATTGACATCGGAAGCAGTAGGTTCACGACATATTGATATTAAATATAAACATGTTAAACAACTATCCAATATAGGATTCATTAAAGCCACACATTGTGATACTCATGAACAAGTTGCAGATATATTAACAAAACCTTTACCAACTAATCAACATGCTTATTTGTCTTCAAAATTAAATGTATAAATATAAAAACAAAAGATTCATTTAACCGTTAAGTATTTTAGAGGGGGTTTTGTTACAAGGAAAAATACCTAACTATATGTACTTATGTAATTGTGCCTGTGTATAAGTTAAACTCTGAAATGTATCATATCCCTCCCCCTGACTCCTCCTTACCTTTTGGCTCTGCCTCCTGTATAGATAAGCTGATGTTCCTGTCAGAGCACTTCACCTGTCTGATGATCTCCTGTGGTAGAAAACATGTAAATAGAACAGTGTTGATCTTTCATACCTTGCATACTGATTATTGGGCCTATAAATAAAAGAAGAAAAATAAGCAACAGTATCGACCAAATCTGGATGCAGTATTCCAAGTGTGGCCTTACCAAGACATTATAAAGTGGTATTATCATTTCACGTGATCTTGATTCTATCCCTCTGTATTTGCAGCCTAGAACTGTGATGGCTTTTCTGGAAGCTGCAGCACATTTCTGGCTCATATTTAAATGATTGTCCATTAGGAATGCAAGATCCATCTCACAGTTACTACTATGAGTGAGGTACCACATAAAATGTGCATTTTGTTTTTCTTACCTAAATGTAGAATGTTACCTTACTTGACTGAGTTGAAGTGGTCTCCACCCATCCCAACCAAAAACTATACTGGTAAGAAATCTATTGCCACATTCCACATCTTTTGTCTATGTTTTAAGGCACTCAAGTTATCTTCTAACTTTAGAAGACATCTTGAGGCTGTTCCAGATGGTGCCATAGAAAAGAGGGAAATGCTATTTTAATACTGATATTGGTAAGGAGAACTTAATCCTATTTGTGGCACAGGGTCAAATTTACATGTCATGGGGACACAGCTGAAAAAATTGCTGGGACGTGTTTGGGGCATGATTAAATACCACTGATCTAATTCCCTAATCTAACCAAACAAAGGGCACAATATGAGCTGTAAATCCAGCCAATATGTGCCTGGATATAGAATTAATTTCTAAATTGGAATGTGTATTGATTGCAAAAGTTGTCTGACTTTGTCTATGGGTTTGTATCTTAGGGAGGGAGAAAAGAAATAGGCGAAATGACAGTTCATCAGTTGAAGCCCCACATAAACTGAGAATCAACATGTTCAGCAAGCACTAAATCTCCTAGGTATAAGCAAAGAAAGAATGAATTAAAGTTTATGAAAATATATGACTGGATTGTATAAAATTACTTATTACTTTCATCTGATGCTAAAACTGATTTATTTTCTTCCAGCCTCAATGTATCTTCCTGAAGATGGTAAACATCAGGCTCCAGAACTGCAATAAACTTGTCCTATTATTATTTCAACCTGCCCAAGCTTGTTGGGTGACTCAAGGCTTTCTTTCAGGCTAAAGTGCCTAAGGTTTTCTTTGGCTGGAAAGAGACAGGGTGGGTGCATGCATGGATTCTTTTTTTCTTCTTCTTCCAAATAATCTGATTGCATTTTTCTTCAGGTAACATCTGTGCTGAGGAAAGCAATTGTTATATTGCTTCATTATAATTATACGAGCAGCAAGTTCCTTGATATAAAAATACATGTATTTTTATGCTTTCTAAGTGAACAATGGGGCAGTGACAGGGAGTGGGGGAAATAAGTGTTATTTTAATGCTTTGTAAAACATTTTGCCCACTTCTTCCCTGTTGATTTTTAAGCAATCTAAATTATGAGAAAAGAGTATTGCAAATCCTTTACTATTTATACAGCTATTGTCATGTTAATATTATAGATAAACCAGTTTATTATGTATAAACTTTCATGAGATCTACATCACAATAAGATGGTTTGCTGCTTCTATGAAACACAATAGATTTACTTTATACTCAACAAATAAATAAATAATAATGGTTATATGTTTGAACATTGCAGATTTTTTTTAATAGGCTGTAACATTTCTGGAAATTTTGAATATCTTTTTCATTAGTAGTCTAATTCTGAATATTTTCAAAAAGGTCAAATATAAAGAAACAATTGGCTAATTTGTTTACTGGGATTTATTTATTCTTCTTCTAAATGGCTTCCCATTCTCAAGGGGTTTTGGATTTGAAATGTCATTTCCTCCTCCCAATTCTTTTCCTTTACAAAGTAAAAGCATTTTCTCCCATCAGTGAGAATAATCTGCAAGCACAAACAAAATGACCCGAGAAAAATATGCAATCATTTACATAAGCAGAATTGTCTCTTTCAAACAGATAAATAGACTTTCTTATATTCTCATAACAAACTATAAGAACTTGGATCTCATTTCTGCATTTCACATTCAGTTTATGGCTTTGGGCAAACTGTACCTGTTAATCTAGTCCAGAAAGGTATTTTCCATAACAGTAGTGATGTACTTGATGCCTCTAAAACAGCGGTTCTCAACCTGTGGGTCGCAATCCCTTTGTGGGTCGAATGACCCTTTCACAGGGGTTGCTTAAGACCATCGGAAAACACATATATCCGTGTTTTCGGGTGGCAGATCTAGTCAAGAAGAAAGAGAAAGTGAGTCTGTGGAGAAGGAGGAGAAGGGCGCGTGGCTCTGCAATGTGCATTTCCAGGGAGGAAAGCATTTTTGGGCAGCAGTGCAGATTCGGGGAGGGGATCGCAGTGCTACCGGTTGAAAATGCTTGCCGAGATCGCGGCAACAGTGTTTTTGTGTAGCAGCGCCTTGCCTTACGCTCCCTGTGCAGCGCCCACTTTGCCAACCAAGTCCCGACCTCCACACTTCCCCAGGCTGCTTCTGGAATCAGGCTCTGACCGAGGCAGCAAAGGCGCAGGGGGCTTCTCAGGAAGCCCAGCACCCAGCAGGGAGGAGCCCAGGTAAGGGTTCGGGGTCGCAGCAGAACGAGCAGCCAAAGCCTGTCTCTACTTGCGTGCCTGCCTCTCCCCCCCTTTCTCAGAAGAAGAACTGCTTGCCGGCCCTGGGCACCCGAGAGAAGCGCCAGGTGGCTATTTTGAAAGGGGCGGGAGCCGTTTATGCAAGCCTGAGCCTCCTTGATCGGGGTGCCTCCCTGGGAATTGCTGCCTAGCCTGGCCCGAGTGTTTGGAAAAATAATACACTGCTGGAAGGGGAAGGGGAGAGGAGGAGGAGGAGGGGCATTACTCAGAGGCCAGCTGGCAGATAAAAGCTGCAAAGCTCTACTGTAGTTCTTTCGGGTGAGCTGTCCTTGCACGGCTCTCAGATGCCAGCCCAAACTGGCCTGGAAGCAGTGTGTCATTCTCACACCCATGAGTGAGGCAGCGGCTGCTCATGCCAGTAACTGAGCCCTCTGCTCGTGTCAAGGAACTGGTGGCTGAGTGGGAGGAGGACAAGGACTGGCGCAAGGTAACATACTACTTTCAGACCAGTCCGGCCGACAGGTGGGTAAGCAGGCAGCCCTCAGGGAAGAGCACTGCACTGGGTGACAATCTCCTGGTCATGGGCTGCATGTGGGGCCGAGGTGGAGGGGTGAGTTTCCCCGGCCAGCGCATGGCACTGCCGAGGTGGCAGGGCCGAGAGTGCTGCCACCGGCTTGGGAACAGGCTGGTAACTGGTTGTCCTCTGGTAAGAGACGTGCCGGCCCTCTTGGAAAAAGTGAGGGCGCATGCATGGAGAATGCGCACATGCGCAGTGCGGGTTGCATGTGCATGTGCACAGTGTGACGTGGATGTGCATTAGGAGCATGGGGGGTCATGGATGCATGCGCAAATGGCAGTGCCCAATGCATTATGGGTGCTGACACGCAAGAGCGTGCGAGCACTCGCACACTCAGACTTTTGGCAGACAATGCCAAAAAGGTTCACCATCACTGATATATACACACATAGCAACGAAAATAATTTTATGGTTGGGGGTCACCACAACATGAGGAACTGTATTAAAGGGTCGCAGCATTAGGAAGGTTGAGAACCACTGCTCTAAGACATTTAAAAACAGAATGGATTGTATTTTGATATTCAGCTTTTGATATTTAGAAAAAGATCAGCCCTGTATCACGTCAGAAATGGACAATACTGCAAAGGCTTCACACCTCAATTCTTCTTCTCCTGAGATGCTCTGTATAAATGGGGCATAGTATCCTTCCTTCAGTTTAACTGTTGGGCCCCATGTCAAATTATAGATAACATCGTGACCAGCTGTAAGGGCATATACTGGTTCAATGTCTGATTTTTTAAAAAAATATAAATGATGCTGCATTTCAATGGTCAGATATCCCAAACATATATATTTGAACATATTTTTTTTAACATTTAGATTTTATTGGGTTCTACTAATCTAGTTGAAATATTAATATATATTGCTAGTCCATATATTATATGCCATATGCTAAATAAATAATAAATCAGTCCTAATCAGATATCATGGGTGTGAATGATAGTTGGATGGAAGAATGAAGTGTTATCTTCTAAATCTGCAAATTGGTTGCATCCATTGAAATATTCTTCAGATGAGTTAAAATTTACAGGTATGGGGATAACTTAAAAAGCCTGATATAAGATTTCTATTTACATTCTTCAGACTGATCTTGAATAGCAAGTGGCCATTGATTGTTAACTATTATCTGGTGCAAAAAGCTCTTAGTATAATTGTCATTAAGCTAGTTTTGAGATTGTTGTCCTAAACAAAATTACCTATTTTATATAGGCTGAACATCTATTTAATACTAACGATAAAATCACATGTTAGAAAGTAATACTAAGTAAAAATCTGAATAAATCTTTAATAGATTGGTCCTTACCACCAAGCCCTACCACATACCTATAGCAGACAACAACAACAATATGAGGTCAATAGTTTATTCAATGTAATAGGACATTACAAATTCATCTGTAAATAAAATTACTTATAAGAATTGATATAATTTATGGAGTTCCAGTTTCTTTTAATTCTGCTAAATGGCCAAGCTACTACTTTTATCTATTAGTTAAGGCACCAGATTAATAGCACAGAGACCTGAGTTCTAGACCAGCTTTAAACATAGAAGCCAACTGGATGACTTTAAGCCAATCACTTTTAAAAAGTAGTTTAAAACTAGAGCACCATTTTTTATACTGATTAAGATATTTACTTCCTGTCTGGTTTCCGGTGCCGCCAGACGGTCCTCTGCGACCGCCGCCCCGTTGCCTGTAAAAGAGCCGCCTTTACATCTGAAAGACGGCTCGAAAAACTCCATTTCCTGATGGAAATGTGAGTCTGAGCGGGTGGGGGTGGGTAGAGCCCTCTGCGAAGTCCCCAGAGTCTTTTTAAACTCTTGGGGACGAGCAGGTTGGCGCTCCCCCTTTTTCCCTCGCCGCCGCTCCAGGCATCGGGTGCACTATGCACTTTTGCATAGCCAGGCGCTGGAACCGGACTAATCAATGAACATAACAGATGGATCTACTAAAAAAAAATATGAGATTTGGATTTGGATTTGGGACCCTAAACCGCAAGTATTCTTAATGAATTTATAAGCATTTTAAAGTGAAGAGAAGGAAAAAAAAAGTTTTAAAATGGCCGCGGAGGCTTGGGAAGTAGAAGAAAGAAGAGTCTTTTTATAACAGATACAAAGCTGCGGAATATACAGCGCTGGCTACAATTTGAAACAACAATAGTTATTTTAGGTTCCTCTCTTCCTGGTGATTACTTGATCTTGTTTGGGGGATAAAAGAGAAAAGTCTGCTGGAAGGATGGCGTTAATAAAAGCTGACAGACAAGAAAGGGGGGGGTGCTCCCCCACTCTCTGAGCCTACAGACTCTGCAGAATGGTTGTAATTTAAAAGAATTTATTCAGGAGGAAATGGCAAAATATTATGAAACTGTGAATCAGAAATTTGAAAATTTAAGGCAGGAAATTAAAGAAATGATACAACTAAAGTATGATAATTTGCAACAAAAGATTGTAACAGTGACTAATGGTTTTTCAGAAATTGCGATAAAGTTGGATACAAATATTAAATTGCTAGAGTCTAAAATGGAGAAGATTGATAACTTGGATAATAAAATATTAAGAATTGAAAAGGACTTAGCAAATATTCGAGATAATAGCTTAGAAGTAAAGTCTAAAGAAGAAGCTGGTCACGAGACTTATAATCTAGAAGATATAAAGCAAGGAATTGAAAGAGAGGCTGTAATGTTGCAATACAGGATCACAGAATTTGCGATCAGAATTAGAGGCTTACAGGAAAATAATAGTGATGACTTAAGAAAAACATCTGCTCAAGTTTTGGCTGGGATCTTAAAGGTTCATCACGGGGACGTAATCAGTAAAATTGATAAGGCTTACAGAGTGGATTCCTGGATTGCCAAGCAAAGGCAATTGCCTAGAGATGTGGTAATTTACTTTACAGAAAAAGAGATAAGAAATGATATTCTGCAAAAATCCTTTAACTCTACTTTACAACTGAATGGGAGAAAAATTTGGATATATAAGGAATTGCCGCCTAAGATCTTAAGAGATAGAAAGAAATTTGGGCCCTTGGTGACTGAGTTAAGAAGACAGAATATCTTATACAGGTGGGATGTCCCAGTGGGTATAATATTGAGATATCAAGGAGTAAGATATCAGTTAAATACTCTTGAAAAAGCGGAAGAATTCTATTATAAGGTACTTAAAAAGCAAAATCAACAAGAGATAGAAACCCAAGAAAAGCAGAAGGAGATGGAAATAACGAAGAAACAACAAATTAAAGAGGTCTCCATAGATGAGCCGCTTTTGGATCCTCTTTCAGAGGCCTCAGATGGATTATCTAATATAAGAGAGGCGGTTCCGGACCCTAATGCAATGATTTGTCAAGCCACAAACGAGCATGTAAGTCAATCAGCTGATATACAATTTACAGAACCAGAAAGATCTCAGCCACAGATGCAAACCCAACAGGATCAAGCTACTCTTCAGCAAAACCAAATAGTTGATACACAATCTACAGAAAGGAGTTTAGGATGGAGATCCAACCCACAAGAAGTTAAGAAAAGAAGAAGTAGGTCTCACAAACATAAAATTTTTTTAAATTAAACAACAGTGTAATGCCAGTTACTTATGAGAGGACTGAATATATAAAAAGATAATGGGCAAAATATTGGCTTATTTTATCCTGAGGAGAGTGGCAGATCTCTGCAGTGCTGAATTATTGGGTGTGAAAAAGGCCTTAAACCAAATGGTTGGAAATATCTTGTTTGTTTTTTGGAGTTCCGGATAAATACGTGTATGCTGAGCTATATGGCAAGAGACTTATTGGATTGGGGCACGCAGAAGATCTGGTTGTTACCCTATTATGATGGTTGGAACCAATTATCTGGATCAAAGACACCTCCATAAACATTATATGGAATATAATTATAAAGTCACTCGGGTGGTTGTCGGGGTTTTTTCTTTTCCAATATGAAGATATTTGTTGCTGATGGGGGCAGATGGTAACTGAAGATATCGAAAATACTGTTGGAATAAGGATGCGATGTTACCCTAACATGGGTGGAGTTCATCATCCAGTTGAAAGATATTCCAGAAGATGCTATATGGATCATAAGTTTAAAGTTTTTTTTTTTTTTTTTAGGATTTTATTTACATAAGGGAATATTTTTCTAGGGGATTGGGTAGAAGAATAAAGATATTAAGAATAATTATGGTAATTCTGTAGGAAAGTGGGTGGAGAAAGGTTAGGTTATGGATTGTTTATTTTAAAGAAATGTTTAGATGTGAATATTTGTAATGAAGGGGGGAAACGAAATGGCTACTGGAACTGAATAAGTGTTAAATTAGGACTTTTTGAATACTTAGAATAGAAGTATGTTTTGAAATGTTATATTGTCTGAGGGGTAGTAAAAGGGTAGACTACGAGTAGAAATTGTTAAATTGGGAGATATAATAATATTATTACTTTAAATCAGGAGTTATTAGATAATGCTATAATAGAATGTCACTTTGAAATGCTTATTATAGCATAGTATACGGGGGGTATGATAATCTTATTAAAATGAAAGGGTCAGTATATGGAGATTGAGTATGTGGATAGTAAAGTATGATATAATCTGTTATGAACTTGGGTTTTACTATGAGGAAGTCAAGGGGAGGGGGGGTGGGGGGGAGGAGGGGGGGGAAAAGGGGGAAAAATCTGTATTTGAAAAACTTTTTCAATAAAAAAAAAGATATTTATTTATTTTATTTATTTATTTAATTTAATTTATATACTGCCCTACTCCTGAAGGACTCAGGGTGGTGAACAGCCACAAGATAAAAATACATCATACAAAAGTTAAAAACCATTTAAAAGTACATTAAATAATTTTGGCCCAAAAATGAATTTAAAAACACCCAGTTTGTATAAAATTAAAAGCAAATTAAAAGGGAGAATCAAGCCAGACCAGCCTGCTGGAATAAAAATGTTTTGAGGGCGCGGTGGAAAGTGCGTTAATCTGGGATGCTCCGTATCTCCGGGGGGAGCTCATTCCAGATGGCAGGTGCCCCCACAGAGAAGGCTTTCCCCCTGTGGGCCACCAGTCGACACTGTTTGGCCGACAGCACCCTGAGGAGCCCCTCTCTATGGGAGCGTACTGGTCGGTGAGAGGCTACTGGTGGCAGAAAGCAGTCTCATAAGTACCCTGGTCCTAAACCATGGAGTGCTCTAAAAGTGGTGACCAAAATCTTGAAGTGCACCCGGAAGACCACCAGGAGCCAGTGCAGCTCGCGCAGGAGGGGAGTCACATGGGAGCGGCATGTCGCTCCCATAACCACCCACGCGGCTGCATTCTGGACCAGCTGGAGCCTCAGCTTGCCTGCTTCAGCTGCCATAAGAAATGGGGAGGGATTAGGTATGGAGCAAAGGGGGGGGAAGGGAGCAGGAGGGGGTTTGTCTTTGTAGGAGGGGACTTCGTGGGAATCGAAACTGTATTTTCAAAAGGGGACGGCTGACCAACTGTCTCGACATTCCTGATGGATGACGCTGCCAGACGTGTTGCCACCTGACCTTTGGAAGACCTTTGGGTTGGCTGAGGATTTATAAACACGAGGGGGGGAAGAAGCTTAGTAGATGCATTTCGCGCGTTTTGCTCACTTCCAGCTTAACTGGGTTGTTAATCATTTCTTATTCAGTAAAAGTACCAAATTCTTCAAAATGCTTGACTTTGGGGTTTTCTTTCCTGGATACTGAAGGAAGCATACCTGACATTAAGCTGGAAGTCACAACCAGTCATCCCGGACCAAAACCGAGGGGACTGTAAATCCAAACTATGTCAGATCGGGGGAGTGATGGAGAAGAGAAAATGGGGGCAGCCAGTTCAACTGCCTTCCAGTCGGAAAAGGAGACTGCAGAATGGTTAGAAAAACTTCGTCTGGAGACGGAGGAGGCCAGATGGTCAAAAGGTGTGGGGAGACTGCCGGACTGGGGAGAAGAACCCCGGGGAGTGACAATTTCCAGACCCCGGAAAAGAGAGGCAGTGTGGATGCAACAGCACAAGGAACGCCTCATGATAGATCAAGCCTTGCAGCTTATCCGTGATGTGGAAGAAAGCAGAAAAAACCGTGAGTCTTTTGAAATTCCTGTGGAGAAGGGGGAAGCAGGCCCCCGGGGGGGGGCGAAGAGACAGCCTGCGGGGGAGAGGAAGAGTTTGAGGAGGGAACATCCCAGGCTTCGGCAGCTCGAGGGAGAGATGCAGCCGGCCAGAGAACCCCAGCCTTGCAGGCCCCTCCCCGCAGACGAAAAAAGCCAAAAATCCCCCCCCTTCCTGGGAAGTTTGATGGGAATCCAAAAACCTTGGGATTTTTCCTGACCCAAGTGTGGAACCACATGGAGGACTGGGGGGAGCACTACGAAACAGAGGCGGCAAAAGTCAGAGGCGTCGCGAATGCCCTAGAGGGAGTAGCTGCTGAGTGGATGGTGGTTCTCCACAATAACAACTCCCCCTTGCTGAGAAATTACAACCAGTTCATGAGGGCCCTTAGAAGGCGTTTTGAAGACCATTTAGCCGAACGAAAGGCGAGACTCAGAATGAAGAGCATTCAGCAGGGCCGGAGGCCGGTGGCAGAGTATATCCAAGAGTTTCATGAACTGGCACCCTATATGACAGGCTGGTCAGAAATGGCTCTTTTGGAGAGCTTCAAAGATGGATTGAATGAAGAGATATATCGAGACTGCAGGAGCATGGGGGTCCCCGATGATTTGGATAGATGGTACATAGTAGCTGAGGATGTGGAGATCGAGCTGAAACGGAGTGAACTCCGAGGAAGGCGAATGGGAGACCAGTCATCCTCTTTATACCGTAAGGGACTGCCCAAGATGACTGGCGGGAAAACCGAAACCAAACCCAAGTCAAAGCCCTTCACCTGTTTCAAATGTGGGAAGGAGGGTCACCGGGCAGCCGAATGTTTCTCCAAACCACCGCCAAAAGCCACCGGGACCAGCCAAAAGAAAGGCAATAAAATACCCGCCAAAACCCGTGGCACCGCCCTGAAAGGAGAAGTCGTTGAGTTCACTCCCCAGAACCAGGGTGAGTTGGGAACTCCGACCAACGATGACGACAGCGAGACGGACTCCGACTCTGACACCGACGAACGGGTGAGCCGCACGGAAGAACCCTTACTCATCCCCGTAGAAGTAAGGGTGCCCTCCACAGGAACTCACGCGCAATTGTTAGCCCTGTTGGACTCTGGGTGCACTAGGTGCATAATTAGCCCCAAAGTAGTGGAGGAAATGGGACTGAGATTGAAAACTTTAAAAAAACCCATTGCATTTTGTCAATTAGACGGGTCGATTGCAGGAGGGGGCCCAGCTAGTTTTATGACTGAACCCCTTGAACTGCAGTTGGGGAATCATCAGCTTTATCGTAGCACCTGGCATGGAAAGGGCCCTCATTCTAGGACTGCCCTGGCTTCGTAAATGGAACCCACGAGTAAATTGGAGAACGGGGGTCCTGCGCATCCGTACGGCAGAACCTACTCCGGAAAAGGAAGGCCCCTCCCTAAGGGATGACATAAGACCAGAAAGGGCAGCAGTAGCCATTAACTATATTGAGGGAGAAGAGAAAATTCCAAAGGAATATTGGGACCTCAAGGAAGTGTTTAGTGAAAAAGCATCGGATGCTCTACCTCCCCACAGGGCCACTGACTGCACCATTGAAATACTCCCAGGGGTGAAGCTTCCCAAACCAAAAATATACCCCATGACACCTCGGGAACTGGGGGAATTGCGAAATTTTATTGACAAAAACTTAGAACGGGGATTCATCAAACGAGCCAAACCCAAGGTGGCAGCGCCAGTAATGTTCCGCGAAAAGAAAGATGGATCCTTCAGATTAGTTGTTGATTATAGAAACATGAACGCCATTTGCGTGGAAAATGTCTATCCCCTCCCACTTATGAAGGACATGTTGGCCCATTTAGGGAAGGGAAATTTTTTTACCAAACTTGATTTAAGAGAGGCATACTACCGAGTGAGAATAAAAGAAGGAGATGAATGGAAGACAGCATTTAATTGCCCACTGGGATGTTTCCAGTTTAGAGTACTCCCTTTTGGACTACAGGGGGCCCCGGCTGTATTCATGCAGTTGATCAACGAAGTGTTGCATGAACACCTATATAAGGGGGTGTTGGTCTATTTGGACGATATTCTAATTTATTCTGACAACATGGCCGACCATGTAAGATTGGTTCGAGCGGTCTTAAATAAACTCAGAGCAGCTGAGCTCTATGCTAAACTTTCTAAATGTGAATTCCATCAAGACAAAATCGACTATCTTGGATATCGTATATCGCATGAGGGAATAGAGATGGACCCGGAAAAGGTCCGGGCAGTAATGGAATGGGCCGCACCGCGCACCCGTAAACAGTTACAGAGTTTCTTAGGGTTTGCAAATTTTTATAGACAATTTATCCCCTCTTTCGCGAAAATCGCACTACCAATTACAAACTTGCTAAAAACCAAAGGGGAAGTAAAACCCAAACCCTCGAAACCACTAGACGGGACTATGGACTGTCAGGCCGCTTTCGAAAAACTGAAACGCTTGTTTGCAGCTGAACCTGTGCTCAAACACCCCGACATAGAACAACCTTTTGTAGTACAAGCTGATGCTAGCGACATCGCCATAGGAGCAATACTCTTGCAAAAGAATGAGAATGGAATATTACAACCCTGTGCTTACACATCCCGTAAACTATCCGAGACAGAAAGGAGATGGGCCATATGGGAGAAAGAAGCGTTTGCAGTTAGATGGGCGCTGTTAACATGGAGACAATTTTTAGAAGGGGCGAAACACCCTTTCGAGGTGTGGACTGACCATAAGAATTTAGAAGCATCAAAAACTCCACGCAAACTATCACCGAAACAGGCACGCTGGGCCCAACATTTCAAGCGATTCAATTTCACTTTACGTTACCTTCCTGGCGGAAAAAATTTCATGGCGGACGCACTTTCCAGATTGCCACAGTACAACAGCATAAAGAAGGAAGTGGTTCAACCGATGATCCCCTTAACTCAATTAGCAACACCTGTCACTACCAGAGCACAGAGTAAAACCAATCCAGAACTCTTGGGGGATTTACTCGAAAAGTTACGAGAAGCGCTAAAAGCTGACGAGTGGTTTAAAATCCACTCGAATGAATGCACACTTCGCAACGGACTAGCTTGGGTTGGATCGAAATTGTATGTTCTGACCACATTAAGGCCGACCATATTGAAATATGCTCATAATGCTAAAGCTGCAGGACACTTTGCGTTTGTCAAGACGTTACATCTTGTTAAAAGACAGTTTTGGTGGCCTGCACTTAAAAAAGACATAGAGGCATATGTGGCTAGCTGTCCAGTATGTGCCTCGGCTAAAAGACCTCCAGGAAAATCCCCTGGATTACTGCAAAGTGTGGCTAGACCAAACGCCCCATGGAAGGAAATATCTATGGATTTTATTGTGGACTTACCAGACAGTGAGGGCTGCACTGTCATTTGGGTAGTAACTGATTTGTTTTCCAAACAAGTACATTTCATACCTTGCTCAAAGATCCCTTCAGCAAAAACCCTAGCAAAACTGTTTATTAGGCAGATTTACCGACTACATGGGTCTCCGAAAAGAATTATTTCTGACAGGGGTGTGCAATTTACTTCCAGTTTCTGGAGAGAATTTTTGAAATTGATAGGCTCCGCACAGGGATTGAGTTCCAGTCACCACCCTCAGACAAATGGGGCTTGTGAAAGAACCAATGGGGTGCTCGAACAATACCTTAGGTGTTACGTAAATTACCAACAGGATAATTGGGTAGACTTGTTGCCATTTGCAGAAGTGGCATATAACAATTCTGTACACAGTAGCACCAGATTCACCCCTTTTAAGGTCGCATCGGGCCAGGATTTTGTACCCATTCCCGAGTTACCTCAAGATGATCCCCAAAATCCCTCCCTGATGGATTGGATTGAACAACTAAGGAGCACCTGGGCAGTGACTCGCAAGGCGTTAGATGAAGCACACCGAGCTCATAAGGCGCAAGCCGATAAGAAAAGGTCCCCAGCTCACATTTATAAAGTAGGGGACAAAGTCTATTTGTCTACCAAATACTTACAAACCACCCAGAGGTCCAAAAAGCTGGGGCCTAAGTATGTAGGACCATTCCGTGTGATTAGACTGATTAATCCAGTGACAGTTGAATTGGAATTGCCAAAAACCTTGAGACGGATACATCCTGTATTTCATGTTAGTTTATTGAAACCTGAACACTCATCTCCCCTAAGGGCTGATCAAAGCACCCCTCCAATTCCCATTCTCATAGAAGGGGAGCAACATTTTGAGGTTAAGGAAATCTTGGACTCTAGAAAACACCATGGTAAAGTCCAATATCTGATTGCCTGGAAACATTTTCCACTATCTCAGGCTGAATGGGTAAATAAACGGGATGTCCGAGCTCCCAAGAAAGTACAACAATTCTATACCAAATACCCTGATAAACCCTAATCATTGTATATATTCTGTTTTTCTCTCTCTTCTTTCCTTTTATTTAGGACTAACGTCTCTTCTGCAAGGGGGGCCGAATGTCAGCCTCAGCTTGCCTGCTTCAGCTGCCATAAGAAACGGGGAGGGATTAGGTATGGAGCAAAGGGGGGGAAGGGAGCAGGAGGGGGTTTGTCTTTGTAGGAGGGGACTTCGTGGGAATCGAAACTGTATTTTCAAAAGGGGACAGCTGACCAACTGTCTCGACATTCCTGATGGATGACGCTGCCAGACGTGTTGCCACCTGACCTTTGGAAGACCTTTGGGTTGGCTGAGGATTTATAAACACGAGGGGGGGAAGAAGCTTAGTAGATGCATTTCGCGCGTTTTGCTCACTTCCAGCTTAACTGGGTTGTTAATCATTTCTTATTCAGTAAAAGTACCAAATTCTTCAAAATGCTTGACTTTGGGGTTTTCTTTCCTGGATACTGAAGGAAGCATACCTGACAGTACTCCTCAAGGGAAGCCCCATGTAGAGAGCATTAAGTAGTCCACGCGTGAGATGACGAGGGCATGAGTGACGGAACGTAACGAGTCCTGATCCAGAAAGGGACGCAACTGGTGAATCAGGCAGACCTGATAAAAAGTCCTCCCGGCCACAGCTGTCAAATGCTCTTCTAAAGACAGCCGTGAATCCAGGAGGACACCCAAGTTGGGAACCCTATCTGTGGGGGCCAACGACTCGCCAGCGATAGTCAGCGATGGCATCAACTGATTATATCGGGACGTCGGAAACCACAGCCACTCGGTCTTGGATGAGTTGAGTCTGAGTCTGTTTCTCCCCATCCAGATCCGCACGGCCTTCAGGCACTGGGACATCACTTCAAGGGCATCATTGGGGTGATCCGGGGTGGAGATGTACAGCTGAGTGTCATCAGCGTACTGGTGTACTTCACCCCGAAACCACGGATGATCTCGCCCAGTGGCTTCACATAAATGTTGAACAGAAGGGGTGAGAGAACCGATCCTTGTGGCATCCCACATACAAGGGGCCTTGGGGTCGACCTCTGCCCCCCTGTCAACACAGACTGTGACCGGTCGAAGAGAAAGGAGGAGAACCACCACAACATGGTGCCTCCCACCCCCAACCCTTCCAACCGGTGCAGCATGATACCATGGTCGATGGTATCAAAAGCCGCTGAGAGGTCTAACAAGACCAGGATAGAGGAGCAACCCCTGTCCCGAGCCCTCCAGAGATCATCAACTTAATTATATTAGGCTATAAACTAGGTTACTATGATTTCTATGAAAGATAGCTGGGTTAGCCCTGTCAGCCAGTCAATCTCTCAGCCTTAGGAAGGACACAGCGGTAAACCATATCTTAAATCTTGCCAAAAGAACTGCAAAAATGGTCCAGACAGTTATAAGGAGTCAACAATGATTTGAAGGGACCAATATATATATATATATATATTCTTTAAAACTACACATCTCAGAACAAATATTGGCTCAGAAATGATGACCTTTAGAATATCACTAAAAAAGGATTGATAGTCACTGAGCAAATAAAGAATGAAAACTTGTCAGTGAGAAATGGCAGTGAAGAAGAAATTAAGGCTTATTGAAGAAGTAATTTTCAAAACAACTAAAAGTTTTGAAGGAATACCAATTCACAAAGTACTCACTGGGGAACACAGCCATGATGAGGATACAGCAAGGAAAGGTAAAAATTATTGGGAAATGACATTTACAGAGTAATAGTTAATGAACATTCCTGGGAGTTAAAAATAAGATATCAGGTGCATTGCAATTTTTCGGAAAGAGAACAACGTAATATACTATTTGTGCAAGCTTTCTTTTTTCTTGACCTAGAAATAAAGAAAGAATTTTAAAGAATGAGGGCATGAGAGAGCATGAGCATCATATGCAACTGTGTTTGGAAGTTGGGGTGACATAATTTCTTTTAGGGAAGGAAGGAAAAGAAAGGAGGATTGAACAGCCAGTTTCCATGTAAATAGAAGAAATGGGGGAAAGAAAGTGCAGGAGAGAGTGGGGGCGGAGAGAGAGAGAGAGAGAGAGAGGGAGGGAGGGAGGGAGGGAGGGAGGGAGATAGGAAGGCAGGCAGGGAGCTGAAAACTGAATGAAATGAGAAATAAGATACCAGAAACAATGATAGGAATGAGGAGGAAGACCTACATATCCTTCTATTGCACAGTGTGGTAGTGATTTTTCCATTGCTTTTGGAATATCCACTGCCTTGGGATTTTCTTGGTGCGTCTATCCAAGCGTAAAGAAAATATAGCTATTTGGAGAATCAATATACTTCCAACTAGTATATGCTGCCATCCACCATAATAAATGTTAAAATGAGATATATACTTATATAAAGGTATACTGCAAATTAAACAAGTAGCCATAGTAATAAAAACACATTTGTTCAGAAATCTTTTCCTGTGTAGCTTTCTATGAGAGAGGCTCATTTCTGAAATCTGTGTGCAACACCATTTTAGGCTTATATAAGATGAAAAGCTTTTATAACATCGAAAGTATTAAATGAGACATAGGTTACTCCAGGGTAGTGTTTACAATGAATAGTTCCTTATAACCTTTTACTCAATTTAATGTCAGTGCTGCCTATAAGGATAAAACATTCATTGTGGAAAAGTAGAGCAAAAAAATTAAGCATCCTTTAAAACCATTGATTGAATTAAAAATCTCATGAGTGATGATCACCATGAACACAAGATAAAGGGCTCATTTTTAAGATAATTTCAACACAACCATTAAGACCATCAGACTAACAGAGGACTTTTATGATTTTATTCTTGGCCAAACAGCTAATTCTGCAGACCTTCTTAATAACTATATCAGGCATTCATGGTATAAAAATTTGATTTTGAGATCAGCCAGAAAGAAAAGAAAAATCTCATATTGTGCCTCTTTCCATCAATAGTTGAACTTATTCAAGGCGAATGATATAGTTTGATATTAACCTTTATCTCTCTCATTTCCCCACAACCTGGAGAAAAAACTACTTGAATCATCTAAGGCCCATCTCCTTATTGGACTGTACTCTGACAGTGTAGTCAGAAAGGGCAGAGGTCTGCTGAAGTCTTCTACTAGTTGGACCTGCAATCACAAGCTAAGGAGGCTGCAGGGGTTTCTAGAAACCAAAACTAGTCCCTCCAATATAGTTTTTCCTTAAGACCTCAGAAATACCACAATCCTGAGTGTCTGCAGAGTTGGATTTCACTGACAGAAAAAGACATCTGGCTTTGTCTGATGAGTCAAAAGAACATCATACTAGGGATTCATCTCCCAGTCCTTATTTACAAAATGTCAAGAAGTACAGTTAATAAGTGACCTTATTAACAAGCAGCTACTAAAAGGTACCTCCTACTTTCCTTCCTGTCCTTTGATGGACTTCTGGAGGTTCTATCAACCACCAGTTATGAGTTTACTCTTACATACTATCTATCTCTTACATAATCAGCAAATTCATGTTTTTTTTTCTTTGACCTTTGACTTCAAATAAACATCTGCCTCCATTCCTACAGGGCAGTGTAATCCATCAAAATCACTATAGGAATGTAATACATAATGAATCATCATCAGTTTTCTTGTGTTTCAGTCCAAATTATCCAGTTTAACTTGGATGCAATTAATAATTCCAGAAATGTATCACATCATAGGTAAAGCCCAGGCTTTGATACTGTTTAATTTGTGTTTTGCAATTTCCTCACTCTTTGAATATATTCTTCATTAACCATATTTTTCTCATGTCCATGCTGAATATTATACAACTATAATATACAGCTACTTGTAGGCTTCCTCCTGAGGGCTCCAGATGGTTTGGCCATTTGGCATTTCAATTCCATTACTGTTTCTGATTTGACCCAGCTTTATTGCTAATGTAGCACATTTCTGTAGGCCAAATTCAATTACTATATCTGTGCCAAATTTTTTTACAGTTTTCATTAATGATTGACAAAATTGATTTTAAAGCAAAAGTGAGATCTTATTACCAAGAATTTGCTTCTTCAAAAATACTGAAAGTGGGATCATATCAATGACAACATAATAAAGGTGAAGATACCTCCTTTTCCATTTAGTTTCATTGTAAAAATTTTTGTTCGATCTTGTTACTATCCTACTGCTAAGGCAAAATGAAGCTGGACAAATATACTTCTAGGGGCAACTAGTGCTTTCCAACAGAAGATAGAAGAAAGCCCTTTATGTCAACATTTGGATCACATGGATTCATCTTCGGCCCAGTGGGAAAGAAGGCAGGAGGTAGAGAAGAATCCTCTTTTCTGCTGTTCACTTCTCTGATAGATCTTGCATCAGCTAACTGCCACCTATATGTGAAAGTAGCAACTGTACCATTTATTATACAGTAAGGAGGACATTGTAGGCAACCTCCTAGACTTTCCTCCTCTCTAAATATAATCGGAAAACACATCTCTAGGAATATGTGGATGAGTTCACTGTCTGCACCATCTATATTAGTGTTGGATAATCCTTTCGGCACCAAATGCCAAAATGTGAGCGCGCAGGGGAGCACCAGAAACTGGAAGAGCAGCTCCCTGTCGCGCACGTGTGGGACCGCTGGAAACTGGAAGAGTAATTCCCTGGCATGCATGCATACGCTGGGAAGCTGAGCTTTCTGTTTCTGGCATGTGCATGCATACCGGTCACCTGGTCTTCCAGTTTCTGGTGTTCATGCGTGCGTGAAAACCAGCTGACCTGTGCACATGCGCTCACCAAAAACCAGAAGCTCAGTTTCCTGGCACGTATATGCATGCCAGGGAGCTGCTCTTCTGATTTTTGGTGCTCGGTTGCACATGCAAACACCTGCTGGCAAGCTTGCATGTGCACTCTGGAACCCGGAAGAGCAACGGGTGACAGCTGGCATGCTCGGAGAGATTGCTCTGCATACCACTTCCAGCATGCGTACTATAAGTTCACCACCACTGATTTATATAAAGCCCCCATTTCTTCTTGTTTAGTGCATCAAATATTCTAGTTATATTTATGGGCCACAGAACAGAATGAAAAGATAATATGACTATGAAGCAATGTTTTATTTTCACTCAAACTTCAGACTGAATGTGGGCTTTATCTGACACTGTAAGAAGCCAACTCTTCATAGGACCTCTTTTGTAAACTTTGAAAAGCGCATTAATTTTAGAAACCATTTTTAATTTTACTTCAGCCCAGATGTGACATTTTGATAAACTTCTCATTGGACCCACTGCTTTGTATAGTATCTTTTATAGTAGAGCTTTAGCTTCTTTTTCCCTCAACAATTTATTTATTTAGTGTATGGCTTCTCATAGATTAAAAAGTAGAGAAGGAAAAGGAAGAAAGGGTATAAATTTAGACAAATCTGATCTGAGTTTTCTTAAACTTTTTTTGATATAGTAGTGAGGCACACACTAGGTATCTCCTGATTATTATCTGTATTTTTAAAATAAAGAATTCATAATTATTACATCATTCATTGCAATTTCCAATCACACAATATAATTTTTAGAGTTCTGACAGAATATTACATTTTGAAATGCTGTTTTTATACGGAACTTCTTTTATCCAAGAGATATGATAGGAAGGGAATTAAATATTGAAATTACCATAGTAACAAAAGTAATCTTAAATTTAGAAAGAGAAATGAAGTGAGTGGTAGACAGGAAAAATAATATTCTACTTAAATTATAGAAAATAGTACAAGATTATCATGGGAAAATAATCACTTGTCTTGTCAGGAGGAGAAAACAATTGCTCAAAAAATAAAAAAAATAAAATAAAAATGATCAATATGTCATTGAGTATTACTGCTCCATCAGTTAGCATTTCTATTCCACCCTCCCTACCACCATAGCCAAGTCAAATATGACGATTCATTGTTATGTGAAATAATCCTGATGTACGAAAATCAAGAAATGTTGGCTTTCATTATCATTGACTAGTTGGTTGGTGCTGTTCTGATTTGTAGATAAACATTTCAAGCACAACACATCTATAAATCCTGCTGTATATTATTGAAACATGAACAAAAACAAACTAGCATTAATCAATGCACATTATACAGAACCTACAATCAGACCTACCTGAACTTACTTCTTAATATTGAAGCCTTTCCCCCAAATAGTTCTGTCTTTATTCTTCTAGAGCTACCTATCACTCAGATTATTTAAAGTGAAATGAATCTCCACCTTCCCAGCTCTGTTCTATATTGCATCCCTTCTGGGAATCTAAATTGCTTTCAAAAGATGAGAAATCAATTATTTCCATTTTGGGAAAGAAAAAAAATCTGATTACTTAAGAGATTTGTGCAAGTTGTTCAGTTGGACAAATGTTGAAGCAATGATAAAAACTTCATCTTTCATGGAATGTTTTTAACCACAGAAAATATTTTGAAAGAAAGAAAAGGAGAGGGGAAGAAAAGAGATTGGCATTTCTGGCTTAGCATCACATAGTTCTTTGTAGCTTTGGGTTTCTCTCAAAAACTCAACAAGATCCATTTCAGTCTTATGATTTACTATCTCTTCCCTTCATGTAAATTTTTGTTGTAGATTCAGCTGAGGTTCCCCCAATGTTATTAGCATCTCTTCCTAAAAGACAGTGGGGGGAAGGAAGAGAAGGTAACCCCACAACTTTCGCTTCCCTTTCCGAAAAAGAAAATAGTGTATCCCTTTTGGACATGTTGTTTGCTGGTGTGGTCATCTCAAGTCTGGAAGCTAACCAAGGAAAATCATGTGAGCACTTTACATTATTGTTAGACTGTCTTTGCTTGGTTCACTCCATACTTACAAGTGCATCAGTACAATTCAAAAGAGCGAACATATACTGTGTATAATTGTGGGTTTTTTTTTCCCAATAATTTCTCCCTTTATTCAGAAATACCTGTAGTATTATGCTTCAAAAGCTAATGACTATTGTTGGTTGATGTTGTGGACTCCTAATCAGACTGGGAAATCTAATACAACTGGAACCCTCCAACTGTGCATTCCAATCAAGGCTTCTTTCTGTCTGTTAATATTAGATCTTATGCTAAGGAAGCTACAGCTTTATCAAGTTCAAAAGGGTGTGCAGAAAGGAATTCTCTACAGCTGCCTCCCCTTCAAACATTCTTTAAAAATCTTTAAAGCCTTAGTCTGAGTGACTTGTAGGAACAGTGTATGAATCCTTTTTTTAAGTTGGCTGTTGGGGGCCAGTCTGTTAGAGGTTAGGTTAAAATCATTAAGATACCACTGTGGTCTTAAGTCTTTAGAAAATAGCAGGCTTTAGATCCCATAAGGAAAGAATTATTGGTAATACCTGTGAGCTCACAAAAGTTTCTTAGAAAATATTTATTGTATTTTCTTCTCATCATTCAAGATTTTTCATTGGTTCTAGTGGGAAAATGGTATCCAGTGCAGCAAGCATTTTCTGAGCACAATTGGGACTTGCAACACCATGGCTAAGCACTGCAGATTGTTAAGCAGAAATTCATGTGACCATGATAAGTTATGACATCACTTCCCATTTGAACAAAACATCATATGACTGTGACTTGGGATTTTACTTCCAGATTCTCCATTAACTCTGCTTATTGAAATCTGGTAGGGAAGCATACATATGGCAATCACATGATGCTGTACCAGTTGTAAATGAGAAGATTGATTGCAAAGCTGTACATTATTGTAACTTTGAATGATTGCTAAATGAGGCAGTTGGTAAGTGAGGACTACCTGTATGCTTGAATAAATTTGGAAGCAAAGATACATTAGTCCTTCGGCTTCCTTCCCCTTTCTCTGTACCCGTTCCCCATTTCTGGGCTTATCAAAAGAGGGTTAAAATAAAAGAATGGGCTGTAGTGTAGTCAGCACAGCCTAAACTGCTCCTAGATTTACTCGATGAAACACCTCCTGTTTTGCTGTTGGACAAAGAATTTTTCTCAGCTTTCTACCCACTTCTGCCCTTTGCACAGCTGATCCCCTTCTTCCTCTCTTGAGTTCTGAGTGAAACTTGCCCACAGACAGCCAGGTCCCTCTTTCCTGCTCTTGGTTTTTGGATGGAGCTCTTGTTCCTCTGAGTCTTTCCTTTTTAGAGGGGAGTTATCTGACCAGGAATGAACAATTGAGCCACATCTTAACTTTTCTCTCCAGCCATTTCCTTTATTCCATCCACATACTTTTTTTTCTTCCTCTCCTCCTTTTCTCTTTATAATTTTTACTCAAGCCTCTAGTCACTAACACCAACAACATATATCAGGCTGCATGAATATGACTTCTGTCTCTTCATTTCCTCATAACAATCTTGTTGTAGCGCGGGAATAACGAGAGGCACAAGCAGGCTAGTAACAACAGCTCTTTAATTCAGGGTGAGACTTCAGCAAAAACTCACAGGCAACAGCCCTCTTTATATACTTTCCAGAGGTGACCAAGAACCAATCAGGATTCACTATGCATTTGAATTTCCCGCACAAAATAGATACAGACACAACACCCCTCCCTTCCCAGAAGGCACTTATTCTATCTATTTACATATTTACATACAAAATCACGCAGGTGACCAGGGCGTGTCTTAATCCTGGTTGACCTGCGCAGTTCAGTTGTTGGCGAGGCATCGAGCCGGTCGGAGGGACCTCCCGTCTCTCCCGGCTCCACCAATGGAACCTCCTGGATTTCTCCGGAGGTGTGGCGATCTCCGGCTGGGAGTGTCGGCTCCCTGGGGCGGCGCTGGAACTCAGGGTCGCCAAATAAGTATTCCGGCTTACTCGGGCTTGAGGTAGCTGTGTCGGAGAGACTTGGGTAGTTAGGACATGGTGTTTCATTAGGTAAACGTTTTCGTAATTGATCTATATGTCTCCTCCAGATTTTACCATGCCCAATATCTACTGTGTATGACTTTGGACCAGTAAGTCCTACGATGGTTCCTTCTACCCATAGTGGTCCATTAGTGTAGCTTCTAGCAAAGACTAGCGAACCTACTTCGAAGTGTCTTAGTCTTCCCCCTTCCCCGGTGAAACTATCAGAGGAGTAGTTAGGATGCAGTCTGTCTAGAACGCATCGTAGCTTTCGGCCCATTAAAAGTTCGGCCGGGCTGGGGCCCGAAGTGGGGCATAGGGTGGCATGCTGTACTGCTAGGAACTCGTCTATTCTAGCCTGCCACTCCCCAGCATCAAGTCAGGAGAGGGCTTCTTTGGCCGTTCTTACAAATCATTCAGCAAGGCCATTAGAAGCCGGATGAAAAGGAGCGGATAGTGCATGTCTAATGCCTAGTTCGGCTAGGTAGCCTTCGAATTGAGTTGCCGTGAATTGGGGCCCATTGTCGGACACCAGTGTGTCCGGCAACCCGTGTGTTGTGAAAAGTTTTCTGAGTACTTTGATTACGGCCTCAGAAGTGGTTGATGGCATTAGGGCAATTTCGAGCCACTTAGAAAATGCATCTACGATTATTAGAAAGTTTTGGCCATGGAACGGGCCAGCGAAATCTATGTGAATCCTCCCCCACGGTCCTTTTGGTTTCTCCCACTCCCGAACGGGCGCAATAGGGGGATCTGGGTGGGACTCCTGGCAGGGCCTACACTTCCCTACCCACTCAGTGACATCTTGGTCGAGATGCGGCCACCAAACATAGCTATGAGCTAGGCCTTTCATGCGAACAACCCCAAGGTGACCCTTGTGCAACATTTCTAGGACCCTGTGCCTTAATCGCGAAGGAATGACCACCCTGTCACCCCCCAACAAGCAACTCCCCAACATTGACAGTTCATTTTTCTTGTTGAAATACAATTGGAAATCACCACCATCCACCTTGGTAGGCCAACCCCTCGTTACCCAGCCCATTACTGTGCGCAAAACAGAGTCTCTGGCAGAAACCCTCGCCACCTTGTTTGAAGAAATGGGGCCTGGGGAAACAATGTTTAGCAGTAAAACCGGGGCTTCCGGGGTCGGGTTGTCCAATAGTTCGGTAGAGGACATCGGCTGAGGGCGTCAGCATGTCCTAAGGTTTTGCCTGGTCGGTGAAGCAGTTTGTACGAGTATGCGGCTAAAAATATGGACCATCTGGTCATCCAGGGGGAGAGGGCCGCCGGGGTCGGTTTATCTCCAGCCAAAAGTCCCAAAAGAGGCTGGTGGTCTGTAATGAGTTCAAAAGTGCAGCCAAACAAGTACTCGTGAAATTTTTTGACCCCCGCTACAGCCGCTAGTGCCTCCCTATCTAGCTGGCTATAGTTCCGTTCAGCACTAGACAGAGTGCGAGAGTAATAGGCGATGGGCACCTCTAACCCATTCAGCAGTCTATGGCCTAAAACTGCGCCAACGCCAAAGGGGGAAGTGTCACAGACTAACACCAGAGGTAGTTCAGCATTGTACTGAATGAGGAAACTGTCCTCGGATAAAAGTCTCTTTACTGCGTTGAAAGCGGTCGCTTCTCGCTTGCCCCAAACCCACGGGACGTTTTTTCCAAGGAGCCTGTGCAGAGGCTCCGCAACGGTGGCTTTTTGTTTCAAAAACATCGTATAGAAATTGAGTAGGCCCAGGAAGGCCTGCAGCTCAGCTTTTGACTTGGGGGTGGGCGTGCCTTGGATGGCCCTCACTTTGCTCTCTGTGGGGTGAATGCCTGAGCCATCGATTCTGTAGCCTAAGAATTCCACTGATGGCACTGCTATCCTGCATTTATTCCGTTTAAGCTTGAGTCCCGTTTCTCTGAATCTGGTTAGGACTTGTCTAACCCTTTGGCCCAACTGCACTTCGTCCTGGCCACTAATCAAAACGTCGTCGAAATATGGGACGACGCCTGGGAGGCCTTGTAGAAGGCGCTCCATGGTACTTTGAAAAAGTCCTGGGGCGATGCTGACCCCAAACTGAAGCCTGGTGCATTTGAAGGCACCTCTGTGGGTTACTATAGTCTGTGATTCTGCCGTAGCGTCATCTACTGGCAGTTGCTGGTACGCCTGCGCAAGGTCTAGCTTCGCGAATAGCTTGCCAGGGCCCAGGGAGTGAAGTAGATGGTGGACTATAGGAACTGGATAGGCGCTCTGCTGCAATGCCTTGTTAATCGAACACTTATAGTCGGCGCAAATTCTAATTGAGCCATCTGCTTTAACTGGGGTAACTATTGGGGTTTCCCACTTAGCGTGATCTACAGGAACTAGCACCCCTTGTTTAATGAGCTTGTCGAGCTCCGCATCGATCTTGGGTTTTAAGGCAAAGGGAACTCGCCTCGCCTTCAGTCTAATTGGCGCTACGTTGGGGTCTAAATTGAAAGAAATAGGGGTCCCCATGTACTTGCCTAGAGTCTCTTCGAAAACGTCCCGAAACTCGTGAAGCAGTGTTTCTTTCAGTGATGATCCGTTGATGTTGTGGACGCCCATAAAACCCGTGCCAAGGGCTCGGAACCATTTCATGCCCAGTAGACTCGGAAGGGGCTTGCTGACTACGGTCAGAGGCAGCTCTTTCTGAAACTCGCCGTAGGTGACCCGGAACGTGCCCACTCCTTCAACGGGAACTCGGTTTCCCTGGTAGTCAAGTAGGCGGATTTTCTGTCGGGATAGCTGGCTTTTCTGAAGCTTGGGCAGGAGTGCCTTGAGTGTCGACCAGGACATGATCGATAGCGTAGACCCGGTGTCGATCTCCATTTTGCACGATTTGCCATCGATTTCTACTTTCGTGTAGACTTTCTTGTCGTCGGGTGTGCTGGCTTGGCCAATTGTCGTGCTGTAGGTTTCCCGCTTTTGAGGTTCGCGCTGTTTTCTCGCGCCGTCATCTTTGATTGGCTGTTTTGAACGAGCAGATTCTGGTTGGTCGCGGTAGTCACGTGGTTTTCGACCACGCGGAAGTTGAGCTCTGCAAACTCGTGCTAGATGGCCTTTTCTATCGCAACGCCTGCAGATGGCTTCTCTGTATTTACACGACTGTCTCTCGTGATCCCTGCCACAGCTGGGGCAGTTCTCGTGGCGGCTGCTTTGTTCACTCGATCTCTTTTCTGTATGGAAGACATCCTCGTCCGACTCTTCCTCTGTGCTGGTTCACACCTCTTCTCTGTGGACGGGGGCTGTTTTTGGCCCGTCCTTGCTTGAATTGAGACGCTGCAGCGCTTCTGACGCCTTCGTTGATGCCTCGTGTGCTCTGGCTTCATCTAGCGCGCCGGCTAGTGTTAGGTCTGGCTTGGCTAGAAGACGCCTTTGTAACCGGGTATCACGAACCCCGCAAATCAGTTGTTCAAGCAATGCATCGTCTAAGTCTCTGTAGTCACAATGCGTAGCGGCTTTTCGAAGCGCGGCCACATAAGCACTGACCGGCTCCCCTTCTTTTTGAACTCTTTGCCGGAGTTCGTAGCGCTGAACGAATTTGGACGGAACTGGAGCGTAGTGAGCCTTCAGGTTGGCTTGAAGGACGTCCCAGGGGACCGTCTGGACTGGGGTTGGCTCGCAGAGGGATTCTGCCATCTCAAATATGTCTGGCCCACAGTGGCTTAAGAACAGAGCCCATTTTCTGTTTGCGGAGAGCCCTTGCATTTCGCTCGCTTCCAAGGAGCACTCGAACCTTGTCAGATACAATCCCCACTTCTCTCGGGTCAGGTCGAAGGGTTTTGGCGGAACATAGGCAGACATGCCGTGTCTCCGTGTTCGCCAGTCACCCTGGCTGGAACTCCAAGCTCTTTTTGATTTGCCTCTTGTGGCCTCTATCCCATCCTCGTCGCCAATGTTGTAGCGCGGGAATAACGAGAGGCACAAGCAGGCTAGTAACAACAGCTCTTTAATTCAGGGTGAGACTTCAGCAAAAACTCACAGGCAACAGCCCTCTTTATATACTTTCCAGAGGTGACCAAGAACCAATCAGGATTCACTATGCATTTGAATTTCCCGCACAAAATAGATACATACACAACAAATCTTGTCTCATAGCCAGGTCAGTTCATCAGCCTCGCAACAGCACAGCTGGCATTCAAGGCCAGAACTGAGCATCTTTTTGTTGTAGATTCATGTCAGCAGCCATGAAGGCCTGAGCTTCTTTCCTAGAACACTGAGCAAGCCCTCTTATTCAGAAATCTGCATGTCATGCTCTAGGGCAGGGATGTCAAATTCAAGGCCCGCGGGCCAGATCCGGCCCATGGGGTACTTAGATCTGGCCTGTGGGAGTGAACCCTTCTGCCAGCAAAAACAGAGCTTGGGAGGACTGTGCACAGCCTCCCCGAGCTCCATTGTCATTGACAGAAGGCTGCAGGATACTGTCATGGCCAAAAACAGAGCCTTGATGGGTGACATTGAGCTGGCATGCCCATCTGTTCATGCCGACCCACTGGCCATGCCTGCCCTTCTCCCCAAGGTCAAACACAACCCTGATGTGGCCCTCAATAAAACTGAGTTTGACACCCCTGCTCTAGAGGAAGGGCCTAAAACTCCAACTCTAGACTTGATTCTCTTTGAGCTCTTGGTTGTATAATGTCAGCTCTTTTCCTTTAATGGTATTATTTTGTTTGTTCTTATATCTGTCTTTTCATCTTCTGTTTGGCTACATCCTTCTAACTTGTCCAGAAACCGCTCATACTCCTGAGGGGTGACCAATCTTAATGTGACCAAACATCTCTCGAGAGATACAGATACAGTATGTTTGAAACAGATATGATTAGTTTTTTCTTTATACGGCAATACAAACATGATATATGATCCTGAAGATTTCCATGGTACTTGCTTCCTTATATAAGTCTCCAAACAGTTTGTTATTTTATACATCCCTTATGTAAACTTTCCTGGAAAAAAATAAAAACAAGAAACAAGAAAACATATGTGTTTTGTAAGCTGAATAAGAGGGGGGGAAGGAAAAGAGGGGGGAGGGAGACAAAGGGTGAAAAAACAATTTGTTAAGCTTTATGTGTCTAATGACATGTGGGCCACCAGTTGAGCAAATGAGACAATGTCCAATTTGTCTGTTGTTCATGTTGACCTTCTGTTGACTTCCCAGAACATTCTAGGAGTATGAAAAATATTACAATGTGTTAAAGCTTATCCCAATAAGGTCATTCTACTTAATTTGAATAAAGTAAAATTTAAGCAGAAGGACATTGTCATTAAAGTTGACAGAGCATTTTGCTGACATATTTATTAATGTAAGCAGATGCCACTCATTCTATCCATTTTGAAGCCACTCAATGAACATAGACTAAGTTAGAGGATTAAACTACCTGTCATTCATCATCAACTTTTGCAATGAAAGAAAACATTGGAAATAGGGAATACTTAGTCATAATGAATCTTACAGAAAACAATTGATTCATTCATGATGAAAGAAATCTCCTGCCATACAGCAATTCAATGTGCACCAATTAAAGTGATGTGATGTTGAACAACTCCCTGTCCTGCTGACCCTCTTTTTTGGCATGACTTCTAGCAAGCAAGTTAATACTAACAGGTCCTGAGTTAAAAAGTAATATTTTTTATACTTGCATAGCTGATAATAGTTGTATAGTTTACAAGCGAGATAATGTAATGTGTTTTCTTTCAATTGTCTAGCTTGGAAGCATCTGCCCAAATCAGCAACAATTACAGAAGTTTGCAGAAATTATTATTATTTAGAAAAATATTTTGAAATGAAGTTGCAGTTTTTTAGCTGGTATTGGCTTTCATACAAACTGAATTCTTCCCAAGAATCTAGGATGTCATAATATAATGGTGTAGAATATGTGCAGATCAAGAAATGTGACCTTTTGTAACTGACACATGGAAATTCGATTAATATGCATATTTTCTAAGTGGTGTCCAAAATTTTTTGATATGGCATCTAGTGTATCATTAAACGTTGGGATCACCATGGCTGGTTTGTACCATAAACTTCGAATTTAGATTTTCAGATTTCAATACTTTGTTATTGTCTCCAATTCTTTCTCTTCTCTTTTACTATTATCTGATATTGCTACATCAGTTATCCACATTTGATTCTTTTTACTATTATTATGGCTTGTTGTACAATCAGTCTGATGTTCAGGCTGGATTCAGCATTTTAATCCACTTATTGAGTCCTTCCCAAACACCTGAGATAGGAGATGTTGATGTATTTTTATTTATTTTTATTTATTTAATTTGTATACCGCCCTACTCCCGAAGGACTCAGGGCGGTGAACAGCCAAGCAATAAGATACATAAATACAAAAATTTAAAAAACCAGTTAAAATCGAATTAAATCATTTTTTGGCCCAGACAAATTAAAACACCCCAATAATTTAAGAACAGATTTAAAATTTATGTATTAAAAGAGGGAGGAGATTAGGCCAAGCCTGCTTGATGGAATAAAAGAGTCTTCACAGCGCGGCGGAAGGTGCGCAGATCCGGGATCCTCCGTATCTCTGGGGGGAGCTCATTCCAGACGGTAGGTGCCCCCACAGAGAAGGCTCTCCCCCTAGGGGTCGCCAGCCGACATTGTTTGGCTGACGGCACCCGGAGGAGTCCCTCTCTATGAGAGCGTACTGGCCGGTGGGAGGCTATTGGTGGTAGTAGGCGGTCCCGTAAATAACCAGGTCCTAAGCCATGGAGCGCTTTAAAGGTGGTAACCAAAACCTTGAAGCGCACCCGGAAGACCACCGGGAGCCAGTGCAGCTCGCGCAGGAGAGGTGTCACATGGGAGCGCCATGACGCTCCCATTACCACCCGCGCGGCCGCACTCTGCGCCAGTTGGAGCCTCCGGGTGCTCCTCAAGGGGAGCCCCATGTAGAGAGCATTACAATAGTCCAGGCGGGAGGTGACGAGGGCATGAGTGACTGTGCGTAACGAGTCCCGATCCAGAAAGGGACGCAACTGACGAATCAGGCGAACCTGATAAAAAATCCTCCTGGTCACGGCCATCAAGTGCTCTTCTAAAGACAGCCGTGAATCCAGGAGGACGCCCAAGTTGCGAGCCCTCTCCGTGGGGGCCAGTGATTCGCCCCCAATAGTCAGAGATGGCGTCAGCTGACTATACCGGGACGTCGGAAACCACAGCCACTCGGTCTTGGATGGGTTGAGCCTGAGCCTGTTCCTCCCCATCCAGATCCGCACGGCCTCCAGGCACCGGGACATCACTTCAAGGGCATCGTTGGGGTGATCCGGGGTGGAGATGTACAGCTGGGTGTCATCAGCGTACTGATGGTACTCCACCCTGAAACCACGGATGATCTCGCCCAGCGGCTTCACATAAATGTTGAACAGGAGAGGCGAGAGGACCGACCCTTGCGGCACCCCACATATGAGGGGCCTTGGGGTCGACCTCTGTCCCCCTGTCAACACAGACTGCGACCGGTCAGAGAGAAAGGAGGAGAACCACCGTAACACAGTGCCTCCCACTCCTAACTCTTCCAACCGGTGCAGCATGATACCATGGTCGATGGTATCAAAAGCTGCTGAGAGATCTAACAGGACCAGGACAGAGGAGCACCCCCTGTCCCGAGCCCTCCACAGATCATCAACCAACGCGACCAATGCCGTTTCCGTGCTGTACCCGGGCCTGAAACCCGACTGGAACGGATCCAGATACGTTGTTTCATCCAGGTGCTGGGGGAGCTGTTTCGCGACCACACTCTCAACAACCTTCGCCACAAAACGAAGGTTGGAGACCGGACGATAATTTACCAACATTGCCGGGTCCAGGGATGGCTTCTTGAGGAGAGGCCTCACCACCGCCTCTTTCAAGGCGGCAGGAAAGACACCCTCACCCAACGAAGCATTTATAATCCCCTGGAACCAGCCTCGTGTCACCTCCCGAGAAGCCAGCACTAACCAGGAGGGACACGGGTCCAATAAACAAGTGGTCGCGTTCAGTCTACCCAGAATCCTGTCCACATCCTCAGGGGTCACAGGATCAAACTCATCCCAGATAACATTCTCAAGACCTGCCCCTGTCCCTCCTCCTGAGACTACCCAGTCGGAGTCCAGATCTTCCCCAATCTGAGTGATTTTGTCATACAGATATTGAACAAAATCCTCGGCTCTACCCTCCAAGGGGTCCTCCCGCGCTTCCTGGTGGAGCAGGGAGCGGGTCACCCTGAACAGGGCGGCCGGGCGATTATCTGATGACGCAATAAGAGCAGCAAAATAGCTACATTTCGCTGCTTTTATCGCCACTAGGTAAGTCCTAATATGAGATCTTACCAGTGTCCGGTCCGATTCGGAACGGCTGGCCCTCCAACTGCTCTCTAGGTGTCTTTTCCGGCGCTTCAACTCCCTCAGCTCCTCGGTAAACCAAGGAGCTAAATGAGATCGGCGCCGGGTCAGAGGCCGCAAAGGCACGACCCGATCCAGAGCTCCAGCGGCCGCCCTATCCCAGGCGGCCACTAGGTCTCCAGTCGGGGCGTGTGCCAGAGCCTCAGGGAATGGCCCAAGCTCCATCTGGAACCTGTCAGGTTCCATCAGGCGCCTGGGGCGGAACCATCTTACCGGCTCCGCCTCCCTGCGGCGGGGTGTAGCGGTTCGAAGGTCGAGACGAAGGAGAGAGTGATCCGACCATGACAAGGGCTCGGTGACTATATCCCCTATCTCAAGATCACTCAACCACTGTCCAGAGACAAAAACCAGATCCAGCGTGTTTCCCCCCGTGTGTGTAGGGCCATGAATTAACTGGGTCAGGTCCATAGCTGTCATGGAAGCCATGAACTCCCGAGCCACCTCAGACGCCTCGCCCACGGACGGTAGGTTGAAATCCCCCATGACCATAAGCCTGGGGGTATCAACCGCCACCGCGGCGATGACGTTGAGTAGCTCGGGCAGGGCTGCTGCCACGTGGCAGGGAGCCAGGTACGTGATCAGCAAACCCATCTGAACCCCATGGCCCCATCTCACGAGGAGGGATTCACAGCCGGTCGTCTGAGGGACAGTGGCCTCCCTCGGTTTCAGACCTTCCTTAATGATAACCGCTACCCCCCCGCCCCTCCCCTGTGACCTTGGCTGATGGAAGGCAAGGAAACCTGGTGGGCACATTTCAATGAGGGGAACCCCCCCCTCATGGCCCAACCAGGTCTCCGTAACACCTGCCAGGTCCGCACCCCCCTCCTGAATAAGATCACAAATGAGGGGGGCTTTATTTACTACGGACCTGGCATTGCACAGCATCAGCCGAAGGCCCGGGCCCTGAGGGTCTGTGCAACCTGGAAAACGGGTGGAGCTTTGGGGGCCGGAGCACGCCATCGCTCGTAAACAGCGAGTGCGAGCTCCCCTAACACGATATGGCCCCCTGCTCCCGCCATATCTACCCCTCCCACCCACAGTATTGATATTCAAAACACTATCTGGATGAGCTCTAACCCCCCCCTCGATCCCGGGCCCACCCCCCCCCCCACCGTTTGATAGTGTTAAAGATATCGTCACAGGATGTAAGCTGTTCTGAATAAATCTGCCTTTTGCAATTATCTGATAATGATTTTGTCAATGTCAGTGGTATTCAAGTAGTGTTCCAGTTGTTTATTATTATTGGGATGAGGGAGTATTATGGGGTCTTACATTGTGAAATGTTAATGTTATAAATCTGTCTAGAATCACTGTATGAGGTAGGTACTCAGATATATTTGTTAAATAAATAAAGTGCATTTTGGCTATGAAATAAATTAGCTTTGCATCACCCTTTCTCTTGCCACCTTTATCAGTCTCAGAAGTTTTCAAGCAATGATTAAGTGAATGTTGAAAATGATTCAGTTATGAAGATTTTGTATGGAACAGGGGATGGGACTGGATCCTGGTGGGTCAATGATTCAGCAATCTAAAATATAAGGAATTTGCATTAAAATATTTTAGGAGAAAATGTTTTATTATATGATAATTGCTGCAGTCTAACAGAACAGTCTGTTCTATTGCTGTATAAACAACATGTAAAAATGTATTATGAAGATGAAGATAATTTAAAATATATATATAAAGGATAAAGATGAAGATAAGAAGATGAAGATGGTATACATCAGGGGTTGGCAACCCACGGCTCTGGAGCCACATGTGGCTCTTTCATCCCTCTGCTGTGGCTCCCTGTTGCCAGTCGGTTCCACAATTGATAAAGCTTTCAGTTAGGACAGGTAGAGGAAAAAGGATGCCGTGCTAGGATGAGACTCTATGGTAGGGGAACTGGACTTCTGGTCGGCAGAGAAAAAAGGACATCACGATAGGAGGGAACCGGACTTCTGGTCGACTCCAGAATTGAACAGGGGACTTCCGGTTAGGACCTTTGTGGCTCTTTGAGTATTTAAGGTTGCTGACCCCTGGTATATATCAATGATACTATTTGGATCAATCTAAGCACAGATTCCTCATGAACTTTTTCAATTCTGTTACAGCAACAATAATTTGGGAAAATTCACTTCATTTTTATCTTTCCCTTAATTCTGTGTCCAATGGCATTCCAAGGTTACATGTTTATTAAAAGAAAAGCTATAGGGTTTAGTCAAAATATGATCATCACAGATAAAAGGTTATTCTTTTGGCCCAAGGCCAGAATCACTGAAAATAAATCCCACTAAGTACTAAGAAATCAGGGAAAATCAAAGTTACAAACCAGACAAGCAAGCGATTAATCTGGAAGTGTTATGCTGTTTTAAATTGAAGATTTTAATGGCTCATTCCTTGCGAAGAAAAAAAATAAGGAAAATATGCATCCAACATCTGCTTTGAATTATATTTGGGGGGAAGAATTTAGTTGGTTTCAACCATAGTGTAGAGACAGAAAGCCAGTAAATGATTTCTGGGACCATTCTCATAATAACTTTTGATAAGAATATAAAAACATATTCTAGACTGCAAATTTATTATCTTAAATGTAACAGGGAGAAAAATAAATTGCAGTTTTCCAGTTACTCTCTATAATGGTGAACTGACCTCATTCTAACTTAGAACAGAAGATCTGAGCCAAATAGTTTTTCAGCTGCAGCAGAATCAATTTTTAGTCAGTTTGTGAAAGATCAGGCTTTCTGAAAATTGACTACCACCTGAACTTGTGGTATTCTGCCCCTTTAATACCTCTCCTAAACCAGTGCAGCTGCCCAGTCATGAACAATTATAAAAGCAGAGCAGGATATGAATGATGGGTGTTGTACTGGGTGCTGTTGTGTAGTAGTCCACATGGGTGTGTGTGTGGAGTAATTCATGTGGTGTTTGCTATTTTGTAGTGATTTGTGTCTTGGTCAATTCTGGGAAGGGAGGTGGTTCCTATAACTCTGTGAAATAGAGAATTGGAAGCAGCCTAGATCTGGTAGTAGTCTACTATTAATAGTATCAATGGTGATAGACCTAGAAAGGATGTAGAAATAAACTGAAACTACTACCCATTGGTTCTACTAGTGTATGGGTTGCCTAAAGGCCAAAGAGGCTGGTGTGTAGGCTCTCTGGAGGTTGGGAAGCCCACTGAATTTGGATAAAGCTAAAAGACCCTGTAATAGAGTTCAACTGTATTCTAAATACAGAATATGTTTCTGGAAAAATTCAGAATTCTAGATTATAATGGTAACTTCATTATTCAAATCTTGTAAACAGAAAAACACAAACCGGTAGTTCTAAGGAAGTTTAAAAATGTCTAATGATAATTGTTTCTCAAGATTTTATATATGTACTTGTCATTATTATTGTGGTTGGTTCACAGTCAGCCATAGCAATAGCAATAGCATTTAGACTTATATACCGCTTCACAGTGCTTTACAGCCCTCTCTAAGCGGTTTACAGAGTTAGCATTTTGCTCCCAACAATCTGGGTCCTCATTTTATCGACCTCGGAAGGATGGAAGGCTGAATCAACCTTGAGCCTGGTGAGATTTGAACTGACAAAATGCAGGCAGCAGAAGTAGCCTGCAGTACTGCATTCTAACCACTGCACCACTGAAGGGAAACAATAATAAGGATATAATAAATAATACTAGAATATGATATACTGGTATACTAGATTCTGTAACCATTAGGTTCCTGTAATACATATATGCCTTTGTATTTGTATCACATATATTATGCCTTTATATTTGTATCTCCTGTAACAAACATATTCTGTTATTAGGCCTCTGTAATGTATCTGGTATTTGTCAAACATATGTCCCTGCCATTTGACCTGAACTCATATCAATCTTCTTCCTGTTTTTCTTGTGCCATTTAAAAGCATGGTACATATCTCAGTTGAAACTACAGCCATCAACAAAGGGATAATTTACACCTCAGCCTAATTTATGTTTGATCTGGATAAACTCCTGTGTTCCAGAGCCAGGGGGCTAAGTGGCCAATTGAGTAAACAAAGAAATGCTTAAGATAATACTAATTGGGGAAGTTTCTATTTCCCCTTGCAGGGCAACAAGGAATACACAAACCTAAATTAGGAGGCCAGAATTGGGTACTAAACTGACGTCTCTGAGGGTATAAAAGGACGCCATACCTTCCCCAAGGTGTGGCTATCTCCTCGCATGCATTGTATCTGTATGTTCTGGATATAGTTCCACCCAGTATTTTGTTTTTGGCCATAAATAAAATCTGTTTTTTTGCAAGCCTCGTCTTGAGTCTTTCTCTTTGGCATTCTGGTGACTCAAGTGTATTTTGGGACCTTACACCACCTCTTATATATTTATATTGGCATTTTTATTTATATGTTGAATTCTTCCCAAAGACCTTGAATAGGAACATTGTTTTTGATGTTGTTAAAGGTATCATGACAAGATGTAAGTTGTTCTAAGTAAAGCTGCCTTTTGCAATTGACTAATGGTGAATTTGTCAATGCCAATGGTTTTCAAGTGGTGTACAGATGTTTTGGGATTATACCCAAGTCACCTTATAATTTGTACTATCTTTACTTGCTTTTGCCACAATCATTCTACTTTTATTTGCAGGTGTTTGTATTTTGTGATTTTCTTCAGTTCTTTTTCCTCTTTTCTGGTGTCTCCTAGTACTGCAATATTTACAGTTCAGATTTTTTTGTCTTTCTTAATAACAATTATTACATCTGAGGTGTAAGGTGGCAGGTGCCTATCTGTTAGAATTGTAAAGTCACAAAACACTTTAGCTTCTTCATTTTCTATTATTTTTTTTCTATTTTGCGGTTCTATAAGTTCTGGTTTGCAGGCAAATAGCCACCCATTTCACAAATGGTGACTCTGAGTGGCATATAAGACAATTAAACACAATGGAACACACTACTTGAAAATATAAAACCAAAATAAAACAAGGAGTAAAAGAAGAAGAAGGGATGCTAAAATTAGTGGAACCACCTCACTCACTTTTCCCAATTACCAGATGTGTTTCCAGTATCATGCTGAGCCATGGTTTAGTTTAACTGTTACCATAAGTAACAGTTGGTATGTTCACCAAAGTCATAAATTGTAAATAAATTAAGTCTTATAAATCATAATGTTTGGGTTTGGAGATCACCCTAAGCCAATATCAGTAAAATTTCCATTGTTGTTTAGCATTGTATATTCAGAAAGGATTTTTGAAGCAAATCAAACAAATTCAGTATTCAAGTACCATCTCGAAGATCAGAAGAAGCAGCCTGTAGTCCTTGGCATAATTTAAGTTTCTCCTACAAGTGGCCATTTAAGATTCCTAGCAATATTTATCTGTCCTTTCCCTGGAATCCTACTGGCTGGACTCTGGCAGAAGAAAGAAGACAAAAAGAGAAGTTGAAGAAAGAAAGGAACAGCAGAAAAACACCATTCTTGTCCCATTTCACACATACATGTATTATTGGGGTCAGCCTTGTGACAAAACATCATATGTCTTTAACATATTGCTCTAGAAAAAGTATCACTCTTGAGAAAACAAAACAAAATACAAATAAGGTGTTTACGTCCAAACTGAGCTTACAGGTAATTCTTTTAGTTCTTTTTTGAGCACTTTTTCATTTATCCCACTCAGTTTTTATTAAATGTAATTTAATGCCCTATCATCTATTTAGAACTTAATATAAAAGAAAGTTAAAAATTCCCCTATTGATAGTTGAAACCAATAACATATTGACTCTAAACTATCTTTTCTCAAAAACAGAACATTCAGTGCTATGCAACTTCATTTGGGAAAGAATCCCCCAAAAGGTGTTATTGCCACTATTGAAAATATCCTTTACATGGCACAAAAGGTTATTCTGCTTAATTCTATAATGTTGCATTTGTGACTTTCATTTAGAGCCCATTCTGCAGATATAGTATTTTTTATTTATTTATTTATTTATTTATTTATTTATTTATTTATTTATTTATTTATTTATTTATTTATTTATTTATTATACTTATATGTATAATGTATAGTATTTGGCTGTGTCATCCAAGGGTGGACCTTGTCACTTCATTCTGAGCATAATTTTTCACATCTGTCACATCATTCTGTTTTAGAATATAGATTACTGCAATTTCATGAACAGTTAATTACTTGCTCTTTCAGCTCCCTTTACATTTGTTGTATATTCAGCTTTATTTTCTGTGTGAAGAAAATGATTCTTGATGAATGTACCTTTTCTTTTATGTACACCGAGAGCATATGCACCAAGACAAATTTCCTGTGTGTCAATCACACTTGGCCAATAAAAAATTCTATTATATTCTGTTCTGTTCTTTACATTTCTCCAGCACTTGATCATTTTCACTTGGTTATTATTCAATTATTTAATTAGTGAATAATGTAACCTCATCTCTGTATTATTAGGCTATATTTATTTGCACATAGTATAGTGAAATGCATTAGCCCACAAATGCCACTGTACTCTAGTTCTAATGGTTTCTTTGTCTCTTTTTCTCTCCTCTCTACATACATTGAGTTAAGGTTTTTGATTTTTATACACCAGGGATATTAGGATTGATTTATACATGTTTAAGCCCCCAATTTTCAAACAGCCTTTGGATCTCCATCCCATATTTTCCTTTGCCATAAATAAATACAATTATTGTAATTGAAATTATTAGCTGGTTATGCTTTATTTATTGTCTGCAATCTAAATCAAAAAATCCATTCCCCCCTCTGGAAAGTGCCTTTTAAAATCAATTCTTCCTATCCAGTATTATATTAATGTTGCCTTTAAAACTGACATGACTATTGGATATGTTTTACTGAGAGCAGATTTAGGATGTATAAGGTATTTTAATTGTTAAACTGAGCATCTCTGTTTTGCCTAATGTAGAAAGGACTCTTGTAGAGCTTTTTACAACTTAGTTATCTTTTTATCTTTTTTGCTAAGTAAATAGAATTGTTTTCATTGAGTTCCAAAAGGTAATTGAAGCTTTATTTTAATAAATTAAGCTGTAGCCAAAGAATCAAAATAGATAGCAACTAATGGCCCATTTATTCTGACCCTTCATTTGACCGTGTCTTTCCAGTTTTTCTTATTTTGAACTAGAATGATTCATTTACATTTTGAATGCGCTTTATCTGAAAATATATTTACTTTCCTAAAGCAATTGGGCAAATAATTGCAAATGAAGCATTCCCTTCTTTTCTCCTGGCCTTACAAGCAGATCTGTGATCTTTTTTTTCTTCTCTTCAGGGTTGTAGTAATTATGGCCCTGTAAACATCTTATAAAAAAATTATCCTGTTTGTCTTTTGTTTCCTGCTGTATGTACTATAGATACGTTTATGTCTAGGTCAGTATTTCTCAACCTTAGCAATTCTGAGAATTAAAGTCCATCTATTTTAACATAATAACAATAATAATAATAAGGGACGCAGTGGCTCAGTGGCTAAGATGCTGAGCTTGTCGATCGAAAGGTTGGCAATTCAGCGGTTCAAAATCTAATGCTGCGTAACAGGGTGAGCTCCTGTTACTTGTCCCAGCTTCTGCCAACCTAGCAGTTCAAAAGCAAGTAAAAAATGCAAGTAGAAAAATAGGGACTACCTCTGGTGGGAAGGTAACAGCATTCCGTGCGCCTTTGGCATTTAGTCATACCAGCCACATGACCATGGAGACGTCTTTGGGCAGCGCTGGCTCTTCGACTTTGAAATGGAGATGAGCACCACCCCCTAGAGTCAGGAACGGGGAACCTTTAACTTTACCTTATTTTAACATTGTTAAGGTTGAGAAATATTGCTCTAGGCCAGGGATCCTCAAACTTTTTAAACAGGAAGCCAATTCATGGTCCCTCAGACTGTTGGGGGGCTGGACTGGCTAGGTGGGCATGGCTAGGTGGTCATGTGACTGGGTGGGCATGGCCAGGTCATGTGATTAGGTGGGCATGACCAATTTAACAGTCCATTAAACAATGCACACAAATTAAACTTTAATTTGTTTTGCTCCTGGAGGTGGGTTTTTTTTTTTTTTGCTTTTGTTTGCATGTTGCTCTTTTGGTTCACTTTTCTTTTTACTAGATCGTTTTTTCAATTGTTTAGGAGTCTAGTGGTCCACTTCAGGAAACTCAGTTTTGCAGCAATTCTTATCAACCCCAAGTTGCTTACAATCAACAAGTTTATTTTGAATTACTATAGAAAGAATTCTGATCATTCTAGTTTCTCCACAAATTGACTCTATTTCTGAAGTTTTTGGTTTTCTATTTTAATCTAATACTTATCCTTTCTCTCTCCTTTATGTGGTGTTTTTGTATACTTATTTCATGAATGAAGGCAAACATATGTGTCCCAAGATAATGTTGCAGGATCCAATCTGAGTCAGGGACCAGAGGTTTATTTTCCCAAGCTTTCAAACTCATGCTGGAACCCATCCTCAGGGAACTTCTCTCTCCAGAAGATATGCACTGGACTGTTCTATGTGTAGTATTTGTGTGCTGCCTGATAGTGTGTACCTTTAAGTCGTTAATTAGGGTATTGATAATGAACGTAATAGCTGGCCATCAACTCCCTAATTAACTAGGGACACACACAACCAGGCACCAAATATATACTACTCATAGAATAGCATAGTAATATTCTACGCTATTCTAGAAAAAGAAGTTCTTTGAGGATGGGCTCCAGCACAAGCTGGAAGTTTGGAAGAATAAATCTTTGGTCCCAGTGACTGACTCAGAGTGGATCCTGCAACACTTACTTCAGTTGCAGAGCCAATAATCTTGTTAGGGATATCAATGTTCTATGTATGAATATACACATCTCTGAGAATAAGAATCTGATTAGAATAATGATTAATAAAGGAAGTAGAAAAGTAGGAAGTAGAAGGAAAAAAATGTAGGTTAGACAGCATCACCACCAGATGGATTCGTAACTGGCTGACCAACCTCACTCAACGTATAGTCCTCAATGGAACTGCATCTACATGGAAGGAAGTATGCAGTGGGGTACCCCAAGGCTCTGTTTTAGGCCCAGTACTCTTCAACATCTTCATCGATGACTTAGACAAAGGGATAGAAGGGGAACTCATCAAATTTGCAGATGACACCAAGCTGGCAGGAATAGCAAACGCTCCAGAATATAGGCTCAAGATACAAAAGGATCTTGACAGACTTGAACATTGGGCACTATCTAACAAAATGAAATTCAATTGTGAAAAAAAGTAAGATTCTATGTTTAGGCAAGAAAAACAAAATGCACAGGTACAGTATATGTAATACCTTGCTCGATAGTAGTAACTGTGAGAGGGATCTTGGAGTCCTAGTGGACAATCATTTAGATATGAGCCAGCAATGTGCAGCAGCTGCCAAAAAAGCCAACACAGTTCTGGGCTGCATAAACAGAGAGATAGAATCAAGATGAAGTGTTAATACCACTTTATAATGCCTTGGTAAGGCCACACTTGGAATACTGCATTCAGTTTTGGTCCCTACGATGTAAAAAAGATGTTGAGACTCTAGAAAGAGTGCAGAGAAGAGCAACAAAGATTATTAGGGGACTGGAGGCTAAAATATATGAAGAACAGTTACAGGAACTGTATATGTCTAGTTTAATGAAAAGAAGGACTAGGGGAGACATGATAGTAGTGTTCTAATATCTCAAGGGTTGCCACAAAGAGGGAGTCAAAGTATTCTCCAAAGCACCTGAGGGTAGAACAAGAAGCAATGGGTGGAAACTAATCAAGGAGAGAAGCAATTTAGAACTAAGGAGAAATTTCCTGACAGAACAATTAATCAGTGAAACAACTTGCCTGCAGAATTTGTGAATGCTCCAACACTGGAAGTTTTTAAGAAGATGTTGGATAACCATTTGTCTGACATGGTGTAGGGTTTCCTGTCTAGGCAGGGGGTTAGACTAGAAGACCTCCAAGGTACCTTCCAACTGTTATTCTATTCTAAGTTTTATAATTTTAACAGATAGGAGACTTACAGATAGCAGACAGGATGCATTCATTTTACTTAATTGTAAGAAAACATTAACAGAATCTTGCAAGTCTGAAAGTATATTTCTCTGCATCACCATAAAAGCCCGGAAAACTAGCAGGGTCCCTTCTATGTTTATGTTTATCATGCGACATTACTGCTGTGTGCTAAGCTATTTCTTATCCAACCATTCCCTAATTGCAGATCATCCCATCTCTCAAGGTCATTCTTGCATACCATTACAAGCACATACCATATCATAAAGGGATGGGTAAAACCTAGCACCTAAATAACTATATCATGCCAATGGAAGTGTTAAAGAGAATTTACTTTGTGCCTTTTTGTGCCTAGGAAGATGGAAGTTACCTCAGATAATCAATCTCTTAGAGAAAGAACAGATGGAATGTAAGGCAAAAAGAGAAATCAGTAGGTTATGAAGTGCTAAGCAGTCAGCTTGAATTATGCAGGATACTGTGTGCTGCCAGGCTGAGCTGTCTTTTATAAACTTGCATTTCACAGTTCTTCATTTTTCTTTTCCATTCCACTATTCTTCCTTCAGCAAAGTCTTCTTTTGCCACCACATCATTCCTCACTCATGTTGCAATAAATTACCTGCATTAGCACTCATTTCCTGAGCTAAAACAGTAAAGTTAAAGCTTTAGCATTCTCTAAATATGGGAAGGGGAAAATGAGAATGATAGAAAGTGTTAAAAACTTAATCCACATTTCCAGTGATTGTTCATAATTTTCCTAGAATAAAATATTTTAATTAATACACACATCTTATAATTTTATTGGAAAGATTTATGCTAGAACTCAATTGCATGAGAAATCATTTGAGAACAGCACTGTCAAACTATTCATTTGGCAATGATACTTGGAATGTATCTGTAACGACTCTGGGGACATCTACTACATATGGCTCAGGATTTCACCCTAGGCATCAGGCACTGAAAAAAAATGAGGTTTTCACACAGTGTGCACATTGAGTGGAAAAACCATACATGCATGAAAGTTTCATAGCTGAACTATAAGCCTGCATATGAAACTATTTATATTGTTGAGGGTAAAGCATGAATTCTTGACATTTCTTGTATGTTATACTGTTTATTTTACATTAGATTGCCAAACACAGTTTTTGAGTTAACAAACCATTCTCTTAGGTATTGTAAATATTAGTCTCTTTGTAAATGTCTGGCAAGCATGCATGGGAAGGAGTTTGCCTTATGATATCACAGTGCATGTTTGGTGAAATTTTGGGTTGCTGTATATATATGACTCTGACATTTCCCATTTCTTACAATCTTTAGAAAAGGATTAACACTGCCTAAGGCTCTTCAGCAAAGTGCTTCTTTGATGAGCTACAGACAAAGTGACAACCAGTTTCTAGCCACTGCACCAAAATTGCTGCACAGCCTCAGTGCTTTTGATTGAAAAGTGGACCGTTTCTTTTTTCCATGAGGAGGCACTGCCTCAAAGTGGATTAATTGAGCAATCACATAGCTCTAATAACCACTGGATATATTATTTTATTGTAAATGTTGAATGATGTTGTATAATCTTTTGAAAATAGGTTTTTGAGATGGTAGTGATACATATTCAGTCTCTTTTTAATCAAGAACTATTGAGGCTTTCACAGTGGAAATTTGGGGCAGAAAGTTAGCAGGGGACTTTGGAAACCAAACATACAAAGGCTGGTTTACTATGATTGGAAGTGAAAGAAATACAATTGCCTCTTATTTGACCAGAATATTGAAATAAGATCATTACATTCAAGATCTAAACTTATTAATTGTATTATTCATTCATAACTATAATAACTAGATTTTTTTTATTGAAAAAGTTTTCAAATATAATTTCCCCCCCTTTTTTCTCCCCCTCCCCCTCCCTAACCCCCCCTCCCCACCCATCCCCCCCTGTGACTTCTTCATAGCCAAAAACCTAATTCATAACAGATTGCTTACTCCCACCTCTAAATACTGACCTTTACTTACTAGAAATATTATTAATATTATAACATCCCCCTTTAGCCATACATTTCAAGAAAGAAAGAAAAACATTATACTATAACATTGTATAATAACTTCTAATTTAGCATAGTATTATTATAACTCCCAATTTGGCAATAATCTGCCCTTTTTCTCCTCTCCCAAACTTGTATCTATATATTATTACAACAATTCAAAACCACCTTCCACTTTAAAACTATACAATAAATCCTACTTTAACATTTAATCTTTTATATATATTAATATAACATTTCAAAGCGGCCTTCCCCATAAAACCTAATTTAACATTTATTCAACTCTATCCATTTCCTCCACTCCCCTAAATATATCACTTAAACATCCCTTTTCTTAAACTAATCAGTCTATAAATTAGCTTATTCACCCACTTTCCTGCAAAATTGCCGTACACAACAATTCTTAATATCTTTGATTCACTGCCCACTCTGCTTAAAAATATATATATATATATATATATATATATATATATATATATACGTATATATTCCATTATATCTAAATAGAAAAGAAAAGACAATGACTTTAAATTTATAGTCCATATAATATCTTCTTTGAAGTCTTTCCACTGGATTATTAAAACCATCATCCATAATAGGGTAACATAGCTTCCTGATGCAACAGTTTGTTCAAAATCTTCAGTCATATCTGCCCCCATCAGTAGTAAATATCCTCATATATATATAAAAGTAAAAACAACCACCCGAGTGACATTATAATTATATTCCATATAGTTGTAATTGTGGCTTTCATCAGGATTTTTTATTCCCATCATCCTAGTGGGTAACAGCCAGATCTTCTGCATGCCCCAACGTAACTCTCTTGCCTTATAACTCAAGATAGTTATAATATATTTATCGATACAAAAAAAAAAAAATCCAAAGTAGATAATTCAAATCCAACAGTTTAAGGCTCTTTTCACATCCCAGAATTACGGCAATGCAGAGGTCTGTCACTGTCCTCAGGATAATATTGACCAATACTTCGCCTCAGCTATCTTTTCACATATTCATTCATTTTTTAAAGTCACTGGCTTCACTGTTGCTTGATTTAGAAATTTCTATTTTTGTGCGACCTATTTCTTTTTTTCTTTTCTTTTTGTGGGTTTAATTTCCATCCTGGTTTCCTTTCTACAGGTTGTGTATCCACTAATCGGTTTTCATTCTGCTTTATAAGTTGATCTTGTTGGTTTTGTTTTTGTATCTCATGTTTCTTTTTTGCCCCTTGTATATCATCTAATTGGTTTCCATACTTGTCTTTGACTTGATAAGTCATCACGTTAGAGTCAGATGCCACTTCTCTCAAATTTGTAGATAATCCAGCTGGGGTATCCAAAAGATCCAAAGGCAATTTATCTAGTACAGTCTCTGTAGTTCGATATTTTCCCTTTATTTCCAACTCCTTCTGCTTACCCTGTATTATACTTAAAGATGTTAAGTTCATTTTCAAAATGTTTTGATAAAATTCTTCCGCTCTTTCAACAGTATTTAGCTGGTATCTTTCTCCTTGATATCTCAGTATAATACCAACTGGGGCGTCCCATCTAAATGGGATATTTCTTTTTTTTAACTCAGTCACCAGAAAAATTTCTTCCTTTCCATTAATATCTTGGGTGGGAGTTCTTTGTAAATCCAAATCTTTCTTCCATGCAATTGCAAATTAGAATTGAAGGAATTTTGCACAATGTTATTCCTAATTTCTTTATCTGTAAAATAAATCACCACATCTCTAGGCAATTGCCTTTGCTTTGCAATCCAGGAGTTTATTCTGTAAACTCTGTCAATCCTAGAAAACACTTCCTCAGGTTGAACCTTTAAAATCCCAGCTAGAATTTCAGAAGATATTTTCCTTAAATCATCTCTGTTATTTTCCTGCAAACCTCTCAGTCTTATCGCATATTCAGTGAAATTATATTGTACCATTAAAACCTCTCTTTCAATCCTCTGTTGCAGATTTTCTACATTGCCAGTCTTTTGATCAACCTCCATTTTAGGTTTTTCTTCTGAGCTATTATCTTGAGTATTTATCAAATCATTTTCAATTATTTGAATTCTATTGTCCAAATTATCTTGAGTTTCTTCCATTTTAGACTCTAATAACTTAGTATTTGTATCCAACTGTATCATAAATTCTGAGAAGCCATTAGCCATTTTTAAAATTTTTCGCTCCAAAAAATCAAACTTAGATTTCACCAGTTCTTTAATTTCCTGCTTAAATTTTTCAAGATGCTGATTCACAATCTCATCCCTTCTTTCAATCTCCTCTAAAAGAAATTCTATTATGTTAAAATCAGGTTTCTGAGACTGGAGACTTAAAACTTGTTCCTTTAAGTTATTAGTGGGGGAATCCCCCCCCACTGCTTGTTTGCCTGACTTTATAAGTCTCAGTGCCATGTTTCCGCCCAGGCAAGCTTTGTTAAAAAAAAGAAAAGACTTCTTTCCAACCAAAAGCAGTATCAGATCTCCAAGAGAAAAAAGAGAGAAAAAAAAACACAGGAGCGAAGTTTTGTCTACAATTGTAGCCAATGGTATTTATTCCGCTACATTGTAATAATAGAAAATGGAAGGACTTTCCCTTTCAGCCTCTTCTCAAGCCGCGGCAGACGCCATTTTAAAAGTTTTTTCCTTTCCTTTTTTTCTCTTAAATAATTTTTAAAAAATAAGTAAAATACTTGCGATTCAGTATCACAGGTCCAGCTCACATTTTCTTTAATTAATCTGTTAAATTCGCAGGCTTGCTCTTGTCGCCTGGCTCTGCATATAGCAGAGGTCTCCCAAAGCCCGGAGCAGCGGCTGGGGATATGGGGAATCTCATCCGCTCCGTCCCAAAAGTAAAAAAAAAACTTTTGGGACTATGCAGAGAGTTCTACCCACCCCAGCCGGCTCTATCTCCGTTTCCTCATGGAAACAGAGTTTTTTCGAGCCGCCATTCCGTTGTGAAGGCGGCTCTAAACAGGCAATGGAAGCTGATGATCCCGAGGGAACATCTGGCGGCGACCAGCAGCAAACCGGAAGTCCAATAACTAGATTTTTTTAATGGCCTTGAACGGATTAAAAATGGGGGTTATGTAACCACAGCCAATTTAAAAATAACATTGTTAAGTTCATTAGATTTTATGTGTTTGTTTTTTGTTCTTTACAATCCAACAAAATATTGAAAATATAAGAAGAGGATCAAATTCTCTATCCATCAGCACAGTAACTCTCCAAAAAGAGTGGCACCAATCCACGCATATACATACACATCTGTACAGAATGCACTGATAGATATCTTGAGAAGTCATGTCTGAAGATATTGTTTAAATGGAATTGAGCATAGTGCTTCTTGGAAGTATTCATATATTGGGCATTACTGAGTTGTTGTTCACAAAAGAATGCTGTGTCAGCATGATTACCATTTTCTATGTGTCCAATTGTATAACTATATTCCTGTGATCAAGTGATGCAACTGATGTGCTATCTTAGTATGTAGAAGCTGTTCTGGTCTGAATAGGGGTTATGGATCCACAAACCTACTGAAGTTACTTATTTTTTAGTCAGCTCATGTTTGGATTACTGTGATGTTTTCATATGGGTCTATTCCTGAAGACAACTCAGAAACCACACCTGGTTCAGAATGTGTCTGGACAAGCAATTATGATATGCCTACCCTGTTTCCCCCAAAATAAGACATCCCTGATAATAAGCCCAATCGGGCTTTTGAGTGCATGGCAATAAAGCCAAGCGCTTATTTCAGGGTTCAAAAAAAGATATAAGAAAGGGTATTATTTTTGGGGAAACATGGTATGTAAGATCTCTGCTTTACCTATATTGATTAACCTGGCTACTGGATGCAATTTGAAGTGTTAGTTTTCAGCTATATAACACTGGATTGATAGAACCTGCTAATTTTTCAGTGAATTATTTTTCTTAAAAGATCAGAAAAAGGTGGAATACATGAAGTCCCACCAACTGAATAGTGCCAATCCTGCCCTCTAGAATACCATCTCTCCAGTTTCATTTGACTCAACCTTGATGTCCTTCAGAAGGGCTCTATGAATGTGATTTTCAAATAGGCCAGAGGTGATTTCTCATCCCCATCAGTAGTTCATGGGTGGCTGGTATTTGTATATTTATTCTTAGTGTATTATACTTGCATATATGGTTTCTGTTTCATTTTTATATTGTATTAATTTGTATGCCACCATGAACCTGGTGGTATATGTATGTATGTATGTATATATGTATGTATGTATGTGCAATGTTTCTGTACTGCACATGATTACAGGTCTTAGAATAACGAATAAGAAAAATGAATAAGAATAACAAATAGCAGGAAAAAAAGTCCTCAAAATGAACAAGAAATATACAAGAATTGCCTAACAATAACTTCCGGTTGGCACCGCAGGCTTCGTGGACGGTCTCCTTAGACCGCCAGCCCTGTGACTTCGTAAAAGCTGCTTTGACAGCGCAAATCGGCTGTCTGGCGGCTGAAAAACCTCCCCTTCAGGAAAATAAGGAGAGGAGAGCCGGTGGGTGAGAGTAGAGCTCCCCGAAAGTCCTCTGGAATAATTCCAGAGGCTTGGAGGGTGAGAGCTCCCCAGTCAGCCCGCCAAGAAGCTCTGAATCCGGGACGACTCTGTGTAAGCAGAGCTAGAAGCTGCGATCCGATCCTGCTGTCAAAAAGTGAGTCTGATTGATTACAAGCGCAGGCAGAGCGGAAACAGGAGAACAAGCCTTAAAAGTAACAGAGCTTAACTCCGGACTTACTTTGTTTCAAACTGAATTTCTTTGAGCTGGAGGCTGAAGATGGCGTCTTTGTTATGGTTTTGAAAGTGAAAGTCAGAAACGAAAGTGCTTATTGAGAACTTTGTACTGGGAGAGTGGATTAAAGCTGCTGGGAAGTGAGAGCTTCTGGAGAAAAGACTATTTTGCCTGACAAATTAGAGACTATAAATTACAAGCATTTTAAATTGTTCAAGGGACTTTGTGGCTTTGAAAAAAAAAGATCTTTTTAAAAGAAAAAAAAATGGCTTCTAAACAAGTTAAGCCAGGAGTAGTTAAAGGAGGGGGAGGTTCTCCAGTTGTGTCAGTGGTGACACAGAAAGCACAACTTCCGGCTGATTCGCAGAGTCAGGAGGCTGCTCTTAATGACTTCAAAGAATTTACGAAAGAAGCCATGAATAATCAAGCAACAGCAATGAAAGAAGCTATGAATAATAAAGCCACAGCAATGAATAACTTGACAGTACTTGTGGAAGGGAAATTAAAGAAAGTTGAGGAGGATATAAAGTCAATTAAAGAAGTGGTTGCAATAAAGCACGATGAAATAATAGATGATATTTTTTATGCTGTATCAGGATTGTCAAAGCTTGTTATCCAGCTGGATGAGAAAGTGGAAGAAACTTTTTATTTGGTGAAGCCAATTTAAATCTGGAAAGCAAAATGGGAGATGTCATGACCAAAACAGAGAAAGTAGATGATGAATTGGTAATGTTACAATACAGGTCCATGGAGTTTGCTTTGAGATTGAGAGGCCTGAAAGAAAACAGCAAAGAAAATTTAAAGGATATTTGTGCTGATGCTATTGCAGAGATAATTAAAAAAAGACCAGAAGATGTGGTAAGCCGAATTGATAAAATCTACAGGGTTAACTCCTTGCTGGCAAGACAAAGACAGCTGCCAAGAGATGTGGTGATTTATTTTACAACTAGGAGGATCAGAAATGATATTTTGCAAGCTTCCTACAAGAATAAAGTTCAGGTGGCTGGGCAAGAAGTGGTGGTTTTGAAAGAGATCCCTCCAAAGATGTTGAGAAGTAGAAAAGACTTTAGCTTTTTAGTAAATGAGCTGAGAAATCAACAAGTGGCATACAGAAGGGACGTTCCAACTTATTTATTTATTTGTTTGTTTGTTTGTTTGTTTGTTTGTTTGTTTGTTTGTTTATTTAAAATTTATATACCCCCCTTCTCCCTGAGGACTCAGGGCGATGTACAGCCAGAATTAAAAAACATGAAATACAAATATTAAAAACAATTAATATATATATAAATTTGGCCCAAAATTAAAAATACAACTGGTCTAATAGTGACTTATAGTGGAGAAAGATACCGGTTAAACACAGTCTGGAAGGCAAAAGATTTTTAGGTCAATGTTTTAAAGGCTGGATACCCACCCTCACTGGGGGGGGGGAGGGAGGAAGAAAATGGAGATGATACAACAAGGAAAAGATGGAAAGCAGATACAAACTTATGCTGAAGTTGCAGCTGGAGGAATTATCATGGAAGAAGATTTGGATCTTGGGGGCTTACTCCCAACTTTGGAACCATCTAAGAAGGGAGAGCCGAAAGCACAACGACTGACCCGATCAACTTATAAACTTCAAGAACAACAATCAAAAATGCAACAATCTCAAGATTTATCTCAAGAAGTCCAGAAAACAGAAGCAGTGGGGGGGGGGGCTAGGCCGAAGAGTAAGGCGGAGGAGGATCTTCAGCTGATGCTCATGCGGCTTCGAAAGGCTAAAGATGGCAACTAAATTCCTATCTTGGAATGTTAATGGCCTAAATTCACCATAAAAAAGAAAGTATTTCACTACTTGAAACAATTTAACAATGATGTTATTTGTCTGCAAGAAACACATATTAGATTATTAGACCAAAAATATTTGATAAATTCAAGATTAGGTACACACTTTGTGGCATCAGCGCCAGAGAAGAAAAATGGGCTAGTCATATATGTAAGGAAAGGATTATCAGCTAATTTAATTAAGGCAGATGATCAAGGAAGATATATTGCAATTGAACTATTAACACAGATTGGAAAAATGCTTCTAATTGGAATATATGCCCCTAATCAGCAACAAGACAAGTTTTATAAATTTTTATATACTAAAATAATACAATGGGATTATAAATCTTTTATATTAATGGGTGACTGGAATGGAGTAATAGACATGCAGAAAGATAAAAAAAGTTTATCAAAGATTTCAATATGTGCAAAATTACCTAAATCTTTTTTTAATATGATGGAAGATATAGAACTGAGAGATAGTTGGAGAGAACGCAATGTGGAGGAAAGAGACTTTACTTTTTTTTCTGATAGACATCAATCCTTCTCCAGGATTGATTTTATACTAACTACAAATGATTTTATTTCCAGGAAGACGAAGATATGTCCAAGAACTCTAACTGATCATAGTCCGGTTTGGGTGGAATTTGAACAGGAGAAGGGAGAAAGGAGGTCTTGGAGGTTAAATGAAAATTTATTTAGATATGAAGAAAATGTGAAAGAGCTTAAAAAACAAATGAAAGAATTTTTTGCTATTAATATGAACAAGGGTACCTCTATGGAAATAGTTTGGGATGCTAGTAAGGCTTATATGAGGGGTTCGTTAATACATATGAATAATAAACATAGACTAAAACAACAAAAGAAGCAGAAAGAGATAGAGGAAGAAATAAAAAAGAAAGAACAATTACTTATACTTAATCCAGGAGATAAGAAGGTCAAAGAAACAATAAATATATTACGAGGGCAATTTAATATGTTAATGGCTGATCAGGTGGCAACTAGCTTACAATATGCTAAACATAATACATTTTGTAATGCCAATAAACCAGGTAGGTGGTTGGCCTACATGTTGAGGAAAAAACAGAAATTACGAGTCATTGGTAAAATAGAATTCAGAGGTAAGGAAGTTTACCAACAGAATATGATTAAAAAGGTTTTTCTAGAATTTTATACAAAGTTATATGCTAGTGACTCAATACAAGGTATAGATATAGATAGATACTTAAAGGAAGGGAATATTCCTGAATTAACGTTAGAACAGAGGGAAGGATTGAATCAACCAATAACTTCTGAGGAGATCATTGCTGCAATTAAGCAGTTAAAAACAGGGAAAGCTCCGGGAACAGGTGGATTAACAGCTGTTTATTATAAGAATTTACAGCTTGAAATGGTAGAACCGCTTAGAGTTCTATTTTGTAAAATTCAATTAGGGGGAGGAGTTCCACCCTCATGGAGAACAGCTTTTGTTTCACTGATCCCGAAGGAAGATCAAAATTGTACTAAACCTGAAAACTTTAGGCCAATTTCACTTTTGAACACTGATTATAAAGTTTTTGCTAAGATATTAGCAAATAGATTAATGCCAGTTATGCAACAAACAATTCATAATGATCAATCAGGTTTTATTAAAGGGAGGCAATATAAATATAATGAAATATAATGTTAGACAAATTATAAATTTATTGGAATATTTGGAAAAAAACAGCCAGGTCCCTGCAGCGTTCATATTTTTGGATGCAGAGAAAGCATTTGATCGATTGAATTGGCAATTTCTGTTTAAGATAATAGAAAAATGCATTTTGGGGAGTATTTTATACACTCAATTAGAGCAATATATCAGGAACAAACAGCACAAATAATAGTTAATGGAGGTTTAACAGATGTTTTTAAAATTGAGAAAGGTACAAGGCAGGGTCATCCTTTGTCGCCATTGTTGTTTATTTTAACTTTAGAAGTTTTGTTGAATAAGCTACATGACTCTGATAAAATAAAAGGAATTGTAATTAGACAGCAGGATTATAGATTAAGAGCATTTGCAGATGACCTGGTTGTTACTTTATCTCAGCCTATAGAAGTGGCTCCCTATATGTTGGACATAATAGGTCAATATGGTAAAGTATCTGGATTTAAAGTAAATCTACATAAGACAAAGATGATAATTAAAAATATGTCCATAACTCAAAGAGAAGACTTAGGGAGAATAACGGGTTTTGAAATAGTTAAAAAGGTTAAGTATCTAGGAGTATATATTGCAGCCTCAAACACAAAATTGTTTAAAAACAATTATGAAGTTCTTTGACAAAAAGTACAGAAAGAAATGGAAAATTGGAAAAAGCTACAACTATCATTACTGGGAAGGATAGCAGCAATAAAAATGAATGTATTACCTAGGTTTCTATTTTTGTTTCAAATGGTACCAGTGCTTAAGAAAGATGGAAATTTGATGGAATGGCAGAAAGGGGTTAATACTTTCATCTGGGGTGGGAAGAAACCAAGAGTGAAACTGAAAATTATACAGGATATACGTGAGAGAGGAGGTCTTAAAATGCCTAACTTAAGATTGTACTATGAAGCAGCTGCTTTATCACAAATTAGCGACTGGTTTAACTTAACTGAAGAAAGAATGTTAAACATAGAAGGTTATGATTTGTTATATGGATGGCATGCTTATCTGTTATATGAAAAAAAAGTGGATAAAGTGTTTAAGGGTCATATACTTAAAAATGCGTTGTTGAGGGTTTGGAAAAAGTATCAATATAAGCTAAATTATAAGATACCCATATGGGCAAATCCCAGACATGCAATAGAAAATATAAGTATAGAGCAAAAAACAGAGGTGATTACTTTTAAAGAGCTTCTTCTTTTGGAAAGGGGTAAGCTGCAACTGAAATCTTTAGATGTATTAAAAGAAGAAGGGATAATTTATACTTGGTTTCAGTACGGTCAACTTCAAGCTAGATGGAGGGAAGATCAAAAAATTGGTGTTATGCAAAATGAGGAAAATCTGGTGAAACAGATTAGAGATCAAAGTCAGATGCATATTAAAAGATTGTATAATGCTTTATTGGAAATAAATTCAGAAACGGAATTGGTTAAGAATTGTATGATAAAATGGGCACAAAACTTTCAGGAACCAGTGATAATGGAAACATGGGAAAAGATTTGGGTCAGAAATGTTAAATTTACACAAGCACAAAATTTGAGAGAGAATTTTTATAAAATGTTTTATAGATGGCACTTAGATCCTAAAAAATTATCATGTATGTACTCGAATTTGCAAGCTAAATGTTGGACATGTGAATGTGATGATGCAACCTATTATCATATATGGTGGACCTGTAAGAAAATCAAGGCATTTTGGATAAAAATTTGGTGGGTGATGCAGAACATTTTGAAAAGAAGGTTGAAATTTACTCCTCAATTGTTTCTACTGGGTATAACGACGGATTGTACAGTATTAGAGACTAAATTGATTTTGAACTTAATATCAGCAGCTAGGCTGTTGGTAGCGCAATACTGGAAGAAGGACTCTTTGCCTACTATTGAAAAGTGGATACTGAAAGTAACGAACTTAGCAGAAATGGCAAAAATCTCAGCGTATTTGAAGGACTATACACAAGAAAGATACATATCGGAATGGAGAAGATGGATTGATCATGTTCAAAATAAGTATCAGACAAGAAAATATCAAATAGCTTATGAATGAACATTAAGTATTAGAAGTATTATGTTATCTATAGTGGAGTTAAGGTTTCAGGGGGGGAGTTAGTAGTCTGAGGATAGGTAGATTAATTTAGCTTATGATTGTTAACTGAAATACCTTGTATTCTGCTCTGGGAAGTCTGGGGGGGAGGGTGGGATGAGGGGAGGGAAAGGGTAGGGGGAATATTGGGGGGGGAATTCTTTTTTTCTGTAAAACTTTTCAATAAAAAAAAAAGAATTGCCTAACAATGATACAATAAATAAAATCATCTCCAAGGCTTTCTGCATGGTGGGATATTTGAAACAGTGTGTTCCATATTATCCCAATTATCCATATCATCCAGTGGACTTCTTGAAGTGGTATGATTCTTGGCAGACTTCCTCTAAATGACTAGGTTGGATGGACAGAACCTTGTCTCTAATACATCCCTGGGCCATATTGTATGGGCTGTATCCATATCCATCTTTATTTTTTGTCTTTCTCTCTTTCCTTCCAATGCATAGTTCCCTGAGCTGAGCCCTAAAGTCTGAAAACCAAAAAAGCAACTTAACAAAAACAACTCTTAAAAAGCAGTTGTGGTTATTCTATTGCTGCTGCATAATGTGAATAGTGCGTATTAGGAGTGTGAAAACATTGAGTACTGAGATTTGATTTAAAGATTCCCTAAATCAAAATGACTTTCCAAAATAGACAGTTCATGTTCACAGAATTATCAAATCAATGATCCTTCAGCATGTGGGGGAGAGGGGGAGAAATAATTCTTTCTGAATTGAAATGTCCTTCTGATTTAGTTTGATTTCATAATATAATTTAGAAATATAAATCAACCAGGGACTATGAATTGAATCAATGATTTAAACAGAATTGATTCAGTTTAAATCTATTGTATGCAATTGAAGGGTTTTTGAAGTCTATTGCAAGCTCTCGTACAAAGTACAACAAACAGCTATCAAAAAATATCCAAACAATGTCTCTTACTGAAATCATTCTCAATTATGTATTAAGTGCACCAATAAACACAGCTGAAGTTGAATACTATTTTTAGGAAAGCTTAATATCAAAACTTTCTTTGGCTTACTAAAATCTGTCTCTAATTATATATAACTAGTTCCCTTTGAAAAGTGTTTTGTCTGCTACAGAACTCATTGTAAAAAATGGTGCCTTACTTCTTTTTTTAAATTTTGCTTTGTGAAAAAACTCTCATTTTAAGATGGCTCCCAATTTAAATGCTCATACAATATGAACACAGAGAAAATGCTGCTCGTTATTAACATCATTTCTCCAATTACCTCATTTATTTGATTGGCGGTGGCATTCATGAACATCTATGATATCATCAGCAAAACTGCATGAATTGTCAAAGCCAATCAAAGTGAATGGCCCGTAGGCAAATGAGGTTGAGCACAGAAAAAGTAGGGCCAGCCAGCAACTATGAGAGAGACAAAAGAAGTAAAACAATAGTGAAATTCAACTTTCAGGGCTGCAAACACAAGAGTTTTTAAATAATACCATACCAAGTAATTGCTGTGCAGATCTTAGCTACAGCAACCAATTTGCTATTCCTATCTTTTCTGGAATATCTGGCAAATTTCTAATGGAATTATTTGGCAACCTTGGACCAATTTTATGGATACTGACATGAAGCAGCTATAGCAATTAACAACTTTCTTTCTAAAACTCTACTGGTTCCAATTTACTACTCCATCTATTAACGAACTTTGGGAGATGAAGTGACAGAAGTGGTGCCTGGAGTGTTGGTGGAGAAGACTAAAAGTGAATCTGATCAAGCATAGATGAGAACTTGAGCTCATACTATGGTGACCATGGGGCTAACTGTTATGCATGTCTCCTGTATTGTGTTGGTTGACTGTCAACTGGTGGCACCATTTAAGGTACCCATCTGTTCATTAGGAAGAATTTAGCAGGTAAGTCTGTCACCCTTGGCTTCTCTGTTTGAAGCCTACTACCGTTTCGGAAACGGGAGCACGGGAACCTTCTGCGGATGTGCAGATGGTAATAAATGTAATGATGTTCCGGCGGATGGGTAGAGCCTCCTGCCACCAGCACTACTGGTTTGGCAAGCTGGGGGATTTCACCACTGACTACACTCTTTTTTTTGCATCAATCCATTCTCAAACTTGGTTTGGGAGTAAGTTGCCAAAAGAACTGATCTATACATTTTCCTAGAATTGGATTATCTGTTCAGTTTCCAGTTGAGTCTTACATGCAACACTTCACATCATAAGGAATATTATATGCAGCCATTATAACCTTTGAGATCAGTGAGCACTATGAATACATATTCAGCTCCAACCCAATCCTTTCCTATGTTGGTTTATCCTATTGTTTTTTTTATCTCTTTTCCAATAAATGAATTGTGGCATCAAACTGTTCCTGTTTTTCACTGTGAAGACTGGTCAAAGATCATAATAAAGATATTTGATGACCAAAAATCTCTTACACAAACAAAAAGGAAAACAAAGATATCTTTAAATTTAAAGATAAATTGCGGATAATATGCTGGTTTGCTCAGGGACCAAACCAGAGGTGGATTAAAGATTGACAGCAGACTCCATCTTCTGTCCTTGTTCTTTGCTCTTTTTGGTTATCATATTGATGTATTTTAATTGTGATCTTTTTTCAATGTTTATTTTATGGTTCTATTATTTTACTTCTGTTTACACTCATTTCATTTTCATCTTTATTATTATTGTAAGATGCTTAGAGTAGTCCCATGGCAAAGTAAGCGGTAAATAAATTTAACAAATAATAAATAAACCTAAAGCAAAGCATTTTTCCAACATTTATCCCAATCATAAGGTTTAAAGCCAATCTTTTTTAGAGTCATATTTTTAAACCTGACCAATTTTGAATAGCATACTTATTTATTCATTGTTTATGTAACAGCTCACCTCATTTATGTGAGTCTGGGTGGCTTATAAATAAACAAACACACACAACCAAAAATAACCAAAATCGTAATAACCAACATAACCTGTGGAAGAGTGCAGTCAATCTCACTAACAGTATCACTATTTTGCAGGTTGCACACCAACGCTAGCAGATCCCAAGGCAGGAGGTAAAGCTATATTTTCAGCTGTTTCTGGAAGGTCAGTAAATAATGCAGGTGTTAGAAAGCACAGTTTAAGAGATTCAATTAAAAAAAATTTATTCGAAAGAAACTAAAATACAAACAGGAGATAATTAAACAAACTAATCAGAATTGAATTAATCTCTGTTGAAATACAGACCAAACTCTCTCCATATGAAACCAGTCTGTGGTTTCTTACCAAAAGGTTTTCTCCTAATTATTTTTTCTCCAATCAAAAGGTGGAGTGAAGGAAGAATTCACTTTTTACAAGGTGTATTAGAGTAGATTTCCTATTCATATCGCCACATTAATTATCCCTCTTATTTGCATAACTTTGTGGAAAAAAATTTGGATTTTCACTGTTTCAAACTCAGTTTCCTAGTGGTGTCCTAATTCAAACAAGAGATTGTTGTTTTATTTGTTCAGTTTTTTTTCATCCCCCATTCCCTCACAATTTTTGTGTCTTTTTCCAAATTTGATCTTTCCTTCTTGCTTCTTTTGAGTCTCCCTCCAAACTAATTTTTAGTTTGATTGTGGCACAACTCTGAATCCAGCTATTTTTAATTCTGAAATATTGTAATAAGTAACTTTGTATAGGTAGTTCGTGGCTTATTGTGACCAGAATTTCCATTACCAAGCAAAGTAATTGTTGAGTGAATTGTGTGGTTTTGCTATCAATTTTGCCATGGTTGTTAAGCAAATCACTGCACTTATTAAAGTGATTTTGGCTTCTCCCATTGACTTTGCTTATCAGCAACCAATAGGGAAGATTCTACATGGCGATCACATGACTCTAGGAGACTGCAGTCATCATAAATACATGTGCCTGAATTTTAATCAGCTGACAATGAGGATCTTGCAATGGTTTATGTGCAAGGACCAGTCACATTACTTTTTTCAGTGCTCTTGTAACTTTGAATCTCTAAATAAATGGTTGGAAATTGAGAATCCAGAGCCCAAAATCCCTTCTTGTTTCAGGTGTTTTTTCAAATCTCAGAATAATGTGCACAACCAAAAAAAACCTGGTATATTTCATCCTAGCAAAACTATGTATAGTGGTAATTTTTTAAAAATTGCTTTGGTATTTTTAATGCAAACTTGACTAAAAATCTTATTTTAATTATTAATTTTATAATTAAAAAAATTAAAATTAATGGTTAGATATTGCAAGAAAGGAATACCATACATATTATCTATTCTAAATATTCACTAGAATGGAGTTTTAGTAGTAGGATAATACACTGAGAAATATTTCTTCAGAACTGAAATACTATGGTCCCAACCCAAGGATTTTCACATATAACTGCATCCACCAAATACCAGCCAGATTTACATTCTGATGTAGGAATTCAGTAGTTATTTCTAGATTCAGTCTAGAATGGAATCAGTGCTATTGCCCTCACGGCATCCTAATATTTAAACACATAATTTTATGTACATACATCAACTTTATGAAGCATTTTGAGAGTTGATGGGTTCAAGAAATAGTTTTATACTGCTGTCTACTTGACCAGTAAACAAATCTAAATAGCATCAAATAAACCTTAGATCTTGACTTTATTTCTATTTATTCCATTCTCAATTCTACTTGTAATTATAATTTGTTTTGTCAGTAAAATGATAAGAATATCCCAAGTATTTGATGTATCCAGAAAACATGTTATTATTGAAAAACAACCTATAGTCACTGAGTAATTCTTGTGTTGGTAGCCACAGTGATTGAAGGATTTATGCAAGAAATTACTGTAGGGGAAACACTTCTGAAAACAAAGTTTGATGACGTAGTATCAAATGTCTGTATTTTCCCCTAGTAATGTGTTTTTCATAAAATAAGCCAAGTATGATGTAAAATAAATTATGGATCAGGATATTCAGGACATATTTTATTACCATATATTAAGCTTTACAAGTTTTACTGAAGCTTATCAAAAGCACTACAAAATTATAACCTTACAGAGAAGAAATTAATTGTATAACATAAAACATAGACAAAAGGGGAATGGGGAATGAAGGGAAAGAGAAAAAGTCAAGACATAAACTACAAAAGGGTGCACTAATACTGATTAAAACTAGGCAATAATTTCTTTGGAATGAGGGGAAGACAGGTAAGTTTTCAAGGGATGAAGTTAGAATTTCATTGCTTTTAAGAGTATGATGTAGATCAAAAGTGCAACACCAATACACAGGTTTGTTGTATATAGGCACAACCTAATGAAAAAAAAACCAGCTGATATTATGCATAACATAAACTAACTTACAATAAGGCAGCACACAGTTTGTATTGCAACCTTGGCACTTACGTGATTGGATAATATTTGGCATAGCAGTGAAATGATACATAGAATTTTTTTGTTGTGGCTTTCCCCACATTTTTCTTTTTATATAAAAAGTATGCTATCCCTTTGAACCTTGACTTTTTAAAGTAGGTTTTCTGATTGTTAACATCAGAATGGTAATGTAATGGTAATAGTAATCATACACATTTTTTTTAAAAGCAACAGAAATTATTTAGAAACAAGACCATATGAAATTTTCAGAAATAATTAAGTTATTACCGAACTAATAAATTTAGAGGATGGGCAGAGCAAAACTTCTAGTGCCTTATGAGACAATATGGATCAAAAATCATGTTTATTTATGAATGTTATTTGATTGTAGTATGCAATTAAGAAGTACTTTTTAAAGCTGTTTAAAAGTTGTGCTAGTTGTTAAACTCAAAAGTTTTACAAATTACTTAACAATCTTTGCTAGATCAGTATTACAAAACTTGGGGAGCATTTTTTTAAAAATGTAACTCATTTGAATCACTTGAAACCAAGTCACCTAGTCATGCCCTACAAAACATTCCTTGTATTCTTTTCATTAAATTTGACTGAAAGTTATTTCAACAAAAATCTGAACATACTCCTGAGGCAGTATTTTCATAAAAAAAAAAAAATCAACCAATACTATCTTGTAATTTGTGATATAGTTATGCAATATATGTTATGTGTATTGATAACAATTTAAAATTAACTTCTTTAAAGTATTTTATAATGTTATAAATGGAACTTATTATATGTTAACTACACATCATATATTGGCATTCATTTGCCTGTACATGTATATTTCTTGCCCTCACTTAAACTACTACAAAACACCAAACATTGGTGCTTACATTACTAAAAAATCTTCAGGTTTAAAAAATCCCTAATACTAGGGATTTTTCTTTACATTTTAAAACACAATTTAAAGTATCCTTTCTCTTGTAAGGATATTTTCTTTCTAAATTTGAATTAAAATAAATTTTAAATTTTATCAGGTGAACAAAGATATTTAAAGTGAATTTGCAAAATAGAAAGAGCTTTTTCTTTCAGAGTGCAATCATCAGGGATGTTTAATGTCAGTGGACTCTTTTCCCACTGAAACAGAAGGAAGGAAACAGCAGCCGATCAATATGTGACTTGGTGTAGAAATGTTAGCTAAAGTAAAAGTTAGTAGTATTTACTACTGCTATTTATGCTATTTTTTAAAAAATTAACCATTCAATAACAATTTTAATTGAATTATTTGCATAGAACAGGGTTATGCTTTAAAAAAAAAGACTTCTGAGTAAGCATTGCAACACAAGATAAGGCACATGTTTTTTTTCTGTAATATATGAAATTCAAAAACAATTTCTAGGAGATGAATACTCCTACAAGATGCCTGTTTTACCCTGTTCTACCTGAAGAATGCAAAAAAGCAACTGAACATAAAATAAAAAATCTTAACCTCTTACCTGAAGCCCTAAAAAAGCAGAATTATACTTAGTAGAAATAGAAATCTAAAGTAATATCCTTCGCTTTCAAACAAACCATAGCAACAAAAGAACAGCCATAAAATGCAGGCTACTGGTTTTCATAATGACTAACTTCTCCTTTCCTACAAGTGCCTTTTGAAGATAATGAAGCTACTTTGTGAGGCACTTGGGCTAACTGTAAAGAAGTAATGCAATGAAATTTGTTGTACAAAACCTAAAACTGCATTTCATTTTTTTCTATCAAACTTTCTATTAAAGTGCTAGAACCTGAAGTATAAAATAAAAGAAGAAATGGAAAATCATAAGCAAGTATGCAATTAAACTATATGCTTTACTTGCTCTTCTGACTAGAACACCAGGTTCAAAAAAGCTTGAAGTAATGTATGAAATTTTTATGCTATTCCAAATAAGATTCTCAGAGTATCCATTTTATTTTTAAAACAATAAAACCATTTGCCTTATCTTATGCTCTAAGTGTGATGCAGCAATTATATTACAATGGTGCATACTCTCACTGACATGTGCACACTTTTAGGCTATAGAAATACCGTGTTTCTCCGAAAATAAGACCCTGTCTTATATTTTTTTGAACCCTGAAATAAGCACTTGGCCTTATTGTCATGAGCTCAAAAGCCCGATTCGGCTTATTATCAGGGGATGTCTTATTTTGGGGGAAACAGGGTAGCTCCAACTTCCACATATAAATATCAAGTTTTGAATGATGTATTCTATATGCATGCATATTAAGTGCAACGTCTGATTTTCATTCTCCACTTAAGAATCTTGTTCAAACTCTCTGCAAGACTTTGCTGCTGAACTACACAAAACCGTTAGATGCTAAATCTGAGAATGATCTGGATTCTGTTGAATGACGAAGTGGCTGAAGATGTGTCCCAGATTGAGTGCTGACAGCATCTAATTGCTGCAGATAATCATCATGCAAGTTTTCTTCAGCAAATATATTCTGAAACTGGAAAACAGAAAATTTTTATTAAATAGAAATCATCCAATCTATCTTAATCTACAACAAGGTAAAAATGATATTACACCCAGAAAAAATAATTTTATTGCTTTAACAGAAAGAATTGGACTTAACTAATTGTCCCAGGTTGCACTGAAACCAATATGAATTTATTCATTATGAAAAGTTAAGTCAACCTGATTTCAAAATAGTTAATATAGGAGTGGTTAATCCCCCACTTTTCTATTGGACAATGCTTTTGTCTTATCCTCAGACTACTGTGGAGGCAGCCCAAAGTTATATTTAGTTATTCTATTATTAATCAAACAACACTATTTGTATTTGTCTCTCTTTTCAACAAAAATCTTGCTTTATAAAAACATCTATGACATCTTAATGATAATGTCTAGTTACTGGGACATTATAGCATGAACAGAGAGACTATACTGGCTTGCACAGAGCTATCTGGTTGTGGCTTTGAAGACAAAATAGACTTGCTATTATATTCAGGTCCAGTGGCCCATCTGTAGGCTGTTACACTGGTCTGTAGGGGGAAAACAGCTACCTGACTTAAACAGAGGAAAAAATCACTCTTGGGTTACATTTCAGATTAGCTTGTTATAGGTTTTTCTCAGGGCTTGACAAATAAATTTCAAAAAATATATTTCCTGTATATTTTATTATTTAATATTAGAGGCAATCCATTTGGAGTATACTTCCACATCATTTTGTCTATTTCATGTGCTACTTCTGAGTCCTAGTGGGTATCACTTGCTATTAGCTGTGCTATTTTCTTGGACTAGGCCAAGATTCTAAATGAATGAATGAATATCCTACCTGAATGATTAACTGGATGTAGTATAGCAGGGGTGAAATCTAAAATTTTTCTCTACCGGTTCTGTGGGTGTGGCTTGGTGGGGTGTGTGTCCTGTGACTGAGTGGGCGTGGTGAACTCAATGTTACTCATAGCCACGCCCAGTCAGTCACAAGACTCCCCACCACCAAGCCACGCCCACAGAACCCAGTAGGAAAACTTTTTACATTTCTATTCTGCCTTTTCCCTTTTTGCAAGATGCCTGTAGCTGCAGCCTCTCTTTTTTCGCTGTGCCTAGAGGTGATTCTTGTGCTGAAAGATGCAGCGGCTGCAGGCTTCTTACAAATGAACGTTACCGGAGCTGCTCCCCTTCTTGAACGTGGCCTTGCCCCGGAGCCACCACCCGCTCGCCACCCACTCTCCTTTCGCTTTGGGTCGGGCCTAGGGCCCAAGGACGCACTATTCCCTGGAGCCCTGGAGCTGCCGCCTGCTTTGACTGGATCAGGGAATGCACCATTCCCTGATCCCGGCCTTGCCCTGGAGCTGCCACCTGCTCTCCCTTTGCCACGCGGGGTGTCCTTACCTTTCTCTCACAGCTGGCTGCCAGGGAAAGCAAGCACCCAAAAGTTACCAGAGCCACTCTCCTTCTTGAATGTGCCACCGCTATCGCCGCCCTGGTCCATGCGCAGGCTGCACAAGTGCACACCCAACCTGCCGCTGATGAATGAATGAAATAAATGGTGTGCGCTTGTGCATCCGGCACATGGACCAGGGCGGTGATGGCTGCGGCGCATTCATGGAGAGCGGCTTTCGGGCGCTTGCTTTCCCTGGCAGCCAGCCATGGGAGAAAGGTAAGGACATGCTGTGTGGCGAAGGGAGAGCGGGTTGCAGCTCCGGGGCAAGGCTGGAGTCGGGGAATGGTGCATTTCCCGAATCTGTTGAGGCAGGCGGCAAGCAAGCGATGGCTCTGGAGCCTCAGGAAATGGTGTGTCCCTGGGCCCTGACCCAAGGCAAAGGGCGAGCGGGCAGTGAGCAGGCGGTGGCCGGAGTCAGGGAATGGTGCATTCCCCGACCCAGGCAGGCAGGCAGCGAGCAGGCAGTGTTTCTGGGGCCTCGGGGAATGGCAATCCCTGGGTCACGGCCCCCAACCCAAGGCGAAGGGCGAGCAGGAAGCTTGCGTGGTGGCACCAGCAGAAGCGTTGTGGGGAAGTGGCCCCAAAAGCAGAAGCGCTGTACCCAGAAAGAGAAGGGCAAGAGGGGCCAGTGGGCTGCAGAGATGAAGGCAGTGGTGCTCCAGGAGAGAGGGTGGATGTCCTGGGGCTGCACATGCAGTGCCGCCACCACTGCCTCTCTTGGCCACAGCGCATGTGCAGAGGCACAAAAAAACAGGTTACTTCCTGGTTAAAACCAGGAAGTAATGACTTCTGGGTGGGTGGGTGGAGCCTCGAGCTTCCACCACTACCAGTTCTCTGAACTGCTGGCCATCATCACAACCAGATTGGCCAATCCAGTGTGAGCAGGAAGCATTTTACCCCTGTTGTATAGGGAAGAGTTCACAGGCACATCAACAGAGCTCTCTTATATGCCTCCTATGGCACTCCTACTATTTACGTGCCTTTCTTTTCAGGCATTTTATAAAGTTAATTTGAAACATGTTTTCAAAAGCAATTTGAAATAATTAAATACATAATTTTTTTAAAAAAATATTGTTTCAGACTAACCCACTAAATATTCAAACAACCAGAAGCACAACAATCAATTGAAATTTCCAAGCACAATTTTTTTTTAAGGATCATCTGTTAATTTTGTACAATACTGTTCCCTTTAAGATTTAGAACGATTAGGCATAAAGACTTCCAGAAATCTAACAGGTTGCTTGCCTGTTGCTCCTAAATAGTCAGGAATCAGAAAAGAACCTTAATTATTCAGAAGTCTTAGTATGAATATAATGTATTATTTTATCCCTGTTAGTTTCTGACTAATTTAATTGAATGAATAATAGAAGAATAATATTGAGAAGATAAAACTGGAATTTTCTATGTTTTGGCTTACTATAGCAATGAGCACATGTAACAGTCAAAAACGCTACAAGACTGTTTTAAAAGTGTTATTTCCATACCTTGTTTGATGGCTGTTGTTCCAATAATACAGGATCATACTGCATTTGCTCTGACCCGTTTGCCTGGGCTTCGGACACACACTGATACATTGACAAAGCACCAGCATAGCATGCCTCCGAAGTTTCTGTAACTTGCTGAGAGTTCTGCTCACAGGACTGACTTTCAGGGACTTGAAAACAGCTGAGAAAATCTAAATCAGAAGAACTTGGAAAAGTAGACAGATTAAAGTTTTCAGTGAAAAAGTCTACCTCTGTAAAATCTGGGAATTGTGACATCATGCTGGTAGGTTGCTTGTAAGGGGTATATTCCTCTCTACAGGCATATGATGCTGTACTGTCTTCAGATTTGTAAGGGAACTCCTGAGTTATTTCTTGTATTTCAGAAAAGTCAAATGGTTGTATCTGCTGTTCAGAAGGATTAAGAGTTGTGCTGTTGAGAGAGTTCCAGTCTGCGAACATTCCATTTACCTGCATGTGCTTCATCTTCTGGCACAGTTGCTGTTGCTGTGGCAACTGCTGTTCCATCATTGTTGATATCTGCTGTTGATCTATTTGCTGCTGCATTAAACAAGCAGAATTCTGAAAAATGGGCTCCTGCTGCTGGCAACTTGAATACAAGACATCTGTCTTATTTAAAGACTCCTGAACATAGGTCAAGATTTCATCAGTTATATCACCATCTCTAATGTCATCCACACCAGCAAAATCATTCTTAAAAAACTCATCGTCCTGCTGAAAATTAAAGTCTATACCATTAAAGTCAGACTCGAGCATATTCATGATACTGAACAATTCACAGTTTTTGTTATCCTGAAAAAGCCCTACATTTTCTTCAGGGACCATCAAGTTACTATCTTGAGGACAGTCAGTCAGCTCTTGTTTGAGGATGCTATTATTCCCTACTGATAAAAGACCATCCTGCCAATTTCTGGCCATCATGCTGCTCAATTCACCTCTAGTGTCTGCAAAAAAGTCCCTCTCAAGAGAGATTTTATTTGAAGCAGGTGGGCAAAGATAAACTGATTCATCCTGCTGCAACATTGCTCCCAAAAGTGAATTGGGATCAACAGATTCTTTGCACAGTGCAACCTTGGAAGCAGCTCCTTTTCCAATACCACTTTTAACCTTTGTCTGAGATGAATCCATTATACCAGGCTGAGGAAATGCTACTTCATACAATACAGCCTCACCTGTAGCAAACATGAAAGGCAGTTTCATATTGCGCTTTCGTAAATGCTCTGCCCCCTCTTCATCTCTGAATTGAAAAATACAAAGAGAGTAAAAATAATTGAATTTCAGTACTGAAATATTCAGTGAAATATCTCAATGTGCATAGAAATAAATCTAATAGAAAATCTAGATTGTTAATAATTATAAGTAGATTATAATCTATTAATTTATTATTAAAATGAGTTTAATCTGTAGAGAAAAGGAGCTTACAGGATTTTATGCATAATTTTATTCATAAATTATGAATACATAAGAAATCTAAATTAGTAAAAATAACACTTGCAGGATGGGGGGGGGAACATATCATTAAACTGATCACTGTATAATTCTTTGCGGCCATACAAGAATTGTATTCCCAAACCAAGCTTATTTGCTTTTTTATTTTTTATTTTAAAAATCAAGTTTACAATTAGCAATAGCACTTAGACTTATATACCACTTTACAGTGCTTTACAGCCCTCTCTAAGCGGTTTACAGTCAGCATATTTCCCCCAACAATTTGGGTCCTCATTTTTACCCACCTCAGAAGGATGGAAGGCTGAGTCAATCTTGAGCCTGGTGAGATTTGAACTGGCAAATTGCAGTCAGCCGGCAGTCAGCAGAAGTAGCCTGCAGTACTGCACTCTAACCACCGTGCCACCATGGCTCAATGTTTGGGATTTTTTGCTTACTTGTTTGTTTTTAAACAATGATTTCCCTTCCTCCAATACTATCACAGAGAATTTCTTTTTTTAAAAAAAAAAACTGATTACAAGAAGAATGGATTAAAATTCAAAAAGGGGACATGACTGAGCATATTTATAATTTATGCATATCCTATTTTCTATTTTTACTTCTGTGTGAAATGTATCCATTCATTCTTTAATGTCATAAGGGACTATTTTTTATCAACAATAAAAAATGCTTCTATTAATAATTTAATTAAGTTTTATTCCACCCACTTTATTTTATAAAAAGGATTCCTTTAATGATCGATTCTTAAACATTTGGCTTCTATGTTTCAAATCTAAAAACATAAAATAGTAGGGAAAAATATTTGAAATGGCCACAAATCTTCAGTACTTCATTTACTTAGAAGAGTATAAAAATGATTGCAACCACAAACAGCTTTGTGAAATATAAAAAGTCTGAGAACAATAATCAAAATTTAATGGCAATACTATGTTTCAGCAGTATACATTTCAGATTATTTACTTTAAAACAAACCATACTAATTATATGAATTATGAACATTTTGGACTTTTCATCATCAAATATACCTCTCTGAAATAATAAGGACAATAAGTCAGCCCTGATTTATATTAGTATATGCTGATTTAACTGATTTATGAGTTGATAGTTATAACTTATCTTGGCAGCTACTTACGTAAGAGGTCTCTGTGTGGCAATGATGTAATCTGGTCTTCCATTTTTATAAACTAGGCGAGCATTCGCTTGAACCCAGGCCCATCGATTTTCCTTGGTAAGAAGTCTAAACACTGTCATACCACTCTCTCCAGTTTTTATCACTAAAAATAAATACAGAAATATTTCAATTAATTTAATTAGATGTAACATTCATATTTATTACTATACTTTCATCAATTTCTTATGCAGCTGAGTAAACCATAACTTGGGTGAAAACAAAATTGAAGATCTTAACACTCTTAAAATATCATAATAATTACCTACAATAGGTCTGGCACCCAACAGATCAACCACTATACATTAGTTATCAAAATTGTCCACCATTTATTAGAGGAGCAATATTTAAATAGGATAAAGATACCTTTTACCTGCTGTTCTCTATTGATGAAACACAGAGCTGTTTATTAGAACAAATGAAACATGATCACAATACTTCCATGAAGGAAAGGGGAAGAATGTCTCTGATAGAACATTTTTAGTAGAAGTTCAATCAATCAACATAAAATGTTGATTTAAAAATATTTAAATACAGAAAAATACTGCAATACATTCTAAGTTTGGCCTTTAGAAAAATGCTTTAATAAACATTTTAATATACATATTATGAAAAAGGATCTAGTGGCAAAAAATATAGAGTGGGATGTGATCAGAATATGTAGGTTCAAGCAAAAATAATTCACATGGGCATGTTAAAATACTGCCTCTTCCAACATAAATTTATACTTAGTAAAAGGAGATGTTTAAAAGAAAGTTAGAAAAGAAAAGAAAAGAAAACGTATGTTAGGATATACTTAAAAACTTATTCTGGCACTTATTTTTCTCCTTATCAAGACTTCATCAAGATATATCTCTTACTTCTGACATGGTTCTCAGCACAATAAAGCATATCGGCTGCATGGATAAACTGGTATCCTGTTCCTCTCATGCAAAGTTCTGCCTCAGTATAACCCAGCACAATTCTTCCCCTGCAAGATATATTTGACACTATTTTTTATCAGTCACTCAAAGAAAAACAAAATTACTAACCACATCATCCGTATCAGCATTCAATAGGTCAATTGGAAAGATCAGCTACAAGCAAGAACATTACTACAACTGTTCTTCACAACAGAATGAGTGGAAATGTCAGAGCATCTGTTTAAATAATGGGAAAAAGTGAAACACGGTCTGGCTGTCTGCAGTTACTATCTCAAGATATCAGTCCTTGAACTGTACAGAATCAGCAGGGGCTGTTCTGACCAGGATTTATGACTTTTCCAAACCTTGGGGGAAAAGAAAAAAAATGTTCTGGGGCATGTGACCCTCTAAGCAGAGATTAAGACAACTGTTTTACCTATTCCCAGGAGCAAAACAGGTTCTTGGGTTGGGAGAATGTTACAAACAATGCTGCCCTCTCTTTTAATAATACTCAAGAGGCAATTCTAAAAGGCATGCGCCTTTCAGAATCCCCAAGAAAAGCCTTAAGAGGAGTATGGGCATCCCACTTTTATTTTTAAATGTTTTGTGGGCATGAGAAAAACGGGAAAAGAATGCATATTGTTACCTAGTTGTGATTGATGTTGAAATTGTCTGAAAATATTTGTTAGAGAAAAGTAAGATGAATATTAAACAAACAAACAAACCAAACAGCAATGTGGGGCAGAAAACTGAATATAACATAATTTAGAGGATTTTGCTAACAATAGTTGTATAGAAAAATGACCTATCCAAATGTAGCTGCCTTCCTAAATAAATGTCTAAAACCTATTCTTTGAAAAGTATCAGTGGATTATGATTATTCTTAGCAATAATTAGCAATAATGTTGGAATTATGGTATACAACTCAGCAAACATGCGCAAGAATATTCATTATTTATCTTTTTTTAACTTACTTTGCATCACAGCCAATTGGTGTGAAATCTAGCTTATGTTTGGTTCTGAAAATAAAATTCTTTGTACGAATTTCAAGAATGGAAGGTGGCTGAAGTGGAGTAGCCACTGCAAACAAAGCCAACTGGGGCGATATGACAGTTCCATCTTTCCCTTTCTTGTTCTGACCATGAAGAAACTTCAATCGCCCTTGAAAATTCATAGCCTTTAGAGAAAAAAAAACAAGCATATAATCATATTCTTTAGTTTTAATCCATATTTCTCTGTTCGCAAAAGACAACTGAAGTTAAAGAGAAAGTGAAAGAGAAATTTGCAATTCACTTATTACTGGTAGTCCTGGACTTACAACTTTGTTTAGTCATCGTTCAAAGTTACAATGGCATTGAAAAAGTGGCTTATAATTGTTTCTCACACTTACGACCACTGTAGCATCCCTATGGTCATGTGATCCAAATTTGCGTGCTTGGCAACTGGCATGTATTAATGACAATTACACTGTCCCAAGGTCATGTGATCACCATTTGTAACCTTCTCAAACAGCTTCTGATAAGCAGTCAATAGGTGAAGCCAGATTCATTTAACAACTGCATGATTTACTTAACACATATGATTTGCTTAACAACTATAGCAAAAAAGATTGTAAAATGGGGCAAAACTCATTTAACCATGGCTTTGTAGTGGAAATTTGGGGCTAAATTTTGGTCTAAGTCAAGTATCATTAACACTTTGGTATATAGGTAGTCCTCTACTTACAACCATTCAGCACTGAAAAAAGTGACTTATGACCATTTTTCACACTTGCAGCATCTCTGTGGTCACATGATCAAAATTTGGTCACTTGGCAACTAGCATATATTTATTACGGTTTCAGTATCCCAGGGTCATGAGATCACCATTTTTGACATTTTTACTTTGACAAGCAAAGTAAAAAAGGGGAATCCAGATTCACTTAACAACCATGCTATTAACTTAATAACTGTGGTGATTCATTCAACGATTTTGGTAAGAAAATAAAATGGAGCAAAACTCTCTTAACAACTGTTTGCTTACCAACGGAAATTTTGGGCTCAGTTGTGGTTGTAAGTCGAGGACTACCTGTATTAATGTTAACGTTTCTTGATAGACTATTAATTATTACTCCAAATTAAAATACTTCATGATAGTTTCTGGCTGCAGGTCAAATATGAAAACCAAAGCAAGCAGTTTGCTGAAATCTCTATTCAAGGGATGTTCTTTCCTTTCCAACTTTATGGTGCAAAGCAGTGTCTCAAGCGCAGTTTAAAATCTGACCATTCTCTTCTATTATGTCAAGAAAGAAATTCTAGTAAAGACAAAGAGACAAATAAACGGGGATGACTTAAAGCAACTTAGATCCTTCAAAATCTTGGGAGTTACTTTTCAGTCCTCTGACATTTGAAGGTTTGCCTCAGAATAATAACTAAGGAAGTTTTGTGATTATCCCAAGCTTTCTTTTTCATTGTGAGTGGCACTGAAATACCCTTTAAAAAATCCAAGATAATCTGACATGTGCAATGGCTCCAAGGTGCCAAGATGTATAAACATTTTTAACTATTGGAAGGCATTCAAGGACTGTACTTCAATCTCGTACTGTGATCCTTATGCATATTGAAGACTGAAATTAGAAATGGCATTCTTTGAAGGAGAGACGTAAGATAAGGTTAAGGTTTAGCTTAAAAAAATGTTTTTTATTGCAACTCTGATCTTCCTCATATTCTTATAGAATCCGTTAAGATATCCATAAAGGAAAGAGCTTCTTGTGAACTTAAAATGGGTGCCATGTAATTATCCTAAAGCCAAATATTTAGAACCAGTGGGCTCTAGTATTTAAGGCACCAGGAGAAACCAGGAAAGTGTAGTTCTAGTCCTACCTGAGGCCTAAAGCTAGCTAAGTGACTTTGGGACAATCATTCTCTCTCAACCCAACCCACTGTTCATTACCCAATGTTCATTATCTTCAGTTACTTATAAAAGAAGTAAACTCAGGATAGGAGATTAACAATAATTAAGAACTATTTTGACTTAAGAAAATTTGTTCTTGCCTGCCTAATAAGCAGGATATTGCTATTTGTAAACATTCCATTTTATTATGGAAAATATGTTTAATTTATGACTTAACGTAATAGCATTGTCTGTCTGCTGTTTATTCTTTTCAGATATTGAAGATTCATAAATCACAGTTTGCAATGTGTGAATTCTAGAAGTTAGCAATGTTTTAGTAACCTTTGTAATGTTTTGGCTATTTTCCTTTGCTTTGCTATTGAATGTGGTATGTGTAGAAGTAAATCTGATTAATTATTGCTCTTATTTCCTAGTGTAGGCCAAATTATTAACCCAAAAGGTCAAGGGAATCCTTCTTGCATCCAGAATACATGTATATCTGATTTTCATTTTTTCCTATGCTATTTAAAACTATATTTTCAGAATTCTTTCAAAAATCTTCTTCCAACTTTTCAGTAGATTGCTATGGTAGCCTGCCCTCCCTAGCTCCATTTACTTTTCTGGGAATGAGGGAAAATTGATAGAACAAGAACTTTTATGAATTCTAATATCTCTTTATAATGGTCCCACCCCTCTTCTTTTCCTTTTATGCAGTAGAATTCTGCTTCTAGTAGTATGGCACAACTGGAGGTTTCTTATGGCACATTAAAATATACTATACACAATTTGCAAAATAGTCTTGAGACGTAATGACCTACCAAATTTAGCTACTTTCAAAGAGTCAGCATGGCATCAATTTTCACTGATTGTTTGTGGTACAAACAATTTATTAGCACATATTATGTATTGTTTTGTGGTAACAGGCATTTATAGGATAATATGTGTAGGATAATGAAGGTGTGGTGGACAAAGATTTGCCATAGAGCATTGCCATCATGAGAAATTAAATCATTCATTAAAATCACATAATTATGTACCCACCAAAAATCCAGATGAATTATCCAAGAGACAGCGTAACCTACAAATGAAATTTCGCTCCATGAAGGACGAATTCTCTGGGGGAAGCTGGTCAGGGTTGTAATATGTTGCTATTTGTTGAAAGCCATTATCTCCTATAGGGGAAAAATAATCTTAGAATCTCTTTGAAGAAAATTTGCATTATAAAACTTGCAATTTAAGGGAGTCTCTGCCCAACCAGACTTTGAATGGCATGCTAAGAGCACTGGAAAAAGGGATGAAGCAACAAAAAGTGAGTGAACAAGAACAATTAAGTGAAATATTAATACTGTTGTATTCAATTACTTTCATTATTATTTAACTGTGACATTTTATTTCTGTCACACACAGAGTGACATTAGATTTTAGAATATGAGATTGTTTCATATGGAAAGGTATATAAAGGCTTTTTCTTCTCTGTTTTTCTTTGCTGAAAACTCATGTAATTTTTTGTTCATAACACAAAACTTCCATTGTTTTCCCATCATTGCTTTTTCTGTTTTCAACATTATTTACTCACTTCTAAACAGACAAATTTAACTGATGTATATTTTTAATTTCAATTCTATCTATCTATCTATCTATCTATCTATCTATCTATCTATCTATCCATCCATCTATCCATCCATCCAACCATTATCTATATCTATATCCATCCATCTATATCTATATCTATATCTATATCTATATCTATATCTATATCTATCTATATCTATATCTATCTCTATCTATCTATCTATCTATCTATCTATCTATCTATCTATCTATCTATCTACCATTTCTCCCCAAAAATAAGATCCTGTCTTATATTTTTTTGAACCCTGAAATAACTGCTTGAGCTTATTGCCATGCGCTCAAAAGCCCAACTGGGCTTATTATCAGGGGCTGTCTTATTTTGGGGGAAACAGGGTATCTATCTATCTATCTATCTATCTATCTATCTATCTATCTATCTATCTATCTATCTACCTACCTACCTACCTACCTACCTACCTACCTACCTACCTACCCACCCATTATCTCTCTCTCTCTCTCTCTCCCGTGTTTCCTCAAAAATAAGACCCTGGCTTATATTTTTTTGAACTCTGAAATAAGTGCTTGGCCTTATTGCCATGCGCTCAAAAGCCCAATTGGGCTTATTATCAGGGGCTGTCTTATTTTGGGGGAAAGAGGGTATCTATCTGTCTGTCTGTCTGTCTGTCTATCTGTCTGCCTGCCTGCCTGCCTGCCTACCCACCCATTATCTCTCTCTCTCTCTCTCTCCCGTGTTTCCTCAAAAATAAGACCCTGGCTTATATTTTTTTGAACTCGGAAATAAGTGCTTGGCCTTATTGCCATGCGCTCAAAAGCCCAATTGGGCTTATTATCAGGGGCTGTCTTATGTTGGGTGAAACAGGGTATCTATCTATCTATATCTATCTTCTATCTATCTATCTATCTATCTATCTATCTATCTATCTATCTATCCATCCATCCATCCATCCATCCATCCATTATCTATATCTATATCCATCCATCCATTCTGTCTCTGTCTCTGTCTGTCTATATACCTACCTACCTACCTACCTACCTACCTATCTATCTACCTACCTACCCACCCATCCACCCACCCACCCACTCATTATATCTATCTATCTATCTATCTATCTATCTATCTATCTATCTATCTATCTATCTATCATCTATCTATCTGTCTGTCTGTCTGTCTGTCTAATCCATCCACCTATCCATACATCCATCTCACACTATCCACTATCATATGGAAAATCAATTCTAATTTACAATTATTGTCTGAATAAATTAAACCTTTAAATTTAATGTACCAAAAATATTTTTATGAGCAAAGTAAACTATATATTTTATAAAGTTGACATGTACTTAAAAATAAGTGATAGTTATTGCTTCTATCTGCTCCAAATTATACTTCTTGAAAAGATTTCAGTTTTTAAACCTTTCCTTTAAAAACTGATAGATATATAAAATTAAGGACACTGTTGTACAGATGTAGTCCTCTGATGTAAAGTAGCAAATGCATTATGAAGTGAATTCTGTAAATTTTAAACTCATTATCTTTCATTGAAACATATGTAGTTGCTTGCAGCTATCAGATCCTCACCTTGCATTATCTGTCCAGAATCTGTGGACTGTATAGGATTAAGAGCCCAGTGAATCTGACGCTGGAATTCTGGTCTATCTTCTGTGTGAATTAATTCAAACACACACTGGTGTATAATGTCAGACTACATCGAAGAAATAATAATAAAAATATTTCAGGCATTTTATTCACCAAATCTGATTACTAGAATGAGCCCCAGAGTTTAACTCAGTATAATTGACAAAATAAGACAGGGAAATGATTTACATGGAAAAAAAACCCCTACTGAATAACTTAAAAGATTTTTTTTATCATTCTGGAACAATATTACTAGCAAAGAAAGGATAGACGATGCATAGGATAGACTAAACATCTAGAATCCAGAAATGTAGGGTCGTTGATGCCTTCTGTGGTTGGTTGATATTTTTTTTTTGCAGAAGTTTCACTCTGTGCAAGAAAACAATCAATGTCTGTAGCCAAAACAACCAAACTCAAAGAGCACCAAGGATACCACAGTTCAAGTATGAATTCCAAATATTCTCTTCAATTGATAACTAGAAGTATGAGGAACAGAAAGGAGTCTGGAGTGGGTTTCTTTAGAAGAGATGTGAACATGGAAATGAATCTAGCCAATTCATCCACAGAAGAGGATTACAGGATATAGTTTGGAATCAAAACTTAAATTTATTTAGTAGTTTAAGAACTAACATATATTTAAGCCACCATATTGCCTTTTAAATAGCATTTCTTAATTTTGAAGGCCTCCTAAATTCATTTGAATGCTTATTATCTGTGCAAGCAGTAGATGACAGTAGGGAGAGACATATACTGAGGACAAACCATAATTTAGTATGATCTGAGAAGTTAACAGCTCTGGAAAAAAAAATATGAACAGAGAGAAAAATGAATAGTTTTCTTTAAAATGAGCCCACAACTTCCTGGATTGTTTGTACACTATACTATTTATTCAGTGAACCAAGGAAGTGATGTTTTAAAAGTTGCATTTCACTAAATAACAACAACATAGTAACAATATGAATTGTTTAAAAAAATCTATAATTAAAATGCATACCTGCTGGAAACCCAAATAATCCTGGATTGTAGAAGACACATAAAATATGTGGGCATCTGATGTGACCACTAGCACAAAGCCATTTAATGCCTGAAGACAATAGCAATATGGTTTTTAAAAAAGCATTGATTTTAAAATGAGTTTAAATGATCATGCATGAACAATTTACTAGTACACAAAATAGCAATAGTGTGATATAATAATTTTAACAGCACTTTGTGAACGCATCCAACAAAGCAGCAGAATTATCTTTCCTATTCTAGCCTTTTTCTTTAAAGTAATGCTTTAGAAAGCACACTGGTTTTTGTAAATAATTTTTTAAGGGACCAAGGGGATGAAATAGAAAAAGAAATCTGGAAAAAAAAAACCCTTTATGTTTTGGGAAGTATTTTTTTTAACACTAAGAGTTAAATATAAAGGCAAAACCTGAAAGGCAATCAGAAGGATTCAAAGAGAAACTGAGGTTTTGTTTTTTTCTTAAATGTAGGATATCTAAATTTTTAGGCTATTGACATACAGTGGCTAAATGGCACTAAAGTGAGATTTTTCAATCATAGATTTTCAGAAAACCAGCATGCTGATTCATATATAAAAATTAACAGTGGATGGATTCATACAGTGCACAAAATAACAATCAAGCAAGCACAATGTCCCTTAGTTTGATGTATTAGGGAAATAAGTGCAATTTGTTGCCAGAAAAATTGCAACCAAACTATTATCCAACATTTGTTTAATTGCCAGGCAAAATTTATTTATTTATAAATCATCTCATATTACAATCTGGGCTGAGAAAGAGAATGCTATCCTGTTAAATCAGTGGAGAAATGAATGATGATTCCCAAAGGTGCTTTTCCAAAAGGCAACTGGACTTTCTTGGGTTTTTTTTTTCTTTGAAAACATTTCCGCTTCTCATCCAAGAAGTTTCTTCTATTCTAAAGAACTGAAGAAGTCTCTTGGATAAGAAGTGAAATGTTCTGAAAGAAAAAAAAAAGTAAAGTCCAGCTGTCTTTTGTAAAACCACCTCTGGGATAATCTTAACCTGGACAATCAAGAATCTCCACAGATGGATATCATCATAACTCTTCCTCAAATAGCAAGCAATTCTGTTAAGAGATTAGTAATTCAGAAGTCCATGAAATTGGGGAAGTGATTCCTTTTATTAAAGTAGAAAAACAAAGGAAAGGCAAAAAAGTAACAACAAAAAAGAAGAAAACCTCCAAGAACACTCCCAAAATTGTATTAATAATAATAATAACTGGGCAGACCCAAGGCAATATAAAGTTCCTTTGTACATTGCTGTAAGAAATTCCTTTGAAATATTCACAGTAATGATGATAATTACCTGCAGCAAAAGTTCACCTTCTAGCATATTCATTCTCCCTCTGGTCTGCACGGTGCTGTTGTTGCTGTCCTGCATGCTGTTTCTTTCAGGCTTTGCTGAACTTCTTGACTTCAATGTAACTGTAGGCAAAAAAAATGAAACATTCAAAACGTATTATAAGCATTTCACAGAAGTTAATTGGATAAATGTACCCAATCAAAATGTAATTTTGAAATAATATTAATAAAATGCATAATTTACCACTGTGTGTAGACAATATGAAATATAAAGGAAAATAAAAGCAATACAGCAACAGAAAAATTCTATCTAGTTACCATAAGCAAACAGTTATATTGGTATAAAATGCACAAATTCTTAACCTATTTCTACTCTGATTTGCTAGGAAATGGTGTTATTCTGATTCTGGGTGTGCAAGAAATACTAAGCAAACCCCTCTGGCTTTGCTTGATCCTCCCTTTATACCACCAGCCAATGGAGAACCAACTGCCCAACACAGCAATATTGCAATTGGCAGATTGCTTTGCTGATGGGTTTAGGCATCCTCCCACTTCTCCATTTTGGAAAAAAAAAAGTAAGTTCTTGATGATTGGATATCTACCAAGGATGCCAAGCCAATCAAGCAGCAGTCCGTGAAATATTAAGTCAGCTACATTTTAAAGAAATGTTATGTCTGTTTCAAAGGCCATCCCAAATTGTTTTTTCTAAAAGTGCCAGTGAAGCAGCTGTGCATTATTGCTAGGGGCAGCCTTCAAACAGCCTTGCACTTCTTCCAAATAGTGTGTCTATTGTAAGGTTTTGAGAAAACTTGGTTTGGTAGTATCTTTTGTAAAGCTTCTTTTTTCAAATGTCTTGCATAGACTTATTGGAATAGATTAAAATTGTTCCTTTGCTTCACCCAAACAACCCACCTCAAACTATTAAATCTATCCTGTCTGTTCAAGTGCAAGATTAAAGGCAACACTACTAATGACTGATCCCAAAGCTAATTTCATATATTTAACATCTCTGTTGGTCACTGTAACATAAAATCTATTTTGGCCTGTACTAATGATGCTAACTAACAATGTAATTTTGTCAGCTGTTTAATATTTGTCACTGCAGGATAGTTACAATAATGATCTTGCTGCACTTTCTAAAGTTTCCAACTTTTCCAGAGTGGTATGCAATTTCCAGACAATAAAATTGATTAGAAATTGAATTTTTGAAAGATAAGTTCCAATATGTATTACATTTTACAATAGAGTTCATCTTTTAATTATTAAACACATAGTATTAGAATTACAATGGTAGTAAAAAGTGAATATCAGTAAGGATGAAAGACAGTGTATAAAAAATACCTATACTGAAAAAGCCAAAGAACATTGAAAGCCATTTTTCTTATTAAGCAGCAGCTAGAAATTAGTCTCATCTAGATTTGCAAAAAAAAAAAGTTATTTCTTTGAAAGATGTAAGTAATAAAAAGTGTGAGTCCTAAAAGCTGCAAGTAAATCCTTTTATTTTTTTGTAGAAATTTAGCAGCATCTTGGCACATGGCAGTATTAGGATAGCCTTCTCTGGGCCAGGGAATTAAGCATGGTCAAATCTGGTTAATATTTAAAGATCTCCAATCTCCATCTCCAACTGCTAAAGGGGCTTACTGGAAATCAGAAACCACTCTAACAATAACAGAGTTGGATGGGAACTTGGAGATCATCTAGTTCAACCTCCTGCTCACACAGGAAACGTATACTAGGGATTAGAACTGCTGACCTTTCTGATCAACAAGCTCAGAGTCTTAGCCACTGAGCCACCTAGGGAGCCACCACTTTGAAAGAATGCAATGGCAACCACTTCTGCAATTGGCAAAAAACCCCACATTGATATCCACGAAGTCACAAAGAGTTGAATACTTCAATGGAGATTCTAATTTAAGTGAGACCACAGCAGTAACAGAAAAAAAGGACATAATTTTCTGAACTGCATTTGACTGTTAAATACAATTCACACTGTTTAGCTACTTTTTCTCTTAGTCTGTTCTGTTATGCAAGAACATGAATAAGATATAATTGTATTCATTTTATTTACTATGTAACTAATTAATTTTCTTTTTCAGGATGAAGAAAATGAAACTCCTCCATTCTTTTGAATCAAAGAAAAATGGATGAAATCTAGTAAGAGTCATTTCAAAGTAAACCTATTTAGGATTTTTTTTTTAAATGAAAAGTGTAAGTTTCATGAAAACTGTTCCCTGACTGGCCAGATGAAAATACTTTTGCAAAAAAAAGAACTGTTGTGAGAGACATTGAACTTTTCCTTAATTATCAGGATGTACAAAACCTTCATTTTGTAGTCAGGAATGAGATAAGTCAGAAACTTGTAATATCATAGTTGAATGCTAAATTTCCCAACAAACTGACATCCTTATTATCAAGATTATAAGGGCATGATGACCTGGTATCTTATAGCAATAAAAAAACAAAAACAAAAAAAACCCCAACCCACCCTAAACCGAACAGAAAACAGATCAGAGATGTGTTTACACTATAACTGAAAAATAAAAGCTACTACAAATAGTCCATGATTTTATGATGGGACCAGAATCTCCATTGCTAAGCAAGACAGTTATTGAGTTGTATTCAATTTCATAATCTTTTTTTGCCATGGCTGTTAATAAAATCACTGTAGTTATCAAATGAACCATGCAGCTGTTAAGCAAATCTGGCTTTCCCCATTGACTTTGCTTGTCAGAAGCGTGGCTGGAAAGGTAATAAATGGTGATGACATGACCATGGGGAAGATGTGAACAGTTCTAAGTGTAAGTCACCTTTTTCAGTGCCATTGTAATTTCAAATGGTCGCAAAATGAATGGTTGTAATATGAAGACTACCTGTACCAGCTTGGCACTCTTACCCAAAGAGTAAAGCAATGAACATATGTTTAACTGCTTTTTAAATGATGGGATGATAGGAACAATATGAGCCTCTGGAAGGCTGCTGTGAAGACTTGATTTTTACTAAAAATTACTGATGAAGCCTGACAATCTCTCTGTCCTTATTGCTCCATTTCTTTTTCACAAGCAGAGGTGAGCATTGACCTTCATTCTCCTGTAAGAAGCAAAAGTATGTATCTTTTCAGAGAGAATTCTAAAAATATAAGACCGAAAGCTTGAGAAGGAGAAGACTGATAATTAATATCAAACTGAGTTAGTTATAAAGACAGAAAATCATGAGTGGCCTGACAGCAAGTAGATGAACCGGGCCTAACCCTAGTGGATTGGCTTCCAAACATTTATGCCCAACCCAATTTCTTCTCCATTTCTACCCAACTTGATCCAATCTGCATCTAATTTTAACTACCACCTAACTTAAGCTGACTTGGCTGTGTAAAATTTTTAATAATGCTGACAGACATCTACAGTAAACAATAGCATTTTCAGTAAAATATTGTCTTTACTCTCAAAATATATCTGGCCTTATTTTAATGAGTTTTAGGTCACCACAAAACAGTTGATTGAAAGACTATAAGTCTCTAAAAGAAAGAAAGCTAACTTAAAAAAAAAACTTCTTGGGAAAGATTCTAGGCTCCCAAATTTCTTTTCTTCCTGAAAACGTTTCTTACATTCACCTGAGCCCTAAGAAATATAGCATTCTGAAAGTTAACAAATATTATGTAGAAAACCTGGCATCACAAGGATGTGTATTGTGTATCAAAATATATAATCTTCTAAGATACAGATGAAAATTGGCACCATAAGGAAAAGTATAACATTGTTATAATTGCAAGTGGAACTCAAATAGAGATGATTGTTTCCTCTATCCCATCATGCTGCTGCCTAACTACATTGTCAACCACCTTCCTCCATAAGGGAAGGTTAGATACTGGGCAAAGAAAGTCCACTATGGTGAGATCCAGAAATAGTTTGAGGAGTGGGTCAACCAATGGAGAAACAAATCTCTCACTCAAGGACAAATTCATCACTGCCAAAACCTACCCACAAAACACCTTCTGGGAAGCTATTAGCTAGGAGAGCATAGATCCAATAAGCATGTGACCAATCTACATGTCTAATGATCCTGTCCATGTCTTCAGGTTCAACATGTTCAAACCGATACCTTTTAAAATAGCAAGAATTTGCCTTGGGCATCTATCTACCTGTAGCAAGCTCAACATTCAATAGAGAACCAATCTGAGTGATTTTGTCTGAGAAATGCTGAGCAAAGAGTTCTGCATGGCCTTGTAGGAGAATTTCTCAGTCTCCCGACCCCATCAAGAGGGCACATGTTACCCGAACAAGACTGCAGGATAGCTATTGGTAGATAGAATAACAGTGAAAACTTATCAAATTTGCAAGACACCAAGCTAGCAGAATAGCCAACACTCCAGAAGATAGGTTCAACATACAGAGCCATCTTGACACATTTGAATACTGGGCCCTACCTACCAAAATGAAACCCAATGGTGAGAAAAGTAAGATTCTATATTCAGGCAAGAAAAACAAAATGTACAGAAATAGAACAGGTCACCTGGCTCAATCAGAGGGGAATCTTGGAATCCTAGTGAACAATCATATGAACCAGCAGTAAGCTTCAGCTGCCCAAAAATCTAACACAGTCCTAGGCTGTATTAACAGAGGGATAAAATTAAGATCATGTGAAGTGTTAGTACCACTTTGGTATTTACTAAAATGCCTTGTTAAGACCACACTTGAAATACTGCATCCAGTTTTTGTCACCATAATATAAAAAAGATGTTGAGACTCTAGAAACAGTGCAGAGGAAGACCAACAAAATGATCAGGGTACTGGAGGTTAAAACATATGAAGGATGGTTGCAAGAATAGGGTATGTTTCTACTTGCATTTTTATGTACTTTCGAACTGCTAGGTCGGCAGAAGAGCTGTCCTGTAGAATAGTGCAAAATAGAGATTATCTGTATTTGATATTGAAAGATCTACATTGATCACTAATTGATTATGAGACATATGTTGTATATTCAATCAGGGGTTTTTAATTATAAAGCAAAATAAAGTCATGAGGTATTTATTTACTAGAGATTTCACAAGTCCATATGACTCTATATAAATACACTCTCCTCCATATAGTTTTTTTATACTTCTTATGTCTTATTAGTTCTACTTCTCTACAGTTCTATACATTTAATAGAAGAACAGAGTTGGAAGGGACATTGGAAGTCTTCTAGTTCAATATCTTTCTGCCTTTAATATTATCTTATACTACTTTGGGTCAATTTTTTTTTAAAAAAATTCCTAGAATTAGTCAGTGCAGGGTGTTTTTGGTAAGATTTCCAAAGTGCTTTCCATTGTCTGCCTCCTAGGGCTGAGAAAAAGAGTCTGGCCCAATATCATTCAGATGGCTTTGTCCCTAAGGTGCGACTAGAACTCACGGTCTGCCAATTTCTTTTTATAATATTTGCTATTGATTTTACAACAACACAACACAACACAACATACAAAACATCAACACACCATATGTGTGTCTTTTTACATATCAGTTTCGTTCCTCTTACTTTCTACTTTCTACATTCCCCATTTTTCTCATTCTTTATTGTTTTTATCTTTATCATCCCTTTATTTCTAGTTTTATTCATTTACAATATTTTACACATTTATCGGTCTGCCAATTTCTAACCCATTGCCTTAACCACTATACTAAACTGACCTTCATGTTGTGTCTGCTTACATAATTTTATTCTCTATATGAAACTTTGCAGATCCATGTATATGTGTACACACTTACCCAAGTGCACACACTTTGCCTTATTTTTATTTTAGTTCTACTTTTCTATTACTTCTTATATTAACTCTATGCTCCCTATCTCACACTCTGTTATGGCAACACCTAGCAGCTGGTGCTTCTTGCTCCTTTCTCAGGCACAATTTTTCACAATGTCTGTAGCAAGATATACTAAGAGGAAATCATGGGGCTATAAGAATTCTGGCAACTATTTTACAATTTCCAACAATTGTATTCCTAACATTCATTATGGAGGATTCTTCCTCATTCCCCTTATATTATAGGGTTGGGGAACTATGGTCCTTCCCGTCTTAGGAATTCTGGGAGTTGAAGTGCACAAGTCATAAAGGGCCATAGTTCCCCACCTCTGCCTTATAACCACCTTTCTGGGAATTAACAGATCTCTTCAACGATAACAAAGGAGCCTCTAAAAAGCTATCTAATATACAGTGTCCTGAATACTTATCAATACTCATAACTCTGGAACCATTACATCAATCCTCCCTCTGAAGCCTGGAAAGCAGAGCAGCCTTTCTGGAGGAACTGGAACAGTGGGGTGTGTAGCAGCAGCTAACTTCAACTGGTTGTTGTCTCTTTCTACTAGCTATGGTATCATCGGGATAATTGCCTGAGCCAACTGATTTACCTGTATATTGTCTGCCACTGACCTCCTGATTTTGTTCTGGAGTAAAGCAGTTCAACAATAATCGATAAGAGTTAATTACCAAAGTCTGTGTAAGAAGTCAAAGCAGAACTACCTCCTGTGTAGATGGAATAAATAATGTCATACTCTTAGCCTGTGCTTGAAACTAAAAGTAGTTCCTATTCAAAGCATATCAAATTCTCCTAAGCATGATTAAGAAAGAAAGGGGATAGGACTAAAATAATTCTGGCAATGGACTATTTCTCAACAAAAAAATTGTTTGTTTACTTGATTAATAAATTATCTAATTCCAGTTGTTTTAGGCCTCTTTATTCCAACATACATTATATTCTCGTTTACTGTCTTTAATGTTACCTGACAAATATTGCAAACAAAAATTATTAGAGTGCCTGGGAAATTTAGATAAAAAGGGGATAATCAGCTGGTGAGAAATGTTCCTATAGAATTGGTAGTAAAAAGAATGTGGGCTGTTCTTTCTATAGTACCATATTACAATGTTATGTTTCATAAGTTTTCCTTAAGTTCCCTTCCAAAACTACAGTGAGAATATTAGATTGAATTAAACTTGAAGCTGTCCTAAATTTTGTAACTGTGATGTGATATAAGAGGGATACAATCAAGATCAAATGAGGTACTAATACCACTCTATAAAGCCCTAGTAAGACCACACCTAGAGTTCTGCATCTAGTTTTGGTCACCACACTATAAAAAAGATGTTGAGACTCTAGAAAAAGTGCAGAGGAGAGCAACCAGGATGATTAGGGGACTGGAGACTAAAACATATGAAGAACGGTTACATGAACTGGGCATGGCTAGTCTAGTGAAGAGAAGGAACAGGGGAGACATGATAGCCGTCTTCCAATACTTGAGGGGCTGCCACAGAGAGGAGGGGATTAAGCTCTTTTCCAAAGCACCTGAAAGCCAGACAAGGAATAATGGATGGAAACTGACCAAGGAGAGATTCAACCTAGAAATGAGGAGGAACTTTCTGACAGTGAGAACAATCAACCAATGGAACAGCTTGCCTTCAGAAGTTGTGGGAGCTTCATCACTTGAGACTTTCAAGAAAAGATTGGACTGCCATTTTTCAGAAATGGTATAGGGTCTCCTGCTTGAGCGGGGGGTTGGACGAGATGACCTATAAGGTCCCTTCCAACTCTGTTAATCTGGTAATAAATATAAGGCTACTATAGAAGCTGAAATTTAATTTGAAAATATGTTGTGAGAGAAAACAGCAATTTCTGTTTGGGGTTCTATGACTAAAATCATATTGATTTAACTTGGATCTAGCCCTAAACTTAAGTAGTGTTAATAGGCTGTGCCATGAAGTGCCCCTTTAAATATGGGTCTCATGCACAAGAAGCTAGTCTTCTGTCTCTTCCTACAACCTGCTAGTGTTCAAGACCCATCTTCAGTGACCTAGGTATTTCTTGCTGCCAGAACAGTAAAGTTGTTTTCAGTTCTCCCAATACAATCTTCCTGTGGGTCTAACTCTATTCTGCTAGGGCTGTCAATGGACTTCTTTCAAAAGGATTTCAGGAAATGTCTATCAAAATGTTTTACTATAATCAAGTTACACCATCATACTGCTGGGTCAGCTATTTTCCCCCACCACCTGATAAGCTCACTCTTGGATGCCACCACTTTATAAAATGATTCTTCGGTGCATGAAGAGGTACAGTAATCTTTGCTGTGCCACTGTGGTTCCATAACATATTTGAATACATACTGACCTTTAAGACTTGAAGAATTTAAAACTTGTCCAGCCATTTATGGACATTTGTGTTGGAATCATCTACCAAAGTGCTTCTGGGTTGAAAGGATTAGCTAATGATATTTACTGTTTCCCAGGGGACACCTAGTGCTCCTTTCATGTCTCTATTATTTTTTCACTGAAGTGGTATCTATTTATTCACTTGCGTTTACATGTTGTTGAACTGCTAGGTTGATGGGAGCTCATTCCATCACATGGCTCGCGCTTTTGGGTTTTGAACTGAGTAGCTGTCAACCTCTTGAACCACGCCAGCCATTACGAATTGCAGGAAAACACCTTCCTCTCCACTACTCCAGATTATGAATTTTTAGAAGTTATATTTCACTTCTATTCTTTCAGTATTTACAAACCTTGAAATACAGATAGTCCTCGACTTATGATCACAATTGAACCCAAAATTTCTGTTGCTAAGTGAGACAGTTAAGTGAGCTTTGTCCCATTTTATGACATTTCTTGCCACAGTTGTTAAGTGAATCACTACAGTTGTTAAATTAGTAACACAGTTGTTAAGTGAACCTCGCTTCCCCATTTACTTTGCTTATCGAAAAGTCTCAAAAGGTGACCACATGATCCCAGGACACTGCAGTTGTCATAAGTATGTACCAGGTGTCAAGCATCCACACTTGATCACATGAACCATGGGATGCTGCAATGGTCCTAAGTGTGAAAACCCCCCTTTTCATTGTTGTTGTAACTTTGATCACTAAACAAATGTTGTAAATCAAGAATTACCTGTACATTCATCTTTCTTTAGACTTTTAACTGTTAATTATATTAGTTGCTTGAGTGTCCAAAAGAGGAGAAAACAAGGGTATAAATTAAATGTTAGCATAAAGTGATAGTAATGAATTTGCTTTTAGTAATGAATGTGATATCCATACTCTTTGCTCTCTACCCCTTTACCTTTTTAGTTATCATATTGATGTATTCTCATTGTGTTCATTTTTCATTGTTTATTTTATGGGTTCTATTATTTTATTTCTGTTCTGTTTATATTCCTTTTATTTTCTTTCTTTTTATTATTGTAAGTCATCTAGAATACCTCATGGCAAGATAGGCAGCAAATAAATTTAACAAATAAATAATAAATATCCAGCATAAATAATATTAAGAAAACAAGTTATTTTGGTGGCTTTATATTAGCTAAAATAATAGTTATAAAGGAAGAAGTTATACCTCACACAAACCAAATTTTTAAACCATGCTGCCAATAACAGATATAAACATTTATTTATAACTTTATATAAATGTGGCTCTAGAAGAGAAAGGTGCACTTTGTGATGTGCAGTGTTTAAAATATGGAAAGTTAAGATGAAATCTTATTTAAATCATCTTCTATGAAGGTAACCTCGGGTGAATGTAAGAACTAAAAGATTAAAATATGAGGTTGAAGTGGCTTGAAGACTAGAGAAACACATGATGATAAGATATATCAAATGCCTTTGAATATTTTTATCAAAATATGTTGACCTTGTCAAACATATTATAATGGCATCATTTGAAAGGATATTATTTTAGGATGAACATAGAATTAAGCAATGTAAGATAAACAATAGATTGCAGGTCTCCTGTCTCCATGAATCTCTTACATCATAGTGTACAACGTTCAATGAGATATACAGCTCCAAATATTGCCAAATTAATTGCAGAAATAAATTGTAGCTGTTAGCAATAGTTAGCAAAATGAAGTGAAATAAAAAAAATATTTTGCTATATCATGCATTATGCTTTTCCTTTCCATTTACCAAGTCATCCCCATCTGAAAAGATTTTGTGGTACTCTATAAAAAAACTATGTAATGAGGGCCATTCAGAACTAAATACTAAACTAGTATTAAAATATTCAGACAATAAATTATATATAATAAAAGAGATGACAATATAAAACAGTGACAGATGACCAGCCACAATGAGTGAAAGTGACAAATTGCTAATGTTGCTGCTCACCACTCCTTATCTATTATTATGTCTAGAAGCCATTATACAAAATTCCCCGTTCTCTCTATGAAAATGGAAATAAACAAGGATGGTGTGAACTGCAAAGTATACTAGTAACATTTCTCCTCTTTAAATTATCATCATAATTGTGCATTATTTGAAGTTGAAAAAAAATTGCAGGAATTCAACAGGTACTCAGGAATACTTTTGCTTACACAATGAAACTATCATTATTCTTTTACCAAGTTTGGATTATGTTGTAGCCATTGCAAAATGCTTTTTGAAAAAAATCTCTTGAAGTTGTTTGCATATCTCACTGCTTTGCTGCATGATCTAGTTGTGCTTTAGCTTCGGCTGATGGATAAAGGACCTGATATTTTTCTAAATAATTCTCTGAGACACGTAAAATTTCAAAATAAATTCCAAAGTGAAGAATTAATACAGAATACATGCATGATGTGACTTTGCTACATTTCCCTTTTCTCATTTCAATTTTTCTGAATATTTTTCTGGTGATGAAGGGACTTTTTCACTGATCCTTATAGGACTAGGGTGTTCATTGTCAAACTGCCGTCTAACAGAAGGTGAATCAAATTAGAATTTAGAAACTTGTATTTTGAGTTACACAAATACGTCATCCTTTGAAATATATGATTTGAATTGTCTTACAATGCAGATTAATTGTTAAGACATTCCCATGATGAAACTGATGCAAGGATTTTACTGTATACAATTTAATGAGATAATACATTTAAGATTAAAATTATTTATTATAAGGATATCTAAGGGATTGTCCTATGCCTGAATTCACTTATGTATTTCTTTGCCCAAACATTTGCAACCAAGAACACATTTTTACATATAGCTGTCTTGTATTTGGCATTTGTAACAGAATTAGTCCTTTATAATGTAGGATTAAAAAAAAAACGATTAAAATCTTAATGTGTTGTTTCAATTGTCTTTTTAAAAAATAAATATCTATTTTAGAGTGAATTGTAGGTTTTTAAAAGTATGTTGACCTGCTTAGAAGCTCAGAGATACTGTCAATACATATCAAGATTAATTCATAAATGTGTTGTGCATAACCAGAATTCTATATCTAAAACATTATGTTTTCTGGAAAACTAGAAAATAGTTAAATATCTCACTTAAAGTAAAGCCCATTTCACAAAAAGGTGTAATATTTATAACCTGTTATATAACTAACTGGATAACTAACTGAGTACATGCTATTATTTAAAAAGACAAGATATTTTACAAACAAGTGTCATTTTTCATTACTATGTTTTCTTACCATCTTTTTTCTAAATATATTTTTAAGTTTTGTAACAGGTTACTTTTGAATAGACTGTGTTAATTTGCAAAAATCTTCTTTGTCCATTTCCTGGGTGGACACTTTTACTTTTTGGCACAGATGTCCTTTAAAAGCTGAAATAATATGGTATGTTCCAATTTAACAGGTGTTCTTTAATTGACAGCAATAAATTATTAATGATACGAATAAATTATGTTTTTCATTTCTTTTAATGTTACCAGCTTTTAAATTCAACTTGAATTCTAAGATTACAGAAAAATGAGGGTTATTCTTCTTACCTTAAGAAGTGAATTGCATTAAAATTTTAATTAGATAAAAAAAAATCTTTTATTTATTTAAAATACAAATTAATAGAAAGGGAGCTAATAATTTTTTAATTTTAATCTGGATCTACAAAATATAAATTGAATTAAAACTTTAACTTCATAAAAAATTAAGATAACCCAAATATATAATCCTGGCTTCACATACTCACCATATTTGTTAATATGGATATGGAAAATAATCAGAGTTTATAAGTATCAAGATAGAATAGGTCAACCAGAAGATAATATGAGATGGTAAACTGTCTGAGAAGTTTACCCTGAATAGATCTGGATACAAATGCAAGGAATAGAGGAGAGAAATATAAAGTGGGGTAATGTAATCCTAAAGATTAAAAAAATAAGTATACCATATGTTGATTAAAACCAAACTGTAATAACTGCTATGAAGGAGATCATTATTAGTTAATTTTATAATGAACTTCATATACTTGTTGATAAAATAGGCAAATATATAGAATGCAAACAGTACAGAAAATAAATGAAAGAGTAAATGTTGACATGTCAAAAGATACAGGATATTCATACTAGTGACCTTTCTTTAATCCTGACATTCCCCCTGCCTCTTTTTTGAATGGATTTTTCAAGTTACTACCCTGTTTCCCCCAAAATAAGACATCCCCTGATAATAAGCCCAATCGGGCTTTTGAGCGCATGGCAATAAGGCCAAGCACTTGTTTCAGGGTTCCAAAAAAAAAAAAAAAAAGACAGGATCTTATTTTCGGGGAAACACGGTACTGGAATTCTCAGGTTTAAGCAAAAATTAGAAAGACTATAATTGCTAAATAAAAAAAAAATGAAACCTACATCTTCAGAGTATAATTCAACTTGTAACTACAGAAGGAAAAGAAAAGAATTTTATCTGTACAACTGTACAACACTGTTTCAAATAAAAACATACTCATTCTTAGATTCAGCTTTGAACTTGAATATCCAGATTTATCAATAGTCAGCAGTGCTTCTTTATAGCAAAGTCTAGTGTACTCAATACTGAAAAGTCAGAGAAGACCATTGTTACATGACTTAAGCTCTTTTTGTTTAGACTACTGAAACATGCTATATCAAGTTACCTGTAAACAGTGTTTAAAAATTTTATTTTGGCACCAAGCCAAAGTATTGATATGAAATATGTGAATGTCCATTATACAATAATTACCTTCATTGTTCTATTTATATCTATAGTTTAAATACTGAAAGGTAGTTAAATGAAAAAGAGGAAATAATTCTCCCATAACGTTGGCTTGCACTTCAAGATTTTCAGAACTGGTTATTTCTGTATTACCAGGTTCTGAACGATATTTTTAATGAGAATTATCCAAATCCTACTTTTATGGTTTTTAACATTTTGTTAAGAAGAACTTGATATATCTATTGACCTTTATCTGTTGAATTGTAATCATTGTACAATGATTTAGCTAACTGTAATTAATGTTACTGATGTTTGTGCTTGGACAGCCAGGTGAAACTACTTGTGCCAGACATGCATGTTACAGTCCATGAAACAGATGTCTCTAAATCAAGTAAAAAAAAAAGATTGGAAGTGTGTTAATTCAAACAGGCATGAAAAAAAGGTTTAAAATTCAAATAATTAAGTAGATAGATACATATAGTTTATTTGTGAAAATTGTATTGTTAGCAAGTTTCTGAATATGGAGTTAAGGATCTGGTATATCAGCATTTTAAGAAAACTATATTTGAATTACTGACTTCTAAATTAAGTATGAAATCCACCCAGTTCTGTTGATATATTTAAATTGTGATTCTAGTTACATTTACCTGAATTAAACCCCACTAGGGTTTATTACTTAATTTCCACAAAACATACATAGCTTTGTGCTGTTAAGTTTATTCATTTTGTTTCAAGTGCTTTCCTATATAAATGGATAAGATAACAAATCATATACTAAACTGTATTGATCTCTTATGCTCAAATAAGAGGCTGTATAAATAAAGACTTTCTCTGAGGAGCACAAAAGAACCAAAAAATCAACGAAGCAAAATTTTCAAAAGCTATAAATAAGCAATATAAAAACTACACAGTAAATTTATATTTTAACTGAGAGTACAATTCCTGATAGAAGGAATTCATGGCCTTTATTGTAGGATGAATGTAATTTTATATAATAAGCCAGTTTCTGGTTTACAAAGTTTGTTTGCCAGGTTCAGTAATTAACTGGAAATAAAATTTTAATTGAATTATTTTAAGAAAGGATATGCAAAATGTAAGTAACAAATGAAGCTCCATAAAAATAATTTCTGCTTTATCTTTGGTATTATTTTAGTTCATTTTTAAGCATTATACAAATTACATTAAACCAATAAAAAGGAATTCAATATTAAACATAATAACTACAGCTACTTCTTATACAAACTGAAATATAATGTATACAATCATATTAAACTTTATATTAACAAATGAAACAAGATTATTCCACCTGAAAATTATCTCAGTTTGTAGTATTATGTAGAGATGTTTTGGAAATGTTTCCATTGTTGCCTTTTGCCAAAGTTTTTCAAACAAGTTGTTAATAGTTAACTATTCAAATCATACCAATATTGGCAGTAACCAGTAATCCTAGCTGCTATAAATACATGAGCTTATTTTCCATGGTTTGTGGCTATGGTGGTTTGCACTTGCTGACTACCAGTACTAATATTAACTATAAATAATAATTAATTAACTATATTAACAAATCATTACATAATGTGAAAAGTCTACTTAGATGCTTATAAAAAGGGAACTACTTAAAAAGGAAAATATGTTAAAATGGAATATGATACTCATTCTGCAATCTTCAATACAAAAATTCCTGAGTAACCATATTTTTCTTCCACCTTTATCTTTGTTTTAATGTATCAACTGAACTAACAGGATAAGACAAGTTTAACTTCTGTTTTTAATACATTTTATATGCCTATCCTTTGCTGTAGGAAATCGAATATAATTAGGCATCAAATTAAAATGCAACTGCACGGTTCACAAAAAGTATATCTGTTTGCTTAATATTTTAAATCCAGATGATATCTCAAAAAACTTACAACCCAATTCAAAATATCATTGTTATTGATAGTAGAAACAGCTTTTACCAATGTTACAGTACTAAGTTAAAATAGTGCACCAAATTATGGTAATATCCAAATCCAAGTTTATAATCAAAATTGCCATACAGAAAATTCCACTCCATATAAGTACTGCAAAGTTATTGACACAACCAAAGAAAATATCCTGCCCACTGTTCAAGTAAGTGGAATCTCTCAAGATTGTAAACTTACAATTTTTCCTGTTCTAATACAATGAAAAATAGCCATATTGCTATTAATTGGCCATGAAGCAACATTTTCTAACTCAAAACATTATTAAAATATTTTCGTTATTTTAAACAATCATAACCAAAAGCCAAAATGGGTTTGTCAAAAATCTATCATGGCAAACAAATCTTATTGCATTCTTTGACAAAGTGACAAAATTAGTGGACCAGAGAAATGCTGCGGATATAATTTACTTGAACTTAAGTAAGAGATTTCATAAAATAGACCACATTGTGTAGTCCTCAATGGAACTGAATCTACATGTATGCAGAAGTAGGCAGTGGTGTATCCCAAGGCTCTGTCTTCAGCCCAGTACTCTTCAATATCTTCATCAGTGATTTAGAGGAGCGGATAGATCGGGACCTCATCAAATTTGCAGACAAAACCAAGCTGGCAAGAATAGCTAACATTCTAGAAGGCAGACTTAAGATGCAGAAGAATTTTGATAGATTTTGAACACTGGGCTCTATTTAACAAAATGAAATTCAATGGTGACAAAAGTTCTACATTTACATAAGAAAAACCAAATGCACAGGTATAATATAGATGATACCTGGCTCAATAGTAATTACTGTGAGAAGAATCTTGGAGTCCTAGTGGACAATCACTTAAATATGAGCCAGCTGTCAGAAAAAGTAGTCCTAGGATGCATTAACAGAGGATAGAATCAACATCATGTGAAGTGTTAACACCAATTTATAATGCCTTGGTAAAAACACACATCCAGTTTTGGACATCATAATATAAAAAAAATGTTGAGATGAGAGGAGGAGAGAAGAGCAACAAAGATGATTAGGGGACTAGATTAGGACAGTTGAAGAAATTGGGTATGTCTACTTTAATAAAAAGGACTAGAAGTGACATGATAGCAGTGTTCCAATATTTGAAGGGCTGCCACAGGAAAGATGAGGACAATCTATTCTTCAAAGTAACTGAAGGCAGGACAAGAAGCAATGGACAGAAACTAATCAAGAAGAGAAGCAATCTAGAACTAAGAAGAAATTTCCTGACAGTTAGAACAATTAATCAATGGAACAACTTGCCTCCAAAAATTGTGGATGCTCCAACACCGGAAGTTTTTAAGAAGAGATTGGACAACCTTTTGCCTGAAACACTATACACGGTATAGTGTTTCCTGTCTAAGAAGTGGGTTGGACTAAAAGACCTCCAAGGTCCCTTCTAACTCTGTTGATCTGTTATTTGTTAGTTTATTAGAATAGCATAGACAATCATCTGTAAATTTCCCTTCCAGATTAATTTAGTTCCTTTGCAATTTCTCCTTCACTAGGCTTGTATATTTCTGAGATCTCTTTAATATTGAACATACATTCCCTATGATGCCAGTTCTATATCCTAGAATTATCACAACATCCTCTGAAAGTCCCATCACAACAATATGAAAGAAATCACAATCTTTTCTCAGCCGTTCTTCTTACTTCCCTCTCACATTTCTTCCAAAGGCAAAAGTCATTTCACATAGCCATAACATTTCTTACCCTAATCTACAGTACTGCTTTTTTAATCTTTTAAGAAGGTTCCAAATTAATTATTTAACTTGTATTTTGTAAGTTTTCTTTCAATAAAATTCTGTTCTGAAAATAATTTAAATTAACCTCTACTATATTCTTGTATTTTCTAAGGCAAGGGTGTCAAACTCATTTGAGCATGCAAGAAGGGACAGGAAAAGGGAAAGGGAAAAAGGAAAGACAAAGAAAAAGATGGGAAGAAAGCAAGGAAAGAAACATAAGGAAAAAGGGGAAGGAAGAAGAAAGGAGAAGGAAGAGGGAAGGAAAAAGAAGGAAGGAAGGAAAAAGAAAAAGAAAAAGAAAAAGAAAAAAGGAAGGAAGGAAGATTATAATAAGAGTGAGGGAGAGTCTGAGGGAAGTCCTGCCTTAGCACTTGGCCAGCACATGTGGCCCTGACAAGAGTGACATCAAGCTGGCCATGCCTACCCTGACCACTCCTACCCTGACTATGCCCACCCCAGCCCCCAGAGGTCAAACACAACCTTGATACAGCCCTCAATGAAATTGAGTTTGATACCCCTGTTCTAAGGACATTTCCTTTTCTACAGTAACATTTCCAACGATATTTCCTTATGTTTTGCTAGTATGTATATGCTTATGGAATTAAACTAGGATTACATTAAGAAGGTGCTTCTTGAAGCACACATTTTCCTAAATTCCTTCTGGCGTTCATGTCCCAGAATGCTTTGAGTACAGAGAAATATTATACAAATATATTTAAAAATTTGGGCCAAGTATTGTACCATATTTTTCCTATGAACAATAGATGAATCTTAATTATAATCTACACAAATTTTTAATTTTAATACAGTAGGACCAATAAAATCAGAAGTTTTTGAAAGTAAGATCAGGTTTGAAAATTGGCCAGATAAGGCAATGAGAGACAGAGAAAAATGCATCTCCTGATGTATTCCTAGAGTGGGCAGTTGGGCAATAACGTAGTATGCAAGTGAAAATACCTTCAAAGGATTCTTTTTCTTGCTGTCCTCTGGTCATATAATCCAAAATGGAATGTATAAAACACATTCCATAACTTCAAGTGTACACAAACCTGCAAAGATGTTTCATGAGGTAAGAGCATCAATAAATTCCCCAAACTAGATATTTTAGTTTGCTATACAAACTAAAATACATATGTTTTTCATGGTCACTGTTGGTGAAAATAATGAAAAAAAAAGAGTTCTAAAAACCATGCTTAGTATGTCCTGCCTGGATTAGTTTAAACATCTTTTGTATAAACTGGTTTAGTTTATACAAATGTAGACTGAGAGAAGCAAGCTGGACGTGGTCAAACAAGAGATGACAAGACTGAACATAGACATCTTAGGAATCAGCGAACTAAAATGGACAGGAATAGGTGAATTTAATTTAAATGATCCTCAGGTATACTACTGCAGGCAAGAATCCCTCAGAAGAAATGGAGTAGCTTTCATAGTCAATAAAAGAATAGAGAAAGCAGTACTGGGATACCATCCCCAACATGACAGTATGATCTCAGTTCGAATCCAAGGCAAACCATTCAACATCACAGTAGTCCACATCTACGCCCCAACCACTGGTGCTGAAGAGGCTGAAGTTGACCGATTCTATGAAGACCTACAACACCTTCTAGAATTAGCACTAAAAAATGATGTCCTTATTATCCAGGGGGTTTGGAATGCTAAAGTAGAAAGTCAAAAGATAACCAGAATAACAGGCAAGTTTGGTCTTGTAGGGCACAGGCTGGTAGAATTTGGTCAAGAGAATACGATGGTCATAGCAAACACTCTTTTCCAACAACCCAAGATATATCTCTACACATCACCAGACGGTCAACACAGAAATCAGATTGACTATGTGCTCTGCAGCCAAAAATGAAGAAGCTCTATACAGTCAGTAAAAACAAGACCAGGAGCTGACTGTGGCTCAGATCAAGAGTTTCTCATGGCAAAATTTAGGCTTAAATTGAAGAAAGTAGGGAAAAGCACTAGGCCATTCAGGTATGAACTAAATCATATCCCTGATGAATATAAAGTAGAGGTAACAAATAGATTTAATGAATTAGATCTGATAGACAGAGTGCCTGAAGAATTATGGATGGAGGTTCGCAAAATTGTACAAGAGGTAGCAACTAAAACCATCTCGAAGAAAAAGAAACGCAAGAAAGCAAAATGGCTGTCTGAGGAAGCTTTGCAAATAGCTGAGGAAAGAAGGGAAGCAAAAGGCAAGGGAGAAAGAGAAAGATACATCCAATTAAATGCAGAATTCCAGAGAATAGCCAGAAGAGATAAGAATGCCTTCTTAAATGAACAGTGCAAAGAAATAGAAGAAAATATTAGAATAGGAAGGACCAGAGATCTCTTCAAGAAAATTGGAGATATGAAGGGAACATTTCATGCAAAGATGGGCATGATAAAGGACCAAAATGGCAGGGACAGAGGCAGAAGAGATTAAGAAGAGTTGACAAAATTACTAGAGTTGACAAAAATTATTATTACAAGAACTATTCAAGAATGAGCTTAACGTCCCTGATGACCACGATGGGGTGGTCACTGACCTTGAGCCAGACATCCTGGAATGTGAAGTCAAATGGGCCTTAGGAAATCTGAGCAACAACAAAGCTAGTGGAGGTGACAGTATTCCAGCTGAGCTATTCAAAATCTTAAAAGACAATGCAGTAAAAGTGCTACGTTCAATTTGCCAGCAAATTTGGAAAACTCAACAGAGGCCACAGGATTGGAAAACGTCATTTTACATTCCAATTCCAAAGAAAGGTAATGCCAAAGAATGTTCAAACTATCGCACCATTGCATTTCACATGGTAGTAAAGTTATGCTTACAATCATACAAGCTAGGCTCCAGCAGTATGTGGATCAAAAACTACCAGAAGTATAGGCAGAGGAACTGGAGATCAAATTGCCAACATACGCTGGATCATGGAGAAAGCTAGGGAGTTCCAGAAAAACATCTACTTCTGCTTCATTGACTATGCTAAAAGCCTTTGATTATGTGGATCATAACAAATTGTACAAGTTCTTACAGAGATGGGAGTACCATACCATCTTATTTGTCTCTTGAAAAACCTGTATGTGGGTCAAGAAGCAACAGTGAGAACTGGACACAGAATCACTGATTGGTTCAAAATTGAAAAAAGAGTTCAGCAAGGCTGTATACTGTCACCCTGCCTATTTAACTTATATGCAGAGCACATCATGAGAAAAGTGGGGCTAGATGAATCACAAATTGGAATTAAGATTGCCGGGAGAATTACCTCAGATTGCATACCTCAGATATGCAATGATACCACTTTAATGGCAGAAAGTGAAGAGGAGCTAAAAAAACCTTCTGATGCGGGTGAAGGAGGATAGTGCAAATGTTGGCTTGAAACTCAACATTAAGAAAACTAAGATCATGGCTCCCAGGCCTCTCAATTTTTGGCAAGTAGATGGGGAAAAAATGGAGGTAGTGACAGATTTTATTTTCTTGGGCTCCAAGATCACCACACATGGGGACTACAGCCAAGAAATTAAAAGACGCTTGCTCCTGGGGAGGAAAGCTATGGCAGCATACTAAAAAGCAGAGACATCACCCTGCCAACAAAAGTGCGTACAGTCAAGGCTATGGTTTTCCCAGCTGCAATGTATGGTTGTGAAATTTGGACTATAAGTAAGGCTGAGTGTCAAAGAATTGAGGTCTTTGAAGTATAGTGCTGGAGAAGACTCCTTTGAGTCCCTTGGACTGCAAGGCGATCACACCAATCAGTCCTAGAGGAGATCAACCCCAACTGCTCTTTAGAAGGCCAGATCCTGAAAATGAAACTGAAATACTTTGGCCATTTAATGAGAAGGAAGGAATCACTGGAGAAGAGCTTCATGCTGTGAACGATTGAGGGCAAAAGAAGAATGGGATGGCAAAGAATGAAGTGGCTGGATAAAGTCACTGAAGCAGTCGGTGTGAGATTAAATGGACTCCAGGGGGATGGTAGAGGACAGGAAGGCTTGGAGGAATGTTGTCCATGGGGTTGGACACGACTTCGCAACTAATAACAACAAAGAAAGAAAGATATAAAAAGTGAAAATGTAGGAAATGACCAGGTTGAGCCTGAGGGAAGGGACCATTAGTCTCCATCTTTTCATGCCCACAAGAGTGGGCCACCAGCCACTTGAATTCCACTGACTCTTATCTACCACCAATTTGCTTTGACTGGTAATAGTTCAGATTCTTGTAGAGAGTGTTACCATGCAATAATCCTATATTCATTTGAACCGCTCTGGCTCCTGATTCCCGCTCAGGCTCCCGATTCCTTATGCTTGACAGAAAATTCAACATTACAGAATTTCAGAGAATGGTGCATGCAAACTTGCTTTTTTCAATTGTAATAAAGCAGACCTTGCATTTTACCACCCATGGGCCTCATGTGGTCCTTTGGCTCTCCTTGTCTGGCCCACAAAATCAGCGGCACCAGTAGCAGATGTGAGCAGCATGGGGGATGAAGAGGGCAATGTTGCCATGGGTGCACTATCGGGGGAGAATGGAGTGTTGGGAGTGTGGCATGGGGGGGGGGGTAGTGGCAGCCTGCCACAATAGTTCCAGTTTCTCATGGCGCCCTTTGGGAAAATTAATTCCTCACCCCTGGAATAAGGAGTGAAATAATACTTGAATGCCAAGAATAGCAAATATTTTAACATTGCCATCTGATCACCTTAAAAAATAGCATATTGCTTAAGGTGTACTGTTTCATAAAACATTCTCACAAGTAAGCCTGTTCTGGTCCTGGATTAACCAACTTCCTAACTGGATTGTTTAAACCTAGAAAAAGGCAAGTGTTTTCTTTGGGGAAGAAAAATCTATTGTTTCAGATAAAGCTTGGGTTTCCTTTTAAATGTGATCATATGATTGCAGGTTTATATTTTAACTTTCCTCAGGAATTCACACACCCCTCATTTGTATCCTGTTATTCATTTAGCATTTCCCTTTTACTTCAACAAACTTTTAACAAAAACCTATCAACTAAACCCACGAGCAAAAGAGAACATTTTTATATTTACAGGACATTTTATAATTCAACACTAATACTTATGTGTTAGAACCTGCTTCATGTGTAAAACTGTATTTTTACATCTTTCCACTAATTATGCTCTTTTATGTAACTCCATGACTAACTATAGCAAAGGCCAACAAGCAAGAGAGGCATGTGTATGGTTGCAAGCCGACCAGAGCTTCCTAACTTTACTGGTTATTGCTTCCATAAAACACTATTACTATACTGCAGGCTACATAAGCCTGGCATGCTACAAACAGATGAAGTCATATCTGCATGGGGTGGGGATGTATTCAGAAGAAGGTAAACAGACAACAATACATCATATACTTGTGGCTTTGTTCTGAAATCACCTTACAGGTATTTCTAAATCTAAATCTCTGTCGACACTGAAGACTTTATATAGCAGGAATGCAAAGTGTATGTTGCTTAAGCATCTAATATAAGGCTATGTCTTGATCTAGACCAGCGGTCACCAACTGGTGGTCCATGGACCACTGGTGGTCCACAAGAAAATTTTGGTGGTTCGCAGAAAAATTATTTGCATTTTTTATATTGCACTAAATCAGGGGCCCTCAAACTAATGCCCCTGGGACAGATATGTGCAATGAATGTTTGTGTTGCTGCAGAGAGTCTCCCCCTTCGGGGTCTTTTTGGGTGGGTTGGACGGGGGCAGAAATTCCAACTTGGGGTCTGCTTCAGCCTCCTGGTGTGAGGCTTTGGGCAAAGGCTGGAGGAAGCACCGCTGGTGGCGAAGAGCCGCAGGACCTTGTTCCAGTGGGACTGCATCATGGCCTGGAACTGGCTGACTATCTCAGCCTGCTGAGCCTCCAGGTGCCAGTACCTGGCCTTGCACTCCCACAGATCTTCCCTCTGCTTGGAAAGCCTATGCTTGTAGTCCTCAGTGAGGTGCTTCTACTGAGCCTGCTTCCTGGTCAGATCCAATTTAAACTGAACTGTTTTGCCAACTCTTTCTCGTGGTGGCTGCTTAGCTCCAACAACTGCTTCCTGTTGGAGATATAAGGAGCCTAGGCAGGGAACTGAGGAGTGGCTGGGAGGGGAGGGGTGAGTAGAAGCCAGCGAGGCGCCCCTCAATGTGAGTGATATCAAGTTGGCCATGCCCACCCAGTCACATACTCACCTAGCCACGCCTACCCAGCGAGTCATTAGGCAGATCGTATTAGTGGTCCGTGGGATTTAAAATTATGAATTTAGTGGTCTCTGAGCTCCGAAAGGTTGGTGACCCCTGATCTATACTATAATATTTCTAAAACAGACTCACTGATATCAGTTGTTCAAATAGAACTAGACACATCCATTATTTTAATATGTTATTTTTTATTATTATTTCTGTTCAATCATGTCCAATTTTCAAAGACTGTGTGAGAAAGTTTCCGCAACATTTTTGGCAAGGTTTTTTAGAAATGGTTTGCCATTGCCTCCTTCCTAGGATGAGAGAAAATGACTGGCCCAAGATCATTCAGCTGGCTTTGTGCCTGAAGTGGGACTAGTCTTCCAGTTTCTAGCCTGATGTCTTAACCACTACACCAAATTGGCTCTCCTAACAACATTAGGAGCTGTGGTGGTGCAGTGGTTAAAATGCAGTATTGCATGAAAATTCTGCCCACTGCTAGGAGTTCGATTCTGACTAGCCCAAGGTTGACTCAGACTTCCATCCTTCTGAGGTCGGTAAAATAAGGACCCAGATTGTTGGGGGCAATAGGCTGACTCTGTAAACCACTTAGAGAGGGCTGTAAAGCACTATGAAGGGATATATAAGTCGAAATGCTATTGCTAGTATTATTGCTATATCCTTACACCTCTCTATACCCCAAAACTGATACATGAGAACAGATAGCCAAAATCCAAACTTGCTGTCCCTATTAGCAACCCTTCCATTTATTTGGGTGTTTCGTTTCAGGGTGAAGGGATTGTCCAATATAGCTGAAATACAGTAGAATGAATCCTAACTCTTATCTTCAATTTATTCATCTTTGTTTCATAAACTCACAGAACAGGCTGGTAAATAGGCTTACTGAGAAAAGAAAAAGAGTAAACAGGAAAAAAATAGAGTCAATATGAAAAAGCACTAAGGCGTTATCTGTACAACCTCGCTATTCTGCTGGTATCTAACTGTATTTCAAGGTTACAAGCCTACTTATTGGCACATTTTCAAGCACTCTTGAGACAAAAAGGAAAATGGGAATAGAGGACTTTGCCTGGGGCCCAGGTGAAGGCATTCCAGGACCAACCTAAGTGGTTAATAAATACTACATTGATCTTGTCATTCACTAATCACTCAACTATTCTGCTGGCATTTTAACACATCTTGAAACTGGTACCCACTCAAGGGAGAAAAACAGCACTTTAGCATAAGAACAACTAAGAATGATTTAAGATATCTCACACATGTGACCAGAAAGAAAGGATCATGTTGATACATAGAAACAAAAAAAAGGAGTATCTTGGGCATGTATGTGCAGTGATGAGGTATAAGTAGAGAAAGATCTTTGGTATGAAACTATCCTAAACACTGAGAAGAAATTAACAAGACGAGAAAAGCTCAGTATTTTACAACTACCCAACATTCCTCTACTGTAACGCATATTCTACTCAATTAAATTCTCCAGAAAAGCAAACACTCTCACTGTACCAAACTAATGTAGCATGCAAGTTCTGCCTTGGATTTGTTTCCAAGAGATTATCTATTCTAACAAGTTCCACTAGTAACACAATTCACAAGACCAAAATTTAACAAAGCTATAGATTTATTTCTGTGACTGTTTTTTAGAGATATCCATACTTACTTTCCTCTACATTTTGTAATATTATGCACTGAGACTGTTTTCCTGGAAATGGGAAGACTAGGGGTGGAGAAGTGCCAGAAACAGCTTGTCCAGCCCAAACCTGCAGTAGATCTTGAAAGAGTTCTCAAATCTAATCAACTAAAGAATTATTTCAGATTCTGAACATTGTTTCTACAGTGTGATTGTGTTCTATTCTATCCCTTCTAATAGCCTATTATTAATAGATATTTAATTCACTTTGATAATGAGAAACAATATACACCCTTTGTAATCTCTTGCACAATTCCATAGCACACTGATACAAAGTACAATTGCAACTGTACAAAGTACAATCACAGACATTGTACACACAACTCCTCCTCAGTTAGGGTTTTCATTTACTTTCTAACTCAGAAAAAAGATGTCCTTTTTAATACAAACAACAAGCAAGCAAACAAGCAAACAAATAAAGAAATAAAGAAAATAAATGTCATAGGATAGTAAGATGCTAGAAGCACATCAATAAATTGCTGAAATATTATTGCTTAAAAGGACCACAACTTTTAAAAGGAGCACAACCTTAATTTTTTTAAAAAATTCAAATTCTTTAAAAAAGAGGAAGAAAAAAAAAGCAGACAACTTAAGAAAATACTAACATTATGGTCAGTCAGGAACAAATTCAAATTTCTTACCATCAAAGAAACTTTTGGCTCTCAGGTAACTCACACTCAGTCTAAGTACAGACAGTTTATCCAATTTGGCAATAACATCCTGAGGGAATGGCAGAAGACCAGCCAGACGATCCAGCTCAGCATTCAATCGATCTCTATGCCTTTTCGATGGATTTGACTTCACTCCTTCAGGAGGGGAAGGTTTTATTCTGCCATAATAATAGGACATAGTGAGATCACATTTAAAATACGGGTGTTTTCACCTGTAAGTATCATTCAGAAGTATCCCAAAATAATATATACATTTTCTTACTGGCCCTATACATACATGAAATATGTATATCCCGAACATATTTTTGTTTTCAAACGTATCTCTTCCATTAAAATGAAAGCTGTTAAGAAGAGATGAAGCAGAAGGAGGACAGAGGAACAGCTGAAAGATGTTCTGATCATTAAACTTCCGGGTTTAAAATGATAATATCTTGCAACTATTTTATCAGTATGTATCATCTATAACTAATATAGAAACTTTATATTTAAGTTTTTTTTTTATTATTATTTTAAATGTTACACATTATTATTATTGACAGCAATTAACTACAATATGGTGTGCTGATCCCATGCAGTTAGATAATTTTTTGAATTGCCAGCTAAACAGTGACTGGTCAAAAGTTGCCTAGCTGACTATGTCTAAAGGACTACAACCTGGGCTTCTATGTTCCTAATCCAACATTTTATCCACTAGCTGTCTATCTAGATCCGTGCCAGTCGGGCTTCAGGGCGGGTTACAGCATGGAAATGGCATTGATCGCATTGGTTGATGATCCCTGGAGGGCCCGGGACAGGGGTTGCTCCTCTGTCCTGGTCCTTCTAGATCTCTCAGCGGCTTTTGATACCATCAATCATGGTATCATGCTGCATCGGCTAGAGGGGGTGGGAGTGGGGGGCACCGTGCTACGGTGGTCCTCCTCCTTCCTCTCTGACCGTACGCAGTTTGTGTTGATGGGGGGGCAGAGGTCGACCTCGAGGTTCCTTGTGGGGTGCCGCAAGGGTCGGTCCTCTTGCCCCTTCTGTTTAACATTTATGTGAAGCCGCTGGGTGAGATCATCCGTGGCTTTGGGGTGAAGTGTCAACTGTATGACGATGACACACAGTTGTACATTTCAACCCCAGGCCACCCCAATGATGCCCTTGACGTAATGTCCCGCTGTCTGGAGGCCGTGCGGATCTGGATGGGGAGGAACAGGCTCAGACTCAACCCCTCCAAGACTGAGTGGCTGTGGCTCCCAATGGCCCGATATAGCCAGCTGACACCATCGCTGGCTATTGGGGATGAGATCTTACCCCCCTCAGAGAGGGCTCGCAACTTGGGCGTCCTCCTGGACTCACGGCTGTCCTTGGAGGATCATATGACGGCCGTGGCCAGGGGGGCTTTTTATCAGGTTCACCTGATTTCCCAGTTGTGTCCCTTTCTGAATCGGGACACCCTGCGCACAGTCACTCACGCCCTCGTCACTTCCCGGCTGGACTATTGTAATGCTCTCTACATGGGGCTCCCCTTGAGAAGTACCCGGAGGCTCCAGCGGGTCCAGAATGCAGCCGCGCGAGTAATAATGGGGGCGACTCGTCGCTCCCATGTAACACCTATCTTACACGAGTTGCACTGGCTCCCGGTGGTCTTCCAGGTGCGCTTCAAGGTGTTGGTTACCACCTTTAAAGCGCTCCATGGCTTAGGACCTGGTTACCTACAGGACCACATTCTGCCACCAATTGCCTCCCACCGACCAATACGCTCCCACAGAGAGGGCCTCCTCAGGGTGCCGTCAGCCAAACAGTGTAAGCTGGCGACCCCCAGGGGGACAGCCTTCTCTGTGGGGGCCCCGGCCTATGGAATGAACTGTCCCCGGATATACAAAGGTTCCCCGACCTCCGTGCCTTCCGTCGCGCTCTGAAGACCCTATTATTCCAGCAAGCTGGTTTGACAGGATAAAGGTTTTTTTAAATTGGGTTTTGATAGGGGTTTTAAAATGATTTTAGTTGGATGTTTTAAATTTGGCCGAATGATTGAATTATTTTAATAAGCTTTTAATTTTTGTTGTATATTGTTTTTACTATAGCTGTTCACTGCCCTGAGTCCCTCGGGAGAAGGGAGGTATATAAATATAATAAACTAACTAACTATTTATACAATACCAGATCTCAAATAGTATGCATACATTTATAAAATCAATATACTATCTATATTAATATTACTATACTTAATATATTATTAATCTTAATAGATTATACTTAATATACTACACTTCCATAAATCTTCAGTTAGTTTATACACCTTTCAAAATAGTTCATACACACTATAAAACTTACACGGTATCTATACAGTAGATATAAAATATAAAAAGTCAAACACACATTAGAATGCCAAAGTTTTGAAATGTAAAAAAAAAATCAGACCAAGATATTTACTGTGACCTGAAGAGGGTTGTGCACAGGAGATGCCCTTGCAATCCCACAGATCTGAAGCGCTTTTGCAAGGAAGAGTGGGCAGGGATTCCCAAAGCAATATGTGCCATGCTGATAGGCTCTTATCCTAAAGGACTAATAAAATCAAAAGGTGCTCTGACGATGTATTAGTTGAACACTTATTCAACCACATTATTGTATGTTTTTTATTTTTTTGTCAAAGAAATAGATTTTAAAAGATTTGAGTTTGTTTTTCAATTAAATGGCACAACTAATTTGTTATATAAAAAGTAAAAAATTCTAAAGTGATTTTTTTACATCTGAATAATCTGGCATTTTAACGCAGGTGTGTAGACTTTTTATATCTACTGTAACTATTATATCCAATCAGAGCTATAATATTTAAATCCTAGACTAGAGAATACAAATAAATTTACCAAGAATTGAAAATATATTTACCTAAGATGATATAATCAAACAGATGTTGCACTATCATATAAAAATGATTGGAACCATAAACTGCAGGCTTAGTTATGTATGTGTCTCTATGTTGTTGAAACATATTTTTCATTTGCAACTGAACAAATGAGTCCCCAAAATTACAGAGTTACATAAATAGCTTGTGAAACAGATAATATGCATATAGTTGCTTTTCAAACTTCCACCCACACAACAAGGTTAATGTGTGAATTGGGTCATGGAACCAGTAGTTGGCATTCCTCCTAATTTATTGAAAACATATTTTGTTGGCACAAATAAATTTATTTAATTGAAGAAACTTTTAATTTATCTATTTACTGATTCCTAGATCAGGTATATTCTGTTCCAGATAGAATTTAAATATTTCATCGTGAGTGACTTCTACAATAACTATATGTTCTTATCCTTACAAAAACTTAATTGTAAGAGTCAATAAATGTCTAGATTTTTAAACAGGCTTTTAAAAAAGTGAATCATACAATGGAACAGGTCTCCTTGAATCTTCACTGTAAATTAAAGGGTTCAGTCTGATCATGACCACCTTCCCCAAAGAAAAGTCAATATGGAAGCCAGCAGGATGTCACAAGTCATTATAATGTGAAATCCTCACTTAACAACCCACAGTAATTTATTAAACTACAGCAATTAGAAGTGCCAGAATTGTCATTGTAACTCAGTAGTCATGCAATTCTTTTATTTACAACTGCAATGTTTAGCGATAGAATTTCCAGTCCCAATTACCATCATTAACTGAGGACTATCTGTACAGAGTCATTTTGCACAAGATAACATTCTTAAACATCTCTTTCAGTTGATACCTGAGTATAGTGCTAAGATGGCAATGATTGTGGATGATCGCTAGTAGGCTCAGGATGAAAGTAATGCATACGTTCTGGCTTCCTTGATCTCTCAGTGGCTTTCAATACCATTGATCATGAAATCCTTTTTGGACTGGCTTAAGGATTTGGGACAGAGAGCACAGTGTTGTAGTACAGGGATGACAAACTTGCGGCATCATGTTGTCATCGTGTGACATATCACAACATTTTTCCCCTTTGCTAAACCGGGTGGGCGTAGGCAGCGCATGTCGCATCCAGCCTGCAGTCTGCGAGTTTGATACCCCTGTTGTAGTAGTTCTCCTCCTTCCTCTGGGATCAGTTCTAGTTAGAGTTGGTAAAGAGCGCAGTTGAATATTGAACCCATGCGTTATAAGGTTCCTCAGAGATTACTCTCTTTTCACTCCTAATTAATAACTATATGAAGCTGCTGGATGAAGTTGTCATGTTATAATGGTATCTGGGAATGATCTTAAGAAATAGGAGCCAAGACACAGACTCAAATGGCATGTAAAATATATCTCATCTCATAGAAGCAGGAAGGTATAGGAAACATTTTAAAAGGGACCATCCCTAGGAAAAGGAAGGAAGAAATACTTTCAGTTGTGCAAGTATTCTGTTGTGACCCCGACTCCCGAGCCTGTCCTAACAGAGGAAGAGGACTCAGAAGTGATGGGGAGGAACTGATAAGGCCTCCCTCTCCAGGACCCTCCTCTCTGGCAATGCTTCAGGTTCCATCCGAAGGCCAAGAGGAACAGCCTGGGATATGCCAGGAGGAAAGCATATCGGAACAACAACAGATAGGAACAAGGATGATGAATCCTGGCTTGATCCCAGGCAGCATCGGAGGGAGAAGTGTGTGCAGCAACGAAAGAGACGTGGGAGGGCCAGAGATTGGGCTGAGTCACTGAGCCACACCCCACAAGGAATAAAAATGGGTGTGATTGCTCTTCAGGCTTTGTAACGGTCAAAATTAAAAACCTGAGAGTCACATCGCGTTACCTGAAATCTGGCTTGTGCATATTTGGATTGGACCTTGGCTAACTCTTGCTTCGTGGATTACTTTTTGCTACTGAACTGGACTGAGGATAAACTCTCTCTTGCTTACTGTGAGTGAAAACTGACTTGGCAGTCATTTCGCAGTTTACTGCCAAAACTCTTATCTGCAAGGGTTTCTAGTCTGATTGCTTAATAAAATCTTGGCAGGCGTGCCTGGTTGTGTGTTTGCCTGTGTGGGGAAGGGGGACAGAACATATTCTGTTAATATAATTCTATAATAAAAATAGAGCTAGTAATCCTGGTTGTGCATCTTGTCTGGACTACTTCACAGGGCTAACACCTCTGCAAGGAATTAGATATTATCAATATGCTGCTGATATTCTTAAGCTTACGCTACCTTGAGACTGTAAATGACAGGTAGGATATAAATCAAATACAAATCTACACACATACATATGTCCCTTAATGAAAAATAAAAAGGAAACTTAAAAAAACTGAAGCTAAACAACAAAAGGTAAGTTTCTTTTTAAATGATTGTTTCCCAAAATAAATATTTAAATATTCTGTTGTTATAGAATGTTATTTTAAAATTACCATGTTAAATATGTTCATGAACATCAATATGGGAATGAAGAACCACATAATATTTTCAAATCTATATCAAGGAAATCTGCCCAAAATAACAGCTTGGGTGGAAAATAAAGGACTGGTTAGGAGCAGAATTTCCAGATGTGCCTGCCTCAATTAGATTGAGCAAATTAGAAAAGGATAAAAATAAAAATATACTTCCTGACCCTCACAGATCCTTATGCATCATCCAATCAAATTTTCAGGCCTTTGTCATCATATACTAAGTTACTGCAGACAACAATTCTCCTAATAAGCCAATTATAGTTCTTTGATCATAGTATTATCAGCAAGTCTCACTGCCTTCCAAAGGATATATAGTTTATCAGAACTACAGAAGCTGTTACATTCTTACGCAAAGATCATATATCAAATATCTTCTCATTCATAAATATACAGCTGAACATAACAGTTAAAAAGATGCCTTATGCCAGTGATGAAATCCAAATTCTTTTTACTACCAGTTCTGTGCGCGTGGCTTGGTAGGTGTGGCTTGGTGGGCATGGCAGGGGAAGGATACTGCAAAATCTCCATTCCCACCCCACTCTGAGACCAGCCAGAGGTGGTATTTGCCAGTTCTCCAAACTATTTTATTTATTTATTTATTTATTTATTTGTTTCAATTTCTATACCGCCCTTCTCCAAATAGGACTCAGGGCGGTGAACAGTCAAAGTAAAAAACAGGACACACAAAATTTAAAAACAGTTTAAAATAATTAAATATTTTGGCCGTAAATTAAAACAACCCATTTTAAAATCAATTTAAAATTTAACTCAAGCCAGCCCAGCTAATTGAAATAAATAGGTTTTCAGGGCCCGACGAAAAATCTGGAGGTTTGTTATTGTACGTATCTCTGGGGGGAGGTTGGGTGAGTTGGGTGAGTTGAGAGGGTGGGCGCCGTCACAGAGAAGGCTCTAGCCCTGGGGGTCGCCAGCCGACATTGGCGGACGGCACCCTGAGGAGGCCCACTCTGTGCGAGCGTACTGGCCGGTGGGAGGCTATTGGTGGCAGAAGGCAGTCTCGTAGGTACCCCGGCCCTAAGCCATGGAGCGCTTTAAAGGTGGTCACCAACACCTTGAAGCGTACCCGGAAGACCACCGGGAGCCAGTGCAGCTCACGCAGGAGAGGTGTCACATGGGAGCGCCTCGTTGCCCCCATAATCCCCCGCGCGACCGCGTTCTGGACCAGCTGGAGCCTCCGGGTGCACCCCAGGGGGAGCCCCATGTAGAGAGTGTTGCAGTAGTCCAGGCGGGAAGTGACGAGTGCCTGAGTGACTGTGCGTAGGGAGTCCCGATCTAGAAAGGGGCGCAACTGGCGTATCAGGCGAACCTGATAAAAAGCCCCCCTGGCCACGGCCGTCAAATGATCTTCTATAGACAGCCATGCGTCCAGGAGGACGCCCAAGTTACGAGCCCTCTCCGTGGGGAGTAAGATCTCATCCCCAATAGCCAGCGATGGCATCAGCTGGCTATATCGGGACGCCGGAAGTCACAGCCACTTGGTCTTGGAGGGGTTGAGTCGGAGCCTGTTTCTCCCCATCCAGGCCCGCACGGCCTCCAGGCACTGGGACATCACTTCAAGGGCATCGTTGGGGTGGCCTGGGGTGGAGATGTACAGCTGGGTGTCATCAGCATACTGATGGAACTCCACCCCGAAGCCACGGATGATCTCACCCAGCAGCTTTACATAAATGTTGAACAGAAGGGGTGAGAGGACCGACCCTTGTGGCACCCCACAAACAAGGTGCCTCGGGGTTGACCGCTGCTCCCCTGTCAACACAGATTGCGAGCGGTCAGAGAGGTAGGAGGAGAACCACCGCAGAACGGTGCCCCCCACCCCCACCCCCGCCAACCGGTGCAACATGATACCATGGTCGATGGTATCAAAAGCCGCTGAGAGGTCTAACAGGACCAGGATAGAGGAGCAACCCCTATCCCGAGCCCTCCAGAGATCATCCACCAACGCGACCAATGCCGTTTCCGTGCTGTGCCCAGGCCGGAAGCCGGACTGGAGCGGGTCTAGATAGACAGCTTCATCCAGGTACCGGGGAAGCTGTTGCGCCACCACACTCTCAACAACCTTCGCAACGAAGCGAAGGTTGGAGACTGGACAATAGTTAGCCAAAACAGCCGGATCCAGAGAGGGCTTCTTGAGGAGGGGCCTCACAACCGCTTCTTTCAAAGCGGCCGGCAGGACCCCCTCAGTCAAAGAAGCATTAACAATCTTCTGGAGCCAGCCTCGTGTCACTTCCCGGGAAGCCAGTACCAACCAGCAGGGACACGGGTCCAATAAACATGTGGTCGCGTTCAGCCGTCCCAGGACCCTGTCCATGTCCTCGGGAGCCACAGGATCAAACTCCCCCCAGATAACACTCTCAAGACTTGCCTCAGTCATCCCGTCCGGACATACCCAGTCAGAGGCCAGCCCTTCCCGAATCTGAGCGATTTTGTCATACAGATACTGCAAAAAATCCTCAGCTCGGCCCTGCAAGGGGTCATCCCGCGCTTCCAGGTGGAGGAGGGAGCGGGTCACCCTAAACAGGGCGGCCAGGCGATTATCTGATGACGCGATAAGAGCAGCAAAATAGCTAGATTTCGCCGCTTTTATCACCACTGAGTAGGTCTTAATATGAGACCTCACCAGTGTTCGGTCGGATTCGGAGCGGCTGGTCCTCCAACTACTCTCCAGGCGTCTTTTCCGGCGCTTCATCTCCCTGAGCTCCTCGGAGAACCAAGGAGCTAGGTGAGTTCGGTGCTGGGTCAGAGGCCGCAAAGGCACGACACGGTTCAAGGCCCCGGCAGCCGCACTATCCCAGGCGGCCACCAGGTCTTCAGCCGAGTCATGAGCCAGAGTCTCAGGAAATGGCCCAAGCATTCCCCGAACATGATATGGTCCCCAGCTTCCGCCATATCTGCCCCTCCCACTCACTATACTGATAGAACAGCCCTCTTTAGATCGAACTCCAACCCCCTCCCCGACCTCCGGTTCTACGTCCCTGGTGTCGCAGCCCTTTGCTAAGGCTGGTCTTGAACCCGGTGGATTTCCCCCAGAACCCACCCTAATCCCCCCCGAACTCCTTAAAATTTTTGTTAAAAACCCACTAAGAAACCCACTTAAAAAACCCCTCAAACTCTTCTTTGCTGCATGCCATCTCTCGGGGCTCCAACGCCCGTCATCAAGATAGGCGCTCGATAACGAAGAGGGCCAAACCTGCGAGAGGGGGGAATCTCGCAGGGCACAAAGTTCATTCACCGAGTACATCTGGACATCAAGGGGAGGTAATAACCCATGGCCAATAGCCAGGGGACAATTTGATGTTATCACAGTCAGAAGGAGTGAAATGCCGGACTTCGATAGAATTCCAATGGAACACGTGGGACCTCATTGCCCTCTCACGGCAATGGCGGGAGTAAAATGCTGTTTCGATCTGGTAGAGGGTGACCCAGCCCCTCTCTCACAGCGGCTGGTCAACTACGATCGTCCAAAAAGCCGGAATTGAGACAGCAGCTGTAGACCCACTCCACCAAGACTTGAGCCCCCAGATGTAAACCTCCATTCAATAGAGGGAAAGAATGGGATCAGGTCAGTCCACATAGTCCAAAGCAGGCTCAAGACGTCGGAGATCATAACAGTCATAATTCCGGGGAGGTCAAGAATAACACGTAGACCAGGAGATGATTGTCCAGCAAGCATGCGCAGCATGGTATCACCACATTCAGGGGAATGGGAGGTAAAAAAGGAGAGCAGAGGCAACAAACGCCACAGGGGGGGAAACCCCTCAGTCATGGTCCAGCTCTCCCCAGCCCCTCCCAGATCTTCCTTATCACCATGCTGCTCGCCTCGCCCAGCCTCCATAAATCCCCATGGAGGTCTCTGGGACGACCAAGGGGCCAAACAACGCCCCATGATCACCCAGGAGGTCCAACACAGCAAGCGAGCAGCTGCTAACATCTCCGACACTCCCATACACCAAACTGCGGCGGCTCCTTCCTTGTCCCGGCAGCCGCCATTTCCACGCCGCCAGCATCGCCGCTGCCGCCAGCCTCCCCGTCCTCACCTCGCCCCCCCCTCCGCCCCAGTACATGTCCAGAGTGGATTGGGCTGGCGAGGATCCCGACGAGGGTGCCGCATCGCCACCACCGCCGCGGCGCTGACGCCGTCATCCTGGCTCTGCCGCCTTCGCCATGGAGAGTCAGCCGCCGCCCCTCCTCCTTCGGGCCGCTCTCGCCGTCCTACGATCTCCGCAAGCCTCCGCAAACCTCCACGAGCCTCGAGGACATCCTGAGAAGCCGGAGACCCCTCAAAAGAGAGCCCCGACACTCCTCCAGCTGGGCCAGGGCTGCAACGATCAAAATTCAGCCCTCCAAAGGCCCCCTGAAGCCATAATCACCCCCCCGAAACACCGGAGTCACAGGGAAGTCGCCATCTTGCGCATGCGCAGAAGAGTCTCAACTACTCAAAATATCTGCTACCGGTTCTCCAGAGCCTGTCAGAACCTGCTGGATTTCATCCCTGCCTTATGCCCTAAAAGTATTTCAGATTCTACAGGACAAATTTGGTCCATAATATCCATTTATAGTTTACAAGTGACATATTCAAAGAAAAGATACAAAAGGAACTCATGGTAAACTCAAACTGTACTTCACATCCTTAACAGTAGGCAACATATACAAGCTTAGAAGCTTTTTGATTTTTCTCAATGATTCCCTGGATCAATATGCTAGTGAAGAAACAGCATAGTTAAGATATGTATAGTAAGATATTACATATTACTTAACTCTGATTTCTGTATGGGCTACTTTGTTTCTTATGTATTATACTTAAAACAGATTAAAAAAACAGAAAAAAGCAGATAAGACTGCATTAGCTCTCCCTCGCAAATATAATTTACTATTCCAGTAACACAGAGAAGAAAAAGGCCAAATAGTATTTACTTAGGCATCACAATTCAAAATATTTTCTTGTAAAATTTTATACATACATACTGTAAACCTCAAAGTCTATTCAGTGACACTTATTCCCAGCTAAGTTTTTATAAGATTCCAATTTGCTGAGTTATCTAATTTAGACTACTAAATATTTTAAAATAAACAGCTGAATTTCAGTTCCAGGAAGTAAACACAAAAATTAAACTAGGAATTTCTATTTGTAATACATAATTCTCTACTATTCTTTAGTTACTCTGTAATGTACTTTTCTGCAGAGTTGGGGGCAGGGTACTGCATAAAACTTCTAGGTCTGTGACAGTGAATCCATGGTACGTGTGCCACAGGTGGCACCTGTAGCCATATCAGTGGGCACGCGATTAGTGGGCACAGAGCATATCAGCTCCTACACGCGCCAGCTGATTTTCGGGCCTTCTGGGGCCTGAGTTTACCAGAATTAGGGAAACAGGTTGTTTCCTGCCTCTGGAGGGCCTCGGGGGGGGGGAAGGCCCTTTTTTCTCTCACCTGGAATCTGGGGAGGGCAAAAATGGCCTCTCTAGGAATCTGGGGAGGGCAAAAATGGCCTTCCTCACCCTCCCCCGGAGGCCTTCCAGAGGCCAGAAAGGCCTGTTTGCCAACTTTCGGTTGGACCGGAAGGCCCGCTTTTGCTGTCCCCAGCCTCCAGGGATTCCGGAAGTTGACAAATGGGCAGTTTTTGGCCTCCGGGGGGCCTTGAAGGAGTGGGGAAGGCCATTTTTGCCCTCCCCAGACTCCTAGAGATATGCACTGATAAAATCAGAACCTGTTCCTGTCAATTTTAATTCTATGATTTTGCCTTATGTCAAAATCAGTTTTCTAATATTAAAGTATTGAATACCTATTTGCTTGGCTTGACAAATGGCTTGGTAAACATCTTATTCCTTTTAGGACTCTATTGCAAATACATCCTGTTTGGACGTTTTCATATGAAAAACTGAATAGCTAGCAAAAAAAGACAATGTTCTAGAAATTATTTTAAGATAACTATGTTATGCTATAAAATACTTGAACAAGTTAACATTTTAAAATCCAGTTGCATATCAGTCAGTCCATTATTATTTACAGAACGAACCATATTGCTTAATAGTAAATATTGCATAACAAACAACTGTCACCTCTAAGGTAAACTCTGGGAACATTCATTTTATAGGTGTGTACTACTTTTATATAAAGTCTAGAAACCAGTATATAATATATCTCATCTCTTAAGGCCACTTTATAAGCACAGACACCATCATACTGCAAAATCACACATGGAGTATACTGATCAAACTATTTTGAATGCGAAAAATAAATAGCATATGCATTTTTGCACTACAGAGGACAATTACACTATGATAAATATTTGGTCTGTGTATTCATGATCCCCTTTGAGAATTTCTTTATTTATATCCCCCTTTCATTATTTTTTATAAATACCTCAAGACAACGAACATACTTAATATCATTCCTCCTCCCATTTTTCCCAGAATAGCAAACTTACAAGGTGAGAGAGAGTGACTAGCCTGAAGACACTCAGCTGGCTTTCATGGTTAAGACAGGTCTAGAACTCATGGTCTCCCTGATTCTAGTCTGATGCCATAACCACTAGACCAAACTGACTCAAAGGAATACCAACAGATGGCAAGAGAACTAAGCAAGAGAATGATCCTTGACTTCCTCTGAATGGACAGGTGCCCCAAGCCCACTGGCACAGGTCTAGGAGCAGCTTTATGGCAAGAATGGACAGTCTTCAGGATACACAAGAACAAAATATTGTTAAAAGATGGACCAAGGAATAACATTAAAGGAGAATATGGCTGAAGGATCTGACTTGCCTTATTCTGGGGGACCCTGAACAGGTTGAGTTGGAATGCCTAAATGTAAAACCAATATGCACAAATAGAGGCTCCTTAGTGGATAACAACGTGCTATGTGATTGTGGAGAAACACAGAGCCTGGCCCATCTCCTGATATGTCAGCTACTATTGGAAATATGTACAGGTAGTCCTTGACTTATAACAGTTCATTTAGTATCCGTTACAATGGCACTGAAAAGAAATGGCTTATGACCGTGCTGGTGCAGTGGTTAGAATACAGTATTGAAGGCTAATTTGCTGAGTCTCACCAGATTCAGGGTTGATTCAGTCTTCCATCCTTATGAGGTTGGTAAAATGAGGACTGAGATTGTCGGGGAAATATGTGGACTCTGTAAAGAGGGCTATAAAGCACTGTGAAATGGTATATAAGTCTAAGTGGTATTGCTATTGTTATTTTTCACACTTATGACCGTTGCAGCATTCCCATGGTCAGCTGATTTACATTCAGAAGCTTCACAACTGACTCACATTTATAACAGTTGTCGTGTCCTGGAGTCACATGATTCCCTTTTTGCGACCTTCTGACAAGCAAAGTCAATGGGGAAACCAGATTCGCTTAACAAACATGTTACTAATTTAAGAACTTATAGTCTTTGACTTATGACCACAGTTGGCATGTAATTTCCATCATTAAGTGATGTGATTATTGAGTCATATGTGACTGTACCAATATATAATATTTTGACTGCAATTGTTAAGTGAATTAGCAGTTGTTAAGTGAATCTGGCTTTCCCCACTAACTCTGCTTGTCAGAAGTTCCTTAGGAAGGTTGCACATGGTAATTACAATGCTCTAGTATACTATAATCATCTTAAGTATATGCTGGTGGCTAAGTGCCCACATATGATCATGTGACCATGGGGACACTGCAAGGACTGATTTTGTCTTTTTTCAGTGCCCTTATAACTTCAAAATGTTACTAAATGAATGGTTGTAAGACAAGGACTACCAATAATCTTTCGGGGTAAACTTTGGAAAATATCTGTAGGCTCAATGCAGTTATGCTAATGAATATTTCATCAGCAGTCCTACTTAGACAGTAAACACGTTAGTAATTTAATAATGCCGAAAAGAGTTGTCATATCTGACATTATCAGATGATCAAATTATCAAAATAAACTTCATGCATTACTTGATTTAGATTTAAGGTCAATTGTGCTAAGATTATTTTACGAAAAGTATTTACGTATTACGATTATTTAAACGAAAATAATCTTAGCACTCAACCTAAAATCAAGTAACAATGAAGTTAATTTTACTAATTTCAGTGAAATATTTTTTAAATAATTTACACCTTCATTGATATTTTTTAAAAATTCCCAATGCCACAATCTTTTTATATATAATTATATAGAAATTAATGTTATTTAACTAATTCTACCGTGATTTTTCAATACTTTCCTGATATGAATACCTAGATTAACTTATTTCATAAAATAAAGAACATTCTTAAAACCTGATGCAAATATTGCATAGAGACCCCGTATGGTGTAGTGATTAATGCAGACTAGTACAGCCAGTCCTTGACTTACGACCACAATTGAACCCAAAATATCTGTTAAATGAGATACTTGTTAAGTGAGTTTTGCCCCATTTTATGACCTTTCTTGACACAGTTGTTAAGTGAATTACTGCAGTTGATAAGTTAGTAACCTGGTTGTTAAGTGAATCGGGCTTCCCCATTAACTTTGTTTATCAGAAGGTCATAAAAGGTGATCACATGACCCCAGCAATGGTCATAAATATGAACCAGTTTCCAAGAGTCCAAATTTTGATCACATGATCTATCATAGAGATGCTGCAAACATCGTAACTTTGAAAAATGATCATTATGATGCTGTTGTAACTTTGAATGGTCACGAAACCAACTTTTGTAAGTTGAGGACTTCCTGTAATTAGGAAACTGAATTCTAATTTTGCCTAGGTATCCTTGGCCTAATCAGTCTCTTCCAGCTCTAGAAGTAGGCAATAGCAAACCACTTCTGAAATCCTGCCAAGAAAATTGCATGAAGTTTTCCAAGCTGTTGCTAGGAGTTGAGAGTCCCCACCCCCACATAAAAGTTTTGCAGATGTTAAGACAATTTTTAAAATAGATTTAAGTGAATCACTGCAGTTGTTAAGTTAGTAACACAGTCATTAAATGAATCTGGACTCCCCATTGACCTTGCTTGTCAGAAGGTTGCAAAACCCTGCAACCATCATAAATGAGTCAGTTGCCAAAAGGCTGAATTGTAGCGATGTGACCATAGGGATGCTGAAACGTTTGTGTGAAAAATGGTCATTAATCTTTTTTCAGTGCCATTGTAACTTTGAATAGTCACTAAACGAACTGTTGTAATTCAAGGACTACCTATATTATTAGATCAAAGAAACAGAACTAGCTATTATTTGACTATGAATGTAGTCTGTGTAGATCTGTGTAGGTCTCTTTGAATCAGAGGACAAAAAACATCCAGAGCTTTTCAAAAGGTTGAGTCAAGTCCCAAAGAGCTTTAGGTCATCCATGTTTGCTAGTAGAATAGTTGGTGAAACTCACTAAATGAGCTGTTGTAAGCTAAGGCCTACCTGTATTACCCTTCTTTCATTCTGATTTCAATACTTGATCATCTGCAAATATAAAATGTCCGTTGCTATAGAAGTAGTCCTCAATTTTCAACAGTTCATTTAGTGACCATTCAAAGTTACAAAAAGTGAAAAAAGTGACTTATGACCATTGCAGCATCCCCATGGTCACATGATTTACATTTGGATGCTAGACAACTGGTTCATATTTATGACGGTTCAAGTGTCCCAGGGTCATACGATCACCTTTAGTGACCTTCTGTCAAACAAAGTAAATGGGGAAGCCATATTCACTTTAACAATCCCATTACTAATTTAACAACAGCAGGGATTCACTTAACAAATGTGGCAAGAAAAGTCATAAATGGGACAAAACTCAAACAATTTCTCACAAAGAACATAAATTCTGGGCTCAATTGTGGTCGTGAATCGAGGACTACCTGTACTTGTATTTGCTCTTCAATGCTTTAAAAGTAGAAGAATAAAATAAAAAAAAATGCATAAATGAAAACTTCAAATATTCTGATGTAGAGTGAATATTAATCCTTAGACCAGAGAAATCCAGCAGTATAGTTACAGATTATAGCCTGCACAAACTGGCTTTCTGCACATGTATACTAAAACTGTGGCCCAAGTGCACTCTGCATTATTGCAATCTATTAGATGACAATAATCAGGGCCCACAGCTAACTTTAGCAAAAAGCCATAGACTTTCAGTAATTATTTAAAATTTCAGTAATTATTTAAAATATCTCAAATTCTTGATTAGGAAATCCAGCCATGTGATTTAAAAGCATATGGCTTCATCCTTTCCCACTTGTCAGGCTTCTTCTGACCTTAATCAGCTACCTGGCTTTAACAGAGCCACATAAAACCAGGGCACTGAATTGAGGTTTGGACTGTACTATCCATCAACTTGTATCCAACACCAGTGTATTCTAAGTCCATATACTTTTAAGAAAGCCTCTGGGCATGTTTAAAATGCTACCTTTTACCTATGGATCTAAATAGCAATACCCAGGTCTCAATATTCCTTTATTTAAAAAAAATATTCATCAATGTTCCATTGACTTAAAACCAAACTTTTTATATAGGCCGAAAACAGTCGCTCACTAATTATTTACAAACATCCCAGGAGTTACTAGAAGCGACTGCGGGAGGGAGGGAGGCAGGCAGGGAGGAGAAGGAGGAGATGAGCAGAGATTGCGCAAAGCTCTTATTCAGGCCACCGAAAACCCTTTGCGGCTTGTAGGGTCTCTTGCTTTTAGAAAGCACGGCCCGGGTTTCTGTTGCTTTTTAAAGATGGGAATAGGAGCGCACAGCGGAATGAGGCCTGCAACCCTGAATTCTTCTGGTCCCCTTAAAAGCACGTAAAAGAGGCAGAGAAATAAAGTAAAACACAAAGCTGCAAGTCAGGAAAGAACTGCCAAAGAGGCCAGGAGAAAGACACCACATATTTCAATGGACACCGCAGTGGGTCAGAGGTGTCACTTCATAAAGGAGGGCAGAGGCCGGAGCCCAGATGAGCAGCGAAGACACGCCAAACATTGCGCCCGTCCACCTCCCCCCTCTCCTCCCCTCTCCCGAAGACTTCCTTCCTTCAGCGCCCAGACAAAACATTCCCCTTACATCTTCTGCACGGGTTTCCGCCGCTTGCGGCTGGCGTAGGTGACATTGGGATTCATCCTGCCGCCCACGCCACAGCTCCTCTTCGGCCAACCGGGGTTTTCGGCACAGAGTTTTGAGTTTTCACTCCTGGCTACAAACGGGAAGGCAAAAGGAAAAGAAAGCTCCGGGCACCGTGCCAGACAGCGACGGCTTTGAAGGGGGCTTTTTCGCCGAAGCGAGCCCCGGCTCCACCCGCTCCTTGACCCGGCCCTTGCTTGTGGTTCCTACTCGCCACGCAGAGCCCCCGCTCTTCCCGCCACTCGCAGTCCCGAGGGGCGGCCGACTAAGGAAGGCGAGAGACGAGGAGCGGGGGTTCTGGGGGGGGGGTGGCGGCGGCAGAGCCAGGTGCTCGGCGCCGGCAGCACCCACACTCCCCCGTTGTTGTCGTGGTCGCCCCCCCTCCTCCTCTTCCTCCTCCGAGCGGGCGGGTGCCTCTGGGCAGCCGCAGGGCGGGGTCTCCGAAACAGGTGCGGAGGCGGCTGCCGACCGGCGGACCGATTGGCTCTCCCCTCCCCTTCTCGTCAGGAGCAAAGGGACCTTGGCGGCTGCCACGGCTGGAAGCGAAACCTCCCTTCCCCTATGCAAAGCTCGCCTCGCCGCTGTCGTCAGCAGCGGCGTTCTTCGAGGAGCCAGAGGGCCTGGTTACGTTTCGTGTTTTCTCCTCCCACCGCCGATCTCTGCTTGTCTTCCTGGACTACGGCGGCAGTCTGCCGTGGGCTCCCGGTCAGCAGCGACCCGGTTAAGTCGCCAGTCCTTTCCTCTCTCGCGGGTCCGGCCCGCAGCCCACCGAGGAGGCCTCAGTGTGGCTTGAGCAGCGGAAAGGAGCCGAAGAACCGCCGCGATCGGAAACCAGGCGGAGGAAAGCAAGCAGCCCGAAGCGACGGGGAAAAAATAAAAGCGGGTAGCGGAGATTCCCTGGGCGCCGCAGGAGGATCTCCGGGCCGTCTTGGCACACGACTGCCTACCTTCGGAGTAGCCCTTAAGGGGCCTTCGGAGGCAAATTTGCCTCTTTGTAAATGAAGCGCCAGAAATATAGGCGCGGCGGAAATAGTTCGCAGGGGGGTCTTTGCCGTCCACCCCCCGCGAGTGGTAAAACACAGTATCTGCATAACATGGGCTGTCCCCGCTGAAAGCTGGCTCTACTTCAGTTGGGGCCTCCATAATCTGCAAGAATGGCAGATCATCTGATCTCCCTCGAAGATAATGGGTGACAAAGCCTAGCAAATTCCAAGTTAATGTGGAGAAAAGCCATTTGGGTAGCAAGCTTTTCCAACTTGGTATCCCTCCCCATAAATTGGAATGAAAGTTCAAACAGCACAATCAAAAATTCCCAGATCGAAAATGGTTGGCATAAACAATTCACACCTCCTACATTTCTACATATAAACTACTGCAGTTTTTAAAAATTACTGGGAGTAAATGTCTCCTTATACCAGCCCCAAAGAGAATAGTATATTGTTAAGTAGAGACATGGTTTATTTTTAGAATGTAGATGTGTATTGGAAAGGCTTCACAGAAGAAGGTTTAAAATGAGATATTGAGTAAAATAATTTCATTTTACTATGAAAAAATGTCCCTGTCTGCTTAAAAATATTTTCCCATGGCAGCTTTAACTAAAATAAAATATGATCCAGAAAATATATAATTAGCTACAGATCAAATAGAAGTAAACATACCAAAGGGCATCAATTCTACATTGGAACAAACTCATATAGACATGAGCTGTATTTTTCTGAAACTAGTTTTCTTAAAATCATTGTTCTGTGCTTTCCTTGGCTTAATCTAAAAAATAAAAAACACAAATTAATTTCCTGAGCATTCCTATTTTATGCAAGTCTTTAATTTTAGAATAGACTAAAATCTTGATTTAATGAACTATTAAATACCAATGTTTTACTTAGTATAGTACTTTTCCCATTGCTTCTGGTAACATACAGGTAGTCCTTTACTTAGAATCTACTGTTTAGTGACCGAAATTGCAATGGCACTGAAAATAGTGGCCAATGACATTTTTCACAGGAGTGTTGCAGCATCTCCATAGCCACATGATCAAAATTCAGATGCTAGGTATCTTACTCATATTTATGATGGTTGCAGTGTCCTGTGGTCATATGATCACCTTTTGCAATCTTTTGACAAGCAAAGTCAATGGGGAAACCAAATTCACTTACAATCATGTTACCACAAATTAACTCAGCTAATTTTTCTCTTCCAAAACCCCTGGCAACATTGGGAGCCAGATAGAAAATAGATACATTTAAGAGCAATTAGTGAAAGATCATTTTTTTAGAATAGGACAGAAAGTTTGCCAGATTGACTATAAAGTGAAAAATTGTGATTGGGCTGACTTTTAACAGCAGTCCCATTAGTTTTGGCTGATGTCATTAAATGCAATGTCATACTACCACAACTTGCAAATTCTTGCCATTTTTCCCATTGACTTTGCTTGGCAGAAGCTGCCTATCAGACTTTTGGATAAACCAGATAGGAAGTAAGACTAGATTATATAAATCTGTTCTATTATAAGGGTACATTAACAAAACCCTGCAAACAGTGGTGAAATCCAGGTTTTTTTTTACTACTGGTTCTGTGGGCATGGCTTGGTGGCAGGGCCGGATTTTCCTATAGGCTAACTAGGCTTCAGCCTAGGGCCTCAAGATCAAGAGGGGCCTACATTCAAATTGTTAGCAAAATTAAAATTACACTTTCACTATAGGTGAAAGGGCCTCATAAGTGGAATAGCCTAGGGCCTCTTTTCATCTAAATCCGGCCCTGCTTGGTGGGCGTTGCAGGGGAAGGATGTTGCAAAATCTCTATTCCCACCCCACTCCAGGGGAAGCAAACTGCAAAATCTCCATTCCCACCCTACTCCAGAGAAAGGATACTGCAAAATCTCCATTCCCATTCCACTCTGGGGCCAGCCAGAGGTGGTATTTGCTGGTTCTCTGAACTACTCAAAATTTCCACTACCGGTTCTCCGAACTGCTCAAAATTTCTGCTACCAGTTCTCCAGAACCTGTCAGAACCTGCTGAATTTCACCCCTGCCTGCAAATCTGAAGATACAAAATTCTCATTGCCTCTTTTAACCATCGGGTCAACACAAGCGAGTTCTTAAGTGTCTTCCCCTGATAATTAAATCCTTGGGACCTCTTCCCTCTCTTGTCTGATTTTTTTTTCTAGGCAGCCTCTCTTTCCCTCATTGCCCAAGGTCATCCCCAAATTCATTACACTGTAGTGAAGGTAACAAATGGCAATCGCATCATCATGGGACACTGATATAACTTGACCATGAGGACAGCTGCAAATTTGAAGGCTGCTTGTAAATATCCTTGTTCAGCACCATTGTAACCAAATAGTAGCTGAACAAGTGGTTGCTAAGCAGGTCTAACTGTATAAAGCACAGCCACTCTCACAAACACCTCTGATTCTTTTAACTTTCCACACAAGATTTCTCTAGGATAACCATTGCTAGAGGTAACATCTTCTATGTTTGGTTTTAGTTCCTGACAGAATTATAAGATAATCTTGAGCTCTAATGCAAAATGCAAGATGGAGATCTAATAAATGATCTCAACTGAATGGAAGCCAACATAGGACTAGCAAGTTGTGTGATATTCGCTTGAAACTGCAAATATACAGGCAACAAATACAGAAAGGTTATTTTAATAGCTCAATTTTTATCAGGGATGTCACTGAAGTTCCACAGAATTTTTTTTAAAGGAATCTTCCTACTCCTTTGTATTGATGAGATTTAGTGTAGTTCCCACTGAGATTTGCCAATGCATTTTATTCATGCCAAATTCTGCATTTTATTCATGCCAAACAATGCTTACTTATTTTTATTTTAATGTAAACTTGGAGGTTCTGCCAAATTTAGAGGTTCTACTTTTCTGTATTTTGAAGACTTTACCTTGGTCATGACCAACTTTGTTTTCTTCCTTTCCAGCTGAAGCCTCTCCTGTTTTTGTGAGGTAAAAAATATTGGGCAGCTCATGTATATGGTTAAGCCATGAACTATAGAAAATAAAATTTCAGGATTCAATAAAATTAATAAGACAAGGGAATACATCTCATTGAACCTAGTGGGATTTTGAGTGAAGTAAATACTTCAATGCACTATTGCATTGTATTCAATGCAATGCAGTAATGGTTCTACAAAGTTGATTTATGGATCAACTTAATTGCCATGCACACTCTGTAATATATTTCAATACATTTTTTAAAAAAATAGGGAAATGTATTGGGACTTTTGGAAAACTAATTATTGAAGATAATTATATTATGGGTTCATATAGTTTCAGGAAAGATGATATTAGGGAATCAATCATTAGGAAATGATTAATTGGAATCATTTCAAAATATAATATCTTCAATCATGTAGTATTTTGTCTAACACAAATGGAAAGAAATAACTTCTGTTATTTGAAAAATAAATAAATTCTAATATAATTTTGCTAAATTCTGTTGGAAGAAATATCCTTCTGGGTTCAGCTCCAAGTGGGGGGAAAAGACACTGGAAACATGGAGACTGCTTGGAAAGATGGCTTAATGGTGGACAGGATCACATGGTTTGAGTTCCTGAACAGAAAAGGCATCTCAGCACACTGAGATGCTGAGTGTGCCTTGGTTTTATGCCCTCTGAGCTTTGAACTTCCTGGGGCACAGGAAGAGTATCCAGATTGGTTGTCAGACTCCCAGGGGGTGGGGGTTTTAGCTAGCCTTGCTGGCTAATATAATCTTCCCAGGTGCATGTGGTGAGTTTCTGTTGCTAGATGGGTCCTACTGTGTTGCAGATGATGGTCCATTGACAAAAGTGGAGGGAATGAGTGATCTTGGCTAAGGCCTTAATGGCCCATTGACAAAGGTGGGGGGAGGCAGGACGCTGTTTTGTCTTTAAAATATGTTTCTCATCCAGGAAAATATAGTATTCTGCCTTTTTAATATTTCCCAAAATATTTCATTCTTCTAGGAAAAGGGTAAGTGTTAACTTCCTACAATTCCAATAGCATTTATCTCTCCAAAAATGTCATAGTAAAGAAAGTTATATATTAATGGTTTTACCTATGAATCTAAGCCAAACAATTAACTTTTATACAATTATTGTTTAGGAGAACAATTTATTACCATGTTGGCCCACAAACTTCTGTTAATTTAATAAAAATAAGATTTCTGTTCAAATTCCAACATTTTTCAGAACTTGCTGCCCAGTGGAGTAGGCTTGAAAGAAGGTGTAGTGTAGTATAAATAAAGGATATAAAAGGCGAAGATGCATACAATGTCCAGAGACACTATCTACTGTTAATACTTCATGTCTTCAATACCTGACTATAGCTATAATTGTTGTCCTATATAGATTAAAGAATAAAATCAATAGGAATGAATTAATACTGTCAATATAAGCCTTATTTATCAGTCAGTCAGATTAAGTGTGATGTTTAATAGTAGATAATAAGATTAAACATAGAAGAAACAAAACAAAGAAACCAAATTAGGAGATTCAGTTCTGTGTACTTTTGGTGGGACAGGTACTAACCACAACATAATCCAGCTAATTTTTCTCTTCCAAACCACCTGGCAACATTGGAAGCCAGATAGAAAATAGATACACTTAAGAACAATTTGTCTCATTAAAGATTATTTTTTTTAGAATAGGACAGAAAATTTGCCAGTTTGCATAGATATTCCTAAAAACTGAAAATAACAACGCAGATTTATTCTAATTCATTAACCCTCAATTAAGTAAAACCAGACTGATTATGGCTAATCTTGAAAAGCTAAAGAAATTCAGATCTGATTAATTATGGTTGGAAATATCAGAGATGTAGACTACAATGTGAAACTAGAAAATCTGCTACTCACCTCACCTCCTCCCACCTAGCATGCAAACTAGAATAGATAAATAGGTACCACTTCAGTAGGAAGTTAATAGCGTTCCATGCACCTCAGTTTATAGTTATGGCTGGCTACATGACTATAGAAACTATTGTTTTCGGACAATGCTGGCTCTCATGGATAAGAAATAGAAATGAGCACCAACTCCTATCGGCAGATATGACTGTACAGGGGAAAACTTTACCTTTACCTATAAGAACAATGAGAGGTCCTGAATGTTTTTGAAAGTATCTAAAGTATATCTGTATGTGTAAGGGGAAATGGACATGGAAGAAAAGAAACTACAATAGAACAACCACAGAAAGAGAAGGGGTAACTTTTTATGAGAAAGTATTAGAGGAAAAAGTTCATCTCCTAACACCGTGATGGCAAACCTATGGCATGCATGCCCAAAATGGACATGAAGCCATGTGCGTGGCAATGCCATAAATCAGCATGTGCATGCGCACTGGCCAGCTGATCGGCAGGCGTGCATACACACTAGAACCCCAAAGTTTGGCTTTTCCGGAGTGCAGCCCCGACAAGCGTGTGTGTGACATTTCCGTGCAACCTTTTTGGCACTCGGTGCCAAAAAGGTTCGCCATCACTGTCCTAACAGATGAATGGAAAGTAGACATAGGGAAAAATCATATAAATATTGCTTGGAATAATATGAAAAGAATTATGTTTCAAAGTACCATAGAAATGTGTAATTATATCCGTGAGAAACATGATTAAAACTGCTTGATGTAATGAAGTGAAGGGGCCTGTAAATGAGGATAAAAATTTATATAAGGAAATGGACAATGCAAAAAAAAAAGACAAAAGACAAAAGAAAGTCATTAGCAGATGGAAAGGATTAAACAAGGAGCCTCCAGCAAAATAAACAAAATATAAAAATGAAAGTGATAAAATAAATAGGGTGAAACTGAAATGATGGAATGCTTGAAGACATATTCTAGAGATTTGTATAGAAATTATAGTGATATGTTGGAGACTAAAATTGGAATACTTTATAAATATTTGTGTCCAAGAAAAAAATGGATGGCAAGAAAGTCATAAATGTGAAAACATTAAAAAAAAAAAACAGTTAGTCAAGCTGCAGGTACAGATGGCACTAGTAGCATGATGGAATTATACAAATGTTGCTATTATTTCCCTACATCAGGACATCTGATGCCAGGACCTAAGTCACAGTATTTGCATGAGTACAGTGACTGTATATGTTGTTACTTCTCTCCTCTGCAGATACCCAAGAACAATATAACTGGAGGAATGTTAGGGTGGGGTTGAGTTTGCAACTTGTTTAATATGTATATATAAAAACTGCATCTGTACTTGAGGATTGAAAGAATGCCATTATTGTTTCTTTATGTAAAGGGAATGATAACAAGAGTGAATGTGAATGAAAAAGAGTTATTGCGGGACTAATGTATTAAGCCCCGAAAGGTATCTGCAGAATTCTAATGCAAATGATACAGCGAAGTGACAATGAGCAAAATTTATGTAGTGTTGCTACATAGTAGTCATAGAGAGTGCAGATCAAAGTTTTGTTCTTCAATTGGTCACTGTGAGAAAGTGAGATAGAAAAATTATTGTACGTTTGCTGATTTAGACAAAGCATAGAGTTGAAGTCCCAAAGATGCTTTTTTTTTTCAAGAGGCAACTGGACTTGTCTGCCTTTGTCTTTTTTGATATTTGATGAAGGCCCACTTGGGATAGCCACATGTTCTAAGGGCTTCCGTTATGTGTTTACATTCTTTTTCTTTCACATCTTTGCTGGTAGGCAGGCCTTCAGGTCAGTGATGTAAGGGTCTGATGACTCCCATTTTATGCTCTAAATGGTGGTGGGGATAAAAATGTAAATGTTGATCTGTGCGAGTGGGTTTTCTTTAAACTTCAATGTTAAGGCTTCTGTCTTCCTTAATGTGTACTGCACAGTCCAGGAAGCCTAGACTCTTTCCCTTAACATCTTCCCATATGAATTTGATGTATCTGTCCACAGAGTTGATATGTTTGGTGAATGCTTTCAATTCCTGTGTTTTGATCTTGACCCACGTATCGTCCACCACCCACTGGAGCACAAAATGGAAGTCATCAGAACGTTACATTGAGATTATCAAATCTTAAAAAAGACCCCACAAGAGCTGTAACAGACAATGATGAGAACAATAAACAAAGTAACGTTGTCATTCCTTACATTGCAGGCATATTAGAAAAGCTCAGGAGAGTCTTCAGCCAACATAACATGCATGCACACTTCAAACCCAAAAATACATTAAGGCAGAAGCTTGTCCATCCCAAGGATAAAACACCCAGACAGAAACTGAGCAACATGGTATATACAGTACAGTGCAGTGAGCCATGTGCAGATCTGTACATTGGGGAAACGAAACAACCACTTCATAAATGCATGGCACAACATAGGAGAACAAACACATCAGGACTCAGTAGTCATTCATAATCATAATTATAAGTTTATTTGTCAAGCATATATAAGATAATAGGTAAAAGTATTAACATAATTTGAATACATGAAAAGAGGAAGTAATAAGTAATTCAGTAGTCCATCTGCATTTAAAAGACAAAGGCCACTCTTTTGAAGACAACAAGGTCCATATTTTGGACAGAGAGGATAGCTGGTTTGAAAGAGGAGTCAAAGAGGCCATTTATGTCAAAATTGAACACCCTCTCTCTTAATCCTATCCTTTCAACAGTTCCAAGAAGGCTCCACACCAAGGGTGTCAAAGTCATGGCGTTATGTTGTCAGCATGTGAAGTATTACCACTTTTTTCCCCTTTGCTAAACCAGGGGTGGGTATGGCCAGCATGTGACGCATCCGGCCCGCAGACCACGAGTTTGACACCCCTGCTCCACACCAATTTGCACCACTCAGGTGACCCAGATGACAGCTAAACCTCCAGGTGACTTTAATGACCTGCTAAAAGAATGCAAATGACCAGCTGTCTGCAAGGAGTATAAATCCTTCCATTCCCACCATTCAGTAAAAGCTGAAGAAGCTTCTTGGATGAGAAGTGAAACGTCTTCAAAGAAAAACCAGAAAGTCCAGTTGCCTCTTGAAAAAAAACCACCTTTGGATAATTGAGAATCTCCATAGACACATAGAGTTGAAAGTCAGTTGCTAAATGCATTAAAAGTATATGCACTAGAGTTAGGGGACATGTATGGATTGTTTGAAGTTATAACAATCGCAGAACAGGGGATTTATACCCTCTACACTACCCTTATCTACTATAAATGGTCACACTGCTCCTGTTGCAATTATGTGACCACATGTTGGGCAGGTCAGTATGGTATTCTGCAATCACATGACCACATTTCACAATGTTTTTTTTTAATGATTTCTGTCATTTTGTTTGCTAGTTTTTTGTAAAAAATCCATTAAAATACATGATTCCCCCCCCAAATAAAATAAATAAAATAACAACCATGGCATTTTAACAACCACTGCCTAGAAGGTTGGAAAATTACTTCAGGTTGTATGGCTTTTTATCTTCTTCAAGAAATAGCTCAAAATAGCTTGATGTCAAAAGCCCCATCTCTCCATCCACTATAACAGTGTTCAGAGGGAGCAGTCTATCTGACCCTTGTTGCTATAGTGCCATTGCCCACATTATAGGAAGAAAGTAGACTACATATTGCTGGTCCAGCCAGTTCAGGTGATCAGCCAGTGTTGTGGTTCTGACTTCCATTATCTTCATCTACAATATTTCTCATAGTACAAATGACTGGCTATATCCCAGAATTTAACTTCATTTGAAACTAACCAAATGGAGCCCTAGTTTATCATCATTATGCTTTGGGGATATGAAGCAACTGCAGCTTAGAACAAGGAAGAATAAATTAAGAAAGAAGTAATTTAAAGAAATTCAAAGTCTAGATGAATTATATTCTAGGACACTAAGGGAAGTAATAGAAGTGGTTACAAAAATACTTTTAGTAAATAACAGAAAACAGAGTTGGAAGGAACCTTGGTGGTCTTCTAGTCCAACGCCCTGCTCAGGCAGGAAAATCTATACCATTTCAGACAAATAGTTGTCCAATCTCCTCCTGAAAACCTTCAGGGTTGGAGCACCCACAACTTCTGTAGGCAAATCGTTTCACTTATTAGTTATTGTAACTGTCAGGAAATTTCCCCTTGGTTCTATGTTAGTTCTTTCCTTGATTACTTTTCATTCATTGCTTCTTGTTCTGCCTTTGCCTCTTCTTTGTGGCAGCCCCTTAGATTTTGGAAGTTTCAGAAGACTAGAGGAAAACAAATGTCATCTTCATCTGAAACATCTACACTAGACAAAATTTTCAAATAGATTATCCAGCAGCATACTGCTGGTTCTCAACCTGTGGGTCGCGACCCCTTTGGGGGTCAAATGACTCTTTCACAGGGTTGCCTAAGACCATCGGAAAACACATATTTTTAATGGTTTTAGGAATAATTTTATGATTGGGGGTCACCACAACATGAAGAACTGTATTAAAGGGTCGCGGCATTAGGAAGGTTGAGAACCACTGTGTTAGAGTATCAAAATAACTGTCAAAGTTATTAATTTGATTTGATTTATAGATTTATAGATTTAAAGTTATTAATTTGATTTGATTTATTTATTACCATACTATATCATAGGAATACTGGGATTTGGTATATCTGGACCTTGAAAAAATCACCAGCAGCTCATGATATTCTTCTTATCACTAAAATATGGGCTAGATTACATTAATTTTAAATGGGCCCATGGTTGGCTGAATGACCACATCCAAACAATGCTCATTAATGTATGGATAATGTAATCCATTAATAGATTCCAAGATCTATGTTATCTTAGAAAGAAATACCAAATGGAATAGCAAGTTCTATTACTTGGGACTTTGTTGTCAAACATTTTGGATGATGGAATTCAAAGGTCATTTACCAAGTTTATAGGAGTGGGAAAAACTGAAAAAATTAAAAATGAGCCAGTACTGTGATCCACCTGTGAAAAAGCCAAAGGAATATTATAAATGTTCCTTTTAATGTTGATCTCATAGATAAGTATATCTATGAATACTTATCTTGGGTTACATTAACAAAAATATAGAACCCAGATTACAAAAAGTAATTTATCTACTCTACCCTTTCCTGACCACACTCATTTAGACCCTTGTATCCAAATCTGAACAGCATAGATCAAAGAAGACAGTGACAAATCAGAGAAAATTTAAAGGAGGATTACCAAGATAGATACAAAGCTCTAGCATGAAAAGTTAAAGGATCTGGATAAAATTAGCAACCGGAGAAGCCTAAAAAAGATACGATATTGCTCTTCAAATATCTGAAAGTTGTTAATTCTCTTCATTGGAGTTTTCAAACAGGCTGGATCATCATTTGTCAAAGATGCTGCAACTGCCAAAAAAGTTAATGCAATCCTAGGCTACATTAATAGACGGATACAATCAAGAGCCAGTAAAATATTAGTACTGCTTTATAAGACCCACTCGGAATTTAGTATCCAGTTTTGGTTAACACACTATTAAAAAGATGATGAGACTAGAGTGCAGAGAAAAAACAACAAAGATGATTAGAGGACTGGAAGTTAAAACATATGAAGAACTGTCGCAAGAATTGGGCAGGTATTATGTCTAGTTTAATGAAAAGAAGGGCTAGGGGCAACATGACCACAGTGTTGCAATAACTAAGAGAGTGCTACAGAGAAGAGAGGATCAACTTATTCTCCAAAGCACCTGAAGGCAAAAGAAGAAGCAATGGATGGAAACTAATCAAGGAGAGAAGCAACCTAGAATTAAGGAGAAATTTCCTGACATGTAAAACAATTAATCAGAAGAACGACTTGCCTCCAGACGTTGTGGCTACTCCTAACACTGGATATTTTTAGGAACAGATTGGACAACAATTTGTCTGAAATGGTTTAGGGCAGTGATGGTTAACCTTTTCAGCACTGAGTGCTGAAACAGGAATGCACGAGTGCCGGAACCTGGAAGAGAGCAGCTGCCTGGCACGCATGCATGCAACGGAACCCTGAAGAGCAGCTGGCTGCTGCGCACATGCCACCGGCCAGCTGCTCTCTTCTGGGTTCCAGTGCGCCGGCATGTGCATGCGTGATCCAGTTTTGGCACTCAGTGCTGAAAAGGTTAACCATCATTCCTTAAACGATTTCAGACAAATCTTCCAGGTTCTGATGCATGCATGCACGCTGACCAGCTGGTTTTCACATGAAGACCAGCATGCACGCTGGAACCCAGAAGAGAGCAGCTGGCTGGGTGCGCATACGCAATGGACCAGCTGGTTGGTGCGCATGTGCACTACGGAACCTGGAACAGGACCTGGCAACAGTGCATGTGCTCAGAGAGAGGGCTCTGCATACCGCTTCTGACATGCATGCCATAAGTTCACCATCACGGGTTTAGGGTTTCTTGCTTGAACAGGGGATTGGACTAGAAGATCTCCAAGGTCCCTTCCAACTCTGTTATTCTATTATTATGTTACTTGAAAAATATTGTTTCCATTAATGATATTTATAATATTTGTACCTAGTAGTAAAAAACCTTAGTTACAAACAACAGTTAAAATTCTAATCTTCCTAATAAATAGCATTATACTGTAGTTAATATTTGATGAGCAATTAGGAGGATAGTAGCTTTCACTCCACTTTTTATATCCAATTATCAATTGGATAGCATAAGAAAATGATGTCAAATGTTTTGCTGAAATTCAGATATGCTATGTCAACATCATTATCATGATGTACCATTTTTTTTTTTTTACTTTTAAAAGCATTTTTTCTGCTTTTTTTTCGGCCAAAAAATGCTTTTAAAAGTAAAAAAAAAAAGCCTCTGATGATTGTGCAGCTGCTGATCAGGCAACTCAGCTTGGATCGTCAGAGGCATTTAAAAGAAAAAAAGGGTTTTTTTCTTTTAAATGCCTCTAATGATCCAAGCTGAGTTGCCTGATCGGCAGAGGTTTTTTAAAAAGCCTCTGCCAATCGGGCAACTCAGCTTGGATCATCAGAACCTTTTGAAAGCATTTTTTAACAACCTCTTTGCCGAAGAGGTTATAGAAAAAATGGTTTTAAAAGTTTTTTTAAAAAATTGGCCACGCCCACCCAGTCACATTACCCCCTCCACCACCAAACCACGCCCACAGAACTGGTAGTAACAAATTTTAGATTTCACCACTGGTCAGGTGTGAGTCATCAGTGAGAGTCTTGTGGTGGGTCTTGTGGTGGGGAGGTTACACCAGGTGAGGATCATTATGAGGTGAACTGCTGATGGGAGGGCTTCCATGGGTTGGTTGAGAATTTGCATTCTGAGGGGTTCATAGGCTGGTTGACCTACATTGGCCTATAACAGGCCTACAACCCCCTCAGAATCTAAATCAATTGCACAGCCCACCAGAGACAACACTGACCCTCAACCAACCCTTGCAAGCCCCCCACCAACAGTTCACCTCCCAGTGACCCATTACAAAACCCTTACTGGTCACATCCACACCTGACCCATCCCAATACCTATTACAAGACCATCACTTGACACACCCACACCTGAAGCTCTTATAAACAGAAGAACACTGTCACTGACATCCCTTAAACTCCACTGAAGATTTTACCTAGGCGGGTAATAAAACGTCCAGAAACCAACCCACAAGCTTGGGGAATGAACCTTGACCCTCATTATAATCATTACTCCTCTTTTCCATTGAAAGAATAGTAAAGCACTTAGACTTAAATACCACTCCAAAGTGCTTTAGAGCATTCTCTGAGCAGTTTACAAAGTCGGTGTATTGTCTCCGACAATTTTGGTCCTCATTTTATCAATCTCAAGAAAGATGGAAGTATGAGTCAACCTTGAGCCCATCAAGATTGAACTCCAGGCTATGTGCAGAGTTAGCCTGCAATTCTGCATTTTAATCACTATTCCATTAATGGTCTTCAAAGGCAAAATATTGGACAATTTTGGTATTTTTTTAAGGGACACGAAGTATCAATCAGTTGTTTTGAGAATTATGAATTGAACAGAAGTGGAAGCTCTTGGGTTTAGAGGAGACAGACAGAGAGAGAGGGAGAGAGGGGGAGAGAGGGGGGGGAAAGGGGGGGAGGGAGATGTAATCAAAGACCTTTATCAGAATTTCCACAGATCTGCTATGGTTGGGCAATTGATCACAAGTACTCCTTTTTGATCATTATGGTAAATCATTACTCTCTTTGATCACCCTGGAAAGTAATAAAGCTGAAGCTATTAGCTTCTTTTCCTTCAAGAGGTGCCCACATAATGTAGACAGTAATTTGCTGAGTTCTAGAGCTAATTCTCTGGGACTTACATCTGTTTTACATCTTCAAATTTAGCTTTCTGCTTCCCACAATGCACAATTCAATAGAGAAGGGAAGCATTCCTGTGAAGGGGATTGTTTCTCTCAGAATTCCTAAGATAAAAATTTTTAATAGCAAGATGGACTTAAAGGTAGCCTTCGACTTACAACAGTTCATTTAGTGACCGTTCAGTTACAAAAGCACTGAAAAAAGTGAGTTGTGACCATTTTTCACACTTATAACCTTTGTAGCATCCCCATGATCATGTGATCAAAATTCAGATGCTTGGCAACTGGCTCATACTTATGACTGTTGATGTATCCCAAGGTCATGTGATCCCTTTTTGTGACCTGGCAAGTAAAGTCAATGGAGAAACAAGATTCACTTAACAACTAGGTTACTAACTTATCAACTGCAGTGATTCACTTAACAACTGAGGCAAGAAATGGGGCAAAACTCACTTAACAAATGTCTCATGTAAAAACAGATGTTTTGGGCTCAATTGTGGTCATAAGTAGAGGAATACCTTTATAACATGACTACTCTTGTTTCATCCAAACAGGGTTCTCTTCACCCTCCCATCCAAGGACCTTAGCTAGATTCCATTGTCAGCTAACAAAGTAAACAACTGCATAGGAAGCTGTTTCCTAGCAAGCCGGGGGTGGGGTGGGGGAAGTGGTGAATCTAGGGACACTTTTTAAAGATCCAAGGCACTCATTTCCCAATGATATGCAGAAGATTATAGTTGATAATGTACTCTGTCAATATAACATGTTTGTGGTGAAGCAGTGAAACAGATAACATTTAGAATGAGACTTCGTCGAAACGTTGCCAAGAAACCTCCAATTTTACGCGGGAGAAAACCCGAATAATCAAAGACATACATACATACATACATACATACATACGTGTGTGTGTGTGTGTGTGTGTGTGTATGTTTATGCAAGATTTCACGGGTATATATGTGTGTACAGTTAATATTTCGGGTTTCTTTCCATGTAATTGTAAACATATCCTTAAAAGGGTAGTAGCGACGTTTCGACGAAATCGCATTCGTCATCTTCTGACTGAAGTTCTCGGTTTGGTGCTTATGGGCAAACTGTGTGATCGTAACTGACGTTTTTCAATCAGAATACACCTTTGCCTCTTTTCATAGAAAAACGTCAGTTACGATCACACAGTTTGTCCATAAGCACCAAACCGAGAACTTCAGCCAGAAGATGACAAATGCGATTTCGTCGAAACGTCGCTACTACCCTTTTAAGGATATGTTTACAATTACACGGGAAGAAACCCGAAATATTAACTGTACACACACACACACACACACACACACACACACACACACACACACTTCTTCGTATCAGTATTCAGACTTCAGATATTCATTACATTTCTAATTTAATCAAACTGTGTTATTTTTCTTGTCTCATAACCTGCTGTATTCCATTTATTCTTTTTTCCATCTGTCCAAAATTGTTCTTTTTCATTTTCAATATTACCACTGTTAAGAATTTTATAAAGTTTGATTCGTTTATATCCTTCCATGTATGATCAATTCTTCTTTTAGTGCCACACCTTTTTTCCTTTTATTGCTGCGCCTATAAATCGAATTATAATTATCCATTTTATTCCTTCTTTCTTTCCATCAATAAAGTTTCCAACAGACAAATTGAGTTTCTCCAAAATCAAAGCTTCTTATTTGTTGCCAAAGTAGTCCAGTTAAGTTAATGAGACACATAGTTTCTCTTCCAGATTGCTAACAAGCCACAGTTATACTTTCACTTCTTCACAGTCTCCATTTTGTGTATTCCAAGCCTATCTGCTTGTCTTTTCCCTTTGTTTAAAAAGGTCCCACTTATCAACTCTTTCCTTTTCTCTCTTCCAAGAATAATCCATTCCCATTTGGTAAAAAGAAACGGTTTTTCAAAGTTTATACCTCCCCAAAAGAGCAGTCATTCCCAATTAGCAATAAAGTCCGCAAACCTTTATAAAGTTAATGGATCTTTCTCTTTTAAAAACCATTTTGTAAATCTTCTTGCCCCAATCCTCCGTAGCCACTAATTAAGGCTGGGGCACATTTGTAATCCACAATTTAAGCGCTGTTCCCGCCTGGCTTTAGTCTTGCTTACCCGGCTTCCGAACACCTCGCTCTCCCGTTCTCTTCTTCCTCCTGCACAGTGCTTTCTCTGGTTGGCACGGGCTTGGAGGAAGTCGCCATGACTACTGCTCCCCCGCCACCAGCTCAGAGGGCTTCCTCCAGCCCCGAGGGACCTGCCCGTCCCTCTCTCGTCCAAGGGGTCCCTCTCTCTTCCCCTGTCCCTACAGGACAGGGTAGGTCCGCAGTCCAGAAATCGGGACTTTTTAAAAACACCGCAGGATGTGGGACAAATTGTTAAAAATCGGGACTGTCCCACCAAAAGCAGGACGTCTGGTCACGTTGCTCTAAGGACAAAGGTGGTCCCTTAAATCTAGCAGGACCCACAGCTGTCTAAGAAAGTTGGACTATAAGAAAGGCTGAGTGCCAAAGAATTGAGGCCTTTGAACTATGGTGCTGGAGAAGACTCCTGTGAGTCCCTTGGACTGCAAGGCGATCAAACCGGTCAGTCCTAGAGGAGATCAACTCTGACTGCTCTTTAGAAGGCCAGATCCTGAAGATGAAACTCAAATATTTTGGTACCTAATGAGAAAAAAGGACTCACTGGAGAAGAACCTAATGCTGGGAATGATTGAGGGCAAAAGAAGAAAGGGACGATAGAGAATGAGGTGGCTGGATGGAGTCACTGAAGCAGTCAACGTGAGCTTAAATGGACTCCAGAGGATGGTAGAGGACAGGAAGGCCTGGAGGAATGTTGTCCATGGGGTCACAATGGGTCAACAGCTGTTTGAGGCTTTAAAAGACAACTGTAACATCTCCAATTACACCCTGTAAACCTCTTTACTCAGCAATTGTTTCTGACCTGGAACAGGGGTGTCAAACTCGTGGCATCACATTGTCATCCTGTGACATATCGCAACTTTTCCCCACTTTGCTAAACAGGGGGTGGGTGGGCGTGACGCATCCAGCCTGCGAGTTTGATACCCCTAACCTAGAGGCTCTGTTGTGTGCATTATGCCAGCAATTGAATGGACATGCCCACTGTGAGACTAAAATAGCTACTCTGTAGTTCAGTGTGTTTGTGATCACAGCCAGAGCAGTTTGTTCTGATTCATCGTTTTGGTCCAATCCAACCAATTAGTTCACCATTCCATAGGTTCGTTGTTGCATGTACACAGGATTACGAAGAAGAGTAATGATCCAAGGGTCCAAAGCCAGTGTGCTAAATAAAGTTTAAATTTAAATTGGAAAAAATATTCTCAGCTACCAAAATTCAGAGTGCCTTGGGGACCCATCACCCAAACAAACACCCTTCCACCAACCACACAAGTTGTTGCTTTAGAAAAAAAAAATGGAGAACGAAATACCACTGTATCCATATATCTTGAAATCTTGTAAGAAAGGTAGATTATAAATATGACATGTAAATAAACACTTTAAAAATAAACAAACAAAACCTCTGCTCTTTCACATGTTTAAAGTGGTGTCAAGTCTGTCCCTGCGCAGGAGGAGAGTACTAATTCTTTTTCCATGAGAAAAATAATTCTTTCGACAAAGTGCATTCTGGGAATGGTAGTTCGTTGACCCTAGTTTTAAAGCCTCTCCTCCCCACCCACGCAGTGTCTATCGGGGGTTGTAGTCCTTCCTGCCCCCCTCACCTTGATAGTATCCAGCGGGTGTCCCACGAAGACCAAGCAGATGCCTCCGAAACCACCCGTGAAGAAGTTTTTTACAGGGCTAATAGGTGCCTGGGGGGACTTAGGTTGTTCCGCCATGGCTGCTTCGGAAGCGAGATTGCTCAACACAAACTCTCCCAGCTTTTGGCTTCGCCACCTCTCCAAGCAACCTTTACCCTGCTTTTCCTTCCCCAACCAGGCGGAAAAAAGGAGGACCTCCGAGATGCCTAGAGTGGCTGCTATTGTTCCTGCTTCCGCCACCCATAATCTATTCTATACCTACCCTGGAGAGACTTGCTATTATATTAGCAAGTTGTTCCATAAGAAGCTGCTGGTGTTTTTGCAGTTTCTATTGTTCCCTGTTAAATATATATGTCTCTTCCTTCAGAAGTTAGTGCCAAATCTTTGTCTCAGCCTTGCTTCCTTTTCATACAAAAATCACACAATGACCAAGGGGTCCCTCTCTCTTCCCCTGTCCCTACAGGACAGGGTAGGTCCGCAGTCCAAAAATTGGGACTTTTTTAAAACGCCGCGGGACGCGGGACAAATTGTTAAAAATCGGGACTGTCCCACCAAAAGCGGGACGTCTGGTCATGTTGGTTTAAATATACGTGCCTTAGGTGTGATCTTCAGGGAAAAATTGGCAAATTGAAGACAACTCCACTAATAATAGAATTGGCAATATAAATACCCTTTGTCTCTTGTGAACACCATCAGATGTACAATCTATATGCACACATTCAAAGCACATTTGTTTATTTTTAGTGAATCCTTTACATCTCTTATCATAAGGTATCACCATCATTTTCAGCCAGTTTTTAACAGAACAAAGGCTTTTTTAATATATCAAAAGCAATGTAATGTTGGCCCAGAGAGTGCATTCATCACTAATATATTTGCAGTGCAGACTGGCTGTCTCTTGGCCAAAGGAGAAATGATCAAATATTTCCAAGTATTTTTCTTTGTTTTAAGGTAGTTAAAGAGAGAGGAGCCGCTAATCTGGATCAGTGCCATGGCCAGTTTAATTCTTTTTCCTTATGCAAGCTAGTGCATGCCAAATATTTTCAATTGTATCTCCTACTGTGCCTCACTAGTGGCCTTGCTGGCAAAGACTGATAGAAACTGAAGTCTAAACACTGGGTGGCCACCAGATTGTCTTTTCCCACCTTAGTTCATTTTCCATCTTTAGTTAAATTTCTATTATACATAGGTGAAAGAGAAAGGATCTATACTTGCTTTATGATGTCCATATTTGACAGAACTTTTGACAAGATTTAGGAAAGTAATATTGGGAAAGAAAGTTAAGCCTTCTCTTCCGGCCTAGGACTGATGTAATTACACATATACAAACATGAAGAGTACTTTTAAGCAAAGAAAGATGGATCTTTAACTCAGTTTTCCATCTTGGTGTTGTCTGATATCAGTCACTGCTTCAATGTTTTTAGCATGGGAAAGAGTCTACACCAGGGTTGTCAAACCTGCGGATGCGTCATGTGCTGGCCACGCCTGGTTTAGTAAAGTGGGGGGGGGGAAGTCTCAATATAAGAGCCTTGGTAGTACAGTGGTCTAAGGCACCCTGTTATTAAGCTGGTTATTAAGACCAGCTGCCTGCAATTACTGCAGGTTCAAATCTCGCCAAGGCTCAAGGTTGACTCAGCCTTCCATCCTTTCTAAGGTACTGTAGGTAGATTGAGGACCCAGTTGTGGGGGCAATAAGCTGACTTTGTATAAATATACAAAAGGATGAAGGCTATTGCTGAGCACATTGTAAGCCGCCCTGAGTCTCCGGAGAAGGGCAGCATATAAATCAAATTAAAAAAAAAAAAAAGTCATATGACACCGTGGTGACAACAGGTTTGACACCCCTGGTCTATACCTATAAAGATAAGAAATACAGAGGTAATAGATCTCTCTGTGATCCTCTATAGAAGGGATCATAGGAAACGCTCTATCAAATCCTGTACATGTTAATAGCGGTGTTCTCCAAGGCAGTGTTTTAGGTCCAACATCCTTCATACTTTACATAAATGGCCTTTGTGATCATATTAAAAGCAACTGTGTTCTCTTCGCTGATGATGTTAAACTATTCAACACCACCAACAATGCAACAACCCTTCAAAAAGACCTTGACTATGTGTCAGATTGGTCTAACAAGTGGCAACTTCAAATCTCAACCAACAAATGCTCTGTCTTGCACATTGGCAAAAAAAAAAAAAAAATCAAAACATAAAATACAAATTAGATGGATATGACCTTGTAGATGACCCTCACTCTGTCAAGAACCTTGGAATACTCATTTCTAAAGATCTAAGTGCCAGACCCCACTGTAACAACATTGCCAAAAAGACATTAAGAATTGTTAACCTAATCTTGCATAGCGTCTTCTCTGGTAGTAATGTACTACTAACTAGAGCATACAAAACATTTGCTAGATCAATTCTTGAATACAGCTCATCTGTCTGGAACTCGCACTGCATATCGGACATAAATACAATCGAGAGAGTCCAGAGATATTTTATAAGAAGAGTCCTCCATTCCTCTAACCACAATAAAATACCTTATATCACCAGACTCCAAATTTTGGGCTAAGACAACTTAGAACTACGCTGACTTCAGTCTGACCTAAGCATAGTACATAAAATTATCTGCCACAATGTCCTTTTTGTCAATGACTACTTCAGCTTCAACCACAACAATACACAAGCAAATAATAGATACAAATGCAAGGTAAACCGCTCCAAACTCAATTGTAGAAAATATGACTTCAGTAACAGAGTGGTCAATGCCTGGAATGCACTACCTGACTCAGTAGTTTCTTCCCCAAACCGCCAAAACTTTAACCATAAATTGTTTACTGTTGACCTTACCCAATTCTTAAGAGGTCTGTAAGGAACGTGCATAAGTGCACCAGTGTGCCTTCCATTCCTGTCCTAATATTCCTTTTTACTTACTCTTTTCATGTATTCAAATTATGTTTATACTTTTACCTGTTATCTTAAATATGTTTGACAAATAAACTTATGATTATGATTATGATCATATGTAGAAGCCTGTTAGAAAACATATTGAACTTTGAACATACTGTAAATTTGTTACAGTATGTTACAGAAGATTCCCAACAGTACCACGAATAACAAATGGATCCTAGACAAATCAACCTACAATACAGGTAGTCCTCAACTTACGAACACAGTTGATCCCAAAATTTCTGTTACTAAGTGAGACATTTGTTAAGTGAGTTTTGCTCTATTTTACAATTTTTCTTGCCACAGTTGTTAAGTGAATCACTACAGTTGTTAATTTAGTAACACTGTTTAAATGAATCTGGCTTCCCCATTGACTTTGCTCATCAGAAGGTCACAAAAGATGATCATATAACTCCAGGACACTGCAACCGTCCTAAATATGAGTCAGTTGCCAAGGATCTGAATTTTGTTCACATGAACATGGGGATGCTGCAAGGATCATAAGTGTACAAAATAGTCATGTCACTTTTTTTAGTGCCATTGTAACTTGGAATGGTCACTAAATGAACTACTTGTAATCACTTAAGGCACAGAAAATCAGGATAAGACATCATACTTCTGACATTTTTAACTTAGGACAGGTGAAGAGCCAGCTCCCTTTAGAGGTCCATAATTCTGGGACAGTTAAAAGGAAAGAGATGAAGAGGAAAAGAGGATGGATGAACTTGATTACAGTGACAATCAATCCAGTTTTGGGGCATCTGAAAGGTTAAATTGGAGGCAGAATATCCTAGAGAAGGTCTATATGTGGTTCTTAATGTTCATTTCTAGATAAATCTTTGGCTCCTTTGTAACAAACTTAAATTTTGTTTTAATTCCACCAATTGTGGAAATAATTGTAGGTCCTGGATATGGAGGCAATCTACTTACCACATGTAAATGTCAGGACATTTTACTATCCATAAAGACAGGCAGTGGTTCTTCATAACAAGTATAGTAAAACAGAAGATAGGCATACAATAAATAAGTGTATGACTGCGTAAGCATCAGTTATCTATTTGCTTGAAGCTAAGCGTCAATGATAAGAGGTAACTGTTGATTCTTTAACATTCTTGTAAATATGTCTTACTGATTAATAGTTCTGGTCAAAGACAAGATTGCAACTCGTCTCAAATTGATATCAGAAATGGTGGTAAGAAGGAATGTGCAGGAAAACAAAGACTTCACTAAATATTCTCTACAATATTGTGACTGGTTGCACGACTTCTGGGATGATTTCCAAGAGAGGAAACATAGCCTGAAGAAAATGTACAATTGTGACTAGGAAGCCCATGAAATTAGAAATGAATCTGGCATTGGAATTAATCGTTTTAAGGGAAAAAGTGAACTGGGAACTATTCTGAAGACCTGGCAAGTGATGAATAACCCGATGTGCAGGAAGGACTGTTACTTTTGGCAAAGAGATGAAACAAACTGTATGAGAATCATTTAAATTAAATGTTTTGATGACAGAGCACAGAATAGAAATAGAAATGGATCTATGAAAAAATTTAATGTGATTATCAGACTATGCTGACATAACATAGGGAATTGGTCCATTTTTTGTAAAGAAAGCCAGAGAAAAGGGAAGAAAAATATGAATTAGCAAAACCATTAAGTGTTCCAACAGACCAATTTGCAAAAGCAACACAGATTGTAGTGTAGTTATTGGTTTAAATACGATCATTCTTCATTTATTCTGTATTCCTCTGCCCATGGATGCAAGCTATATGCACTAGTCCATCATCCCAAATTGAGTCCCGTCCAGATGCATTAGGGCTACAATTTCCAGTCTAACCAAGCAAATTCTGGAGTTGTAATTCTAAAACTCCAGTGTTCCCCTGCTCTTATCTTCCTCCCATCCCACCACCCAGGGGTCCCATTCCCTTCTTAAAAATTTAGCCTTCTTGAAAATGGAGCTTTCCAAACATTGTTGAGAGTAGGCACTTGCTTGCATAGTGGCACAAGGCTCCTTCTTTAAGAAATCTGAGCCTTTCAGCAGCTGGGCACCTCTGTCAGAAGCTGCGAGAAACAGAAAGGTAATTTGGGTTCTGCTGGCCCTGATGTTGGCTGAGGAGCAGGCCAAGCCGTACAAGCTGCAAAAGCTTTGTGAGCATCAGTAGCCCCTGAGCCTGCCTGAGGCTCCCTTGGGGGGTTAAGTGACTGGGTTGGGAACAGGCCCAATGCTTATACGGACCCAATGGGGGTGAAGGCAGGCAAAATGGATCTGCCTATCCAAGTGGAACCTTGGATCCCAAAGCAGTCAGTAAAGGGTAATGATTACATATTCAGCTAGCCATGTTAAAACATAAAATTCTGCTGGACCTTTGTCCAGTTTTTTTATCTTCACTACTGATTAAAGAAAAAATGTAAACAATATTTGGAGACAAACAGCTTTTTAATCACATACAGAAGAGAAAGTACAGGTAGTCTTCAATTTACAACAGTTCACTTTGTGACTGTTTTAAATTGCGACAACACTAAAAAGTGACTTATGACCATTTTTCACACTTAACAACCATTGCAGCATCCCCATGGTCACGTGATCAAAATTCGGATGCTTGGCATATTTATGACAGTTGCAGTGTTCCAAGGTCATGTGATCACTTTCTGAGATCTTCAATCTGCAAATAATGCATTTATTATTTATTTATTTATTAATTCAATTTGTATGCCGCCCTTCTCTGAAGACTCAGGGCGGCTCACAATGCATTTAAAATCATTATAAAAAACATTTCAAAAATTAAAAACATTAAAACTCATTCACACCATTCATGGCAGGATCACGCCGGATCGCAAGAGCGAGATCAACGGTCCCAGGCCTGCCAGAAAAGCCAGGTCTTCACCGCTTTTCGGAAGGCCAATAGGGTGGGGATGGTCTGGACTTCAGGAGGTAACTGGTTCCAGAGAGCTGGGGCAGCCACAGAGAAGGCCCTCCCCCGCGGGCCCACCAGCCGGCATTGTTTAGCTGAGGGGACCCAGAGGAGACCAACTCTTACCTATTTGTTTAATAGGTAGTCCTCTACTTATGACCAGTGGTGCTTCAACTCCTTCCACTGGCCCAGTGTTTCTTAACCTTGGTAGCTTGAAGATGGGTGGACTTCAACTGCCAGAATCCACCAACCAGCAGCACTGGCTGGGGGATTCTGGGAGTTGAAGTCCACCCATTTTCAAGCTTCCAAGGTTGAGAAACACGGCACTAGCCTATCTCTCCCCATCTATGCCCTGTACCCTGCCTTGTTGGGCAGCAAGCAGCTCCAGAAGCATGGAGCCCTGGGGAACCTCATCTGCCCCAGTCCACTCCACCTACAGTAATACCAGTAAGCATTCATTTGCCCAACTGCCTTTTTTGCTGGTTTTTTGCATTGAATTTTCACTTTTTCTGCCCAGCCACTGCAGCCAAAGCACAAGGGCTTTGCTGCCTTTTCTGTCTCCTTTTTGTGTGCCTTGCCTGACTGCAACTCCTTCAAGAAAGTGTACTTTTTCCTAATAACTTGTCCTAAGAAACTGTCCTAAGAAATAATATTTTAACTATTTTAAGAAATTACAATCATATTCCTATATACATTTTGGAAATTGCACAGCTCTACTATGTACAACTATATAAATGACATATATGGTTTATTTACAACCCTTGCATTCATTCTCAAGGTTGACCCAAAAGGACATTAATTGAATTGTAAGCTGACCAAAAGAAGTTTGTGATTTTTTTTTCATCAGAATGGCTTGTACTCATATGAAAAATTCTTTTGTAATAATGTGTTTCATGTAATAATGTAAGTCAGAATTTGCAGTCCAAATATGGCAGCCTATGATACAAGTCATGATTTTTTTATTCTAGAATCATCTAATGAATCTTTCAAGATTACAAGGGTACTAAAAGCTAAAAACCCATATTAAATTGAAAACAAAGGGATATTAAAGTACATTCAGATGAATATTACTGGTACATAGTTTCTGCCAAACTGTAGGTTAATTGCAAATAACTTTGTATATACATTATCTTTACTTTTGTAACATCCAAAAAAATCTAAATCTATTTTAACCATACCTATTTCAGTTAATTAAGTTCTTGTGTGATCCATCAACAAATGGATTCAAGAAATTTACTTGCATACTTTGGACCTATACTTGCCTTGCCAGATTCCTGACCTTCATTGCTTTGAAAAAAATAAATAAATAACAGATCAGCCCAACACATTCTCAGTGCAGCTGCAAAATAAATAAATAAATAAATAAAGTGGGACAGCTGGGTCCTGATTTAGATGAATAAAATACTATAAAAGGGATAGCATAGTGTTAAGGTATATTTATTCGTTTGATTGTATCATAGTGAAGTATTTATTTGTAAGCATCGTTAGAAAGCAAATAAAAGTCATTAACAAAACTCCCATAAGATTTATTTTTAGATCTCAGGATCTTCAAGATTCTTGTCAATCAGAACTTTGATTTTGAATGCAACAGTTGTGTGAGATGTCACAACAGCTGCAAGGCACTCACATAAAAAAGTAGCTAGATTATTTCATTGACATGTAGGCTAAATACATCTTAGTGCAAAAAAAATAAAGAACCCAACTGCTTAGTATGCATATTTGCTTCATTTTAGAACAGTGACTCATACATAGTAACACAGCATTCAGTTATTCAGGATACCAAAAACTTAAGCTATGACTTCATCATGGTCTAGTGAAAGAGGTCTTTTGAAGGAAAAATGCTTTGAGTATTTTTGGTCAAGAATATTTTGTTGTTGCTGCTGTTTAAATATATCATATCCTTTCTTATATTTCACTATTCCCACAACACAGGTGAGCTTCAAAGATAATTTGCCAATGATTATTTATACCACAGTCTATGCATTTACTCCTTAGCAGTGGTGGGTTGCTCTCAGTTTGCCCTGGTTCTCCCCGGTTCAGGCAAACCGGTAGCGGCAGCGGCAGGAGGCTCCACCCACCCACCCAGACTTCATAAAAAATGCTCCATGCAGGCGCAGAAGCACTGTGCGCTTGCAAAGCGAGTGTGCCTGCCCACCCGCTACCGATAGCGAACTGGTAGCACTGGGATTTGAAACCCACTACTGCTCCTTAGGGCAGTGTTTTTCAGCCTGAACAACTTCAAGATGTGTAGATTTCAATTTCCAGAATTCCCTGACCAGTATGGTTGCTGGGAATTATAGGAATTAAAGTCCACATATCTTAAAGTTTCTGAGATTGAGAAATACTCTTTTAGGGCAATAACTATGAAATAAGGATGGGAAAGTTGTTGCTTCTTAGATGTGGATGAATGAACTCAGCAGTACAGCCAATGTGGCTATTATAGGGAGAGGGACACTGAACTTTATTCAAATAAAACTGGGGAAGAAGTTTTATCTATCCTAATGTCCTATTTGTAAAATTAAAAAAAAAAAAACCTTCCAACAATGCCACAGCAAATATTGTGAGAAAAGTACTAGAAAGATTATGAATTAGACAGATAATTCACAGACAATTTAGACAGTATAAAAACCATAATGTTTTTCTTTCTTTGTGTATTAGAAGCTAATCATGTTTCCATATGTAACATTTGTTAGACAAACACAATCATTCTGTCTTCAGCTTAATAAAAATTGAGTTCATTATTACTGATTTAGATCTGCACCATTACACATATAATGTCATGCATTCCTCTGATTAGCAATTAAACATTCATTCTGATATAATCAAATACAGTTATTATTGGCAGAGAATAAAATGACTCATCTATTTCTTTCCATCTTAAAAATTTTTTTGTTGAAATCTTCAAAGATGATCACTAACCCAATAAGATAATATCATCTCTCTGTTTTTTTCTCTCTGTGTGTGTCTATATATCTGTCTGTCTGTCCATCCGTCCATCCTCCCATCCGTCCACCCATCCACTAACCCACCCACCCACCCACCTATCTATCTATCTATCTATCTATCTATCTATCTATCTATCTATCTATCTATCTATCTATCTATTATCTATATTTATATCTATATATCAAAAAATTTAGCTAAAACATTTAAAATAAATATTTCCAGACTAAATATGCAGCCTAACCACCTTTATTTGTAATAACAGAATCATAGTGTTGAAGGGGATCTTGGAAGTTCTACTCCAAGCCCCTGTAAAAGGGCAGAAATCACCAAAGTATCCCAGGCAAATGCTCTTCAATCTTTGTTTGAAAACCTCCAAAGATAGAGCATCCATGACTCCAAGAGGGAGACTTTTCCACTGCTTAATAGCTCTAGGGGACTACGGACTATGGATAATAATACGGATAATAAATCCACACCCTCTTTCTGTGACAGCTCTTCATGTATTGCTATCCATTTCTCCTTTAGCCTTCTCTTCTTTAGCCTAAACAGTTCCAATTATTTTAACTAGTTTAGCCTCCTCTTTGTTAATGTTCTCTGCAACAAAGATTGAATTAAAGCTGATGGCATATATCAGTGGTTCAAAAGCCCCATTGGGGCTGCCACAGAGAGGAGGGAGCTATTTTCAAGCTATTTTCCAAAGTACCTGAAGGCCAGACAAGGAATAATGGATGGAAATTGAACAAGGAAAGAGTCAACCTGGAAATGAGAAATTTTCTGACAGTGAGAACAACCAATGGAACAGCTTGCCTTCAGAAGTTGTGGGAGCTTCATCACTGGAGGCTTTCAAGAAGAGAACTGCCACCTGTCAGAAATGGTAGGGTCTCCTGCATGGGCGGGGGATAGGACTAGATGACCTACAAGGTCCCTTCCAACTCAATCTGTTCAATTTCTGTTAAAAATTACCACGTACATCCAGTTGTCATCTCAAAAATATTTGTTCTGTAATATTTTTTCCATAATATTTATTTAAGACCAGAAAATAATTGCTAGCTCTAAGAGTAAATGGGAATTGGACAATTTGGAAATTGTATTATATTAGTATTATAACTGTTATGGTACATTATTGTGGACTATAGGTGATAAAGATGGAAGACACCCATAGCTCAGGTACTAAATTTTAGAGCGGCCTACCTTATCTAATACTAAGCTGGAAGGCAACACAGTATTGGATTGTATCGAAACTCAAGTGTAGCTATCATGGACAAAGATTGTGATAACAAAGATGATTAATACTGAAGTACAATACATTTTAAAATCAATAATATAGGAACAGAGGAGCTATTTTTGATAGTGCTGTCAGCAGCATTTGTTCCCAATAGTTCCCAGTAGATGTTGTCCTAGCCTCCTTGAGAATATGCATGAAGAAATCTAATCAGTATATCATTTTAGTAACCAAAAGTTTCCCAATAAACAATTACTACTAATTTGCCTTGCTGCTTAAAATAAACATAGTGTCTTCCATGTGTTATATGCAACTGTGAAAAAGAAGTCCATATTTCTAAAAAAGAGAAGGACCTCTTCAGTATACCATTTAAAACCTTTCATTCATATTGTTCCACTGAGAAGTAAGCAGAAGCTTTTAAAAGATATTGTGAAATACATAAAGGAACTTGCATGAAGCAATGTTTCATAAATGTATGGGAATGTTTCCATTAAAAGAGGAACCTGAAATTTGAGAAACCAAAAATATACTAGCTAAATTCTATTTTGGAAGGATATTTTAAAATGGGTGACAACTTGTACAAAAAAAGGGGGGTGGGTGGGAGAGGGAGAACAACTTGCCAAATAATAATCATTTAATACAAATATGGTTGGTTTGTGCACAACTTAGTATTTTATGCCAATCCAACCAATTGTAGTTTATTCTAAACCAAGTTTTCCTTTCAAATGGCTAGTTTTGAATAGTATTTAAATATGCTGCACTAAAATATTTTCAACTAGAGCTTGACATAACTTCTTTTTGGTGGCCTCCTGTATAGGTCTTTCATTCCTTTGTAGATGGTACAATATGAAGTCTTAAGGGACATATTTCAAGTTATGTGATATAGTTTTTCACTGTGTGGGCTTGGTGTCCCCCTCATTTTAATTGATTATTTTGTTTCATCTTGAAATAAGATATTGCATGAGAACTTGTAATAGGATAGCACATATGATGCAATTCTGATGAAGGGACATGACTCCTACTGTCCTTCAATAGTATTCCATGGATCTGGAAAACCAATTACATATTTGGCTCTAGGTCTCAGCTCTTAAGCTGCACAATTACATAGTGTGTAACATTCCTGTAAACACAAGATTCAAGATCGGGCTGTGAACCTTACATGGAAATGTATATACAATCCATACTATCTATATATAGCACTAGCCAGTCATCAGTGAACTGATGTATCACTGACAAGGACAGAATATAGTGATATATCAATAATCAAGGTAGGGATTCATATCTGCCATGGCTAGATAGACAGCCTTATAATAAAAAGCCTAAATTTTCACTAAAGTAATCATTAAAATATATTTTCCCTACATTCCTTCAGGATTAATCAGTGGGCAGAAACACAAGGCAATAGTGTGTAAAGTTGAATGTGACAGCATTGGAAAAAGATGGAACAAGAGCCAAAAATGGTGATTTTGTTTCGTCCATATATTTTTCAATTAACCCCTTTTTCCTACTCCATGGGCTGACAAGGTAGCCCTCCTCACTTTTTTCCAGACATTGAAATTAATCATTTGCAAAGCATAAATTAAAAAAAATCAAATAAATTAAATTCTCCCATTCTATACATATTTACCTGTGACGTAAATGCTATTTTACTTCCCTCTGTTTGTGTATGCTCACGCATTGGCATGCACCCAGGCATACACATTTACACACACACACGGAGAGGGAGAGACAGAGAGAGTGAAAGGCAGAAGGGATTGGATTGAAAATAAGCCAATCTACAATTCAGTATGAGGATAAGTAAAATGTATCCTTTCATTATCTGCTGTACTAATCTTTTGATACCAAGGAAGCCATTTTGTGCATTTTGTAGTCAAAACATTAGGAATCTAGGGACAATGATGACTAGAACTGCACCTAGCACCTCTATGCCAATCAATACTCTACCCAATAAGAGGAAGCAATGTGCCATGCAACATGTTAACAACATATTATGTGTTCATCATGAATGTCATAGTCATTACAGGAATGGCACTCTGTTTTTCCCTTTTTCTACAATACTAGGCTACATTTGAACTACAAAACACAAGAACACAAGGTGAGTATTCTCAGAAAAACTATTTGAAAACAAAACCAAGGGGGGGATTTGCTTACTGACTTATTCCTATTCTAATTCCATTTTTCTGTTCAGCTGTTAGAGTTCAGGACAGTTATCCATATCAACACTATAGGAAACATTGTAATTATTCTCAGTCATCTAGGTCATAGTTCTTCTTCCTCAAGTAAGAAAACCCAGTCCAGTTGCCTTTTGAAAAAGCACCTTTGAGATTACCATTCTAACATTTAATGTTAACATATAGGAGGATGTCAGGTTGTTGTTCTGGTTCAGTCACTAAGTTGTGTCCAATTCTGTGATCCAATGGACCATGCATGCCAGGCTCTCTGGCCTCACTGTCTCCTAGAATCTACCCAAATTCATGTCCATTGCCTCAATTACACTATCTATGCATCTCATCCTCTGCTGTCCCCTTCTCCTTTTGCCTTCAATATTTTCCAAAATCAAGGTATTTTCTTCTCTTCTCTCAGCTCTCTTCTCATTTGGTGACCAAAGTATTTGAATTTCAGATATTTGTAAGGCTCATCACACAGCCTTTTTTTGCCATGGTGCCCACTCACTGAAACATTATCTGCTTAACCCAACAATATTAGGTTTGCCCCAACCTCCTGGCCTTCACCTACAGAGTGGGTGTGCCCAGAAATACTTCTTTAATAGATTTTTGTGGCCACCCAGTTTAAATGTATGGCTTTGGGTAACTCACAAATTAAGTTATAAATTCCCAACACCCAGAACAGTGGACCCAGAAAATTAGTCCATTAGGACTTCAAGTCTTCAAGGTTCTATGGGAGGCAAGGAAGTTGGGGCCAACCTAATGATGTTGGTTTAAGCAGATAATGTTTCAGTGAATGGGCACCATGGCACCATGGCAGGAAACACTCTCCTTCTGGGTTCAACCAATTTATATTCCCTTAGCCGATACTACTAATAGTATGACTCCTGATGGTCTGGATAGGATGGGTAGATAATAACTAGAAAGAGAAAGTTCTGTAAGTCACATATGCTGAAACTGGCACCATTAACCACCACATTGCCATATTCTATGCTAGCTGAAGCTTTTAGTACTAGGACCTTTCTTATTAATCTGGTCCTCCACTACATAAAAAATACCGACATAGAAAGAAATTTACAGGATAGTCATAAAAAAATTAGGATTGTCCTTGGAAGTTTTGCAAGAAATATTTTATAAAAATGGTAATATAGGTAAAATGACAAAAGCTGATTGAAAGAAAAAAGAGCAATATGGCATTAAGATCATCACCATAAACAGATCTGTAATGGGATTAAGAAAACACTTAAGGAATCATGGTAATTAAAATGCTTTGACATTTCCCCCATAGCATTTTACTGAAAGAAAGGGTCAGTTTTCTATCACCTTTGTTCTTAGCCACAAGGATAAGCCACAAAATGAACATCCTGTCGTTGACGTCTTTTAGTTGACGTTTTCTAGGAAGACAGTCATATTATCTCAGAACATTTTGTTTGTTCAACAATACATCTGCACTTAAAATTTTGAAAGACAAAATAGCTAACCCTCTTTATGTAAAACAATAAACAGTTTTCAAAGCTTAACGATGTAGACAAAACTCCTAGTGCTATGACCACAAATGTATCTATACATTAATCTAATACAGATTAAGAATAAAAAAAAATAAAGTTTTGCTTGCAAGTTTATTTTCTTTTATTAATGTAATTAATTTTTGAGATTGGTAGTACAAATGATAAAAACTGTTGTCAATTATCTTTTCTGCTTCTGTTACAAAGTTCTGACAATATTTTTCAGTCTGGATTCTTAATAACTGTTTCATCACTTGCTGTTGTTTTTTAAACAACTGTTTAAAATGATTCAGACAAAATATATGAACAAATTAATATTAATTTTGTATGGTAAATACTTGTGAAACTGCTTGTCGCTTTTAAATTGTTGTTTGCCCCTTATTATTTAAATAGCTTTAATTATTTAAAACCAATGGAAAACCAATGTCTGTGTATTATGTCCATGTGCACATGTGCACATGTGCACATCCATTTCATAAAATAAGAAGGCAAAAAACAAAACTTAAGTTTAACACTAGAAAAGTAGTATCAAACACATAACAAACTAGCAATGCCAGGAATAAAGTCAGCTGCAAATTTTATTAACAAGCTATTCAGCTTAGTAATAAGAATCAAGGCCGGATGAAGCCAACATATGCTTCAGTCACAATATGACCTCTACCTGTAGAAAGTTGGAAAAGGGATCAAACTGAGCTCAAGGTGTGAATGCAAAAGAACAAAGATGTTCTTTGTTCTGTACAGGATTTAAGTGTTCTTGTGTTCCTTTTTTGTATACCAGAATGTGCTGTCCCATCAGTGCATCAATCAAGTATATCCACTAATTTTGTCTGTCTCATGCCTTTTTCTCCATCAAATGGGTAATTAGTGGTTGATGGTTACCTCTGCAAATTTAAATATCAACCAATATCAATAAGGATGTTGTACCAATTAATCATATTTTCTTATTTTGACAATCTCTTTTTGGCAGGTGAAAACTTTTGGACATTTTGTTTACCCTTTAGTAGTGGTGAAGAAAAAAACAACAAAACTCTTTAAATTGATAGGAATATATTGGAATAGATTATGTTTCTTTCCATCATATTGTATACATTTATGGTTCGATACACAGTCAGCCAGAGTGGATTGGCACTTTTGTCTTCTTATCAAGTGCTTTCTAAGGACCTGGAACAGGCAGATGTGGATATTTGATGGTATTACAGATATTAAAATAGATAGATAGATAGATAGATAGATAGATAGATAGATAGATGATAGATGGTAGGTAGGTCTGTCTGTCTGTCTATCTGTCTGTCTGTCTGTCTAGATATAATCAGGGGTGTCAAACTCGATTTCATTGATCACCACATCATGTGTTTGACCTCGGAAGGCCAGAGAGGGAGTGGCCGGAGTTTGGCGTGGCCATGGTGGGCGTTTGACACAGGCTCAAGATGCATTTTCCCCCTTCTCTTCTTTCTTTCCACAGCTCTTTACTATAACCATTTTCCTATCTCTTCTACCAGATATTACTGGCAAACATTTATTACTTATTCTTGATACTCCACTAAACTTTTTATTTCTATATTTATACCTCATTGTTTAATAGTAAATTGCTTTTCCATCCAGAAAAGCTATTTATGCTATTGTATTTTTATTATTCAACTAATAATAAAAATACAATAGCATAAATAACATGATAATACAAAATCTAACAGGAGAGTAAATTTCCAGGATAGTAAATAGAAATAGCTGTCAAATTTAGATACAGAATAGGAAACAGAATAGAATACAGAATACAGAATAGATTGTTCTGTGGACCTACAGAATGTAAAATTTGCCATTAAACTATAGTATTAACATACAATGTTGTTTGTTTTCTATCCAGATCAGGCACTTAACTGAGGCCACATAACTGTAATCCAGTCCAAGCCAGTCCTCCTGCAGCACTCTGCAGCACTCTGCAGCACTCTGCTGGCCAAAAACAATCCACAGACCATTTTGGCCGGCAGAGGCACCGTCCTTTGATATTTCCAGGCCAGTCCCATGGGCCAGATCTAAGCATCCCATGGGCTGGATCCAGCCTGCAGGCTTTGAGTTTGACACCCCTGATATAGATATTTAATATAGATATAAAGCAGGATACAAACTGTTCAACTAAAGCCACCTTTTCCAACTGACTGATGGAGAATTTGTCAATGCCAGTGGTATTCAAGTGGTGCCCCAGTTGTTTTGGGATTGCACCAAGCCATCTATTATTATTGGTACTACCCTTGCTTGCCTTTGTCACAGTTGTTCTATTTTAATTTGCAGGTCTTTATATTTTGTTACCTTCTCCAATTGTTTCTCTTCTATTCTGTTGTTTCTACGTGCTGCCATGTCTGCTATGAAAGCACACTGTTGATAAGAGAGACAAACGTTTTTGTCTTTCTTATTGACAATTGTCAGTCTGAGGTGTTATATTGCAGGTGGTGTTTGAATTCTAAAGTCCCAGAGCACTTTAGCTTCTTCATTTTCTATGATTTTCTATGACTTTCAATATTTTATGTTCTCATAAGTTGTTGCTTACAGGAAAATGATATTTCTTGCAGATATTCCATTATTGTATTTTGTCATTGTCATTGCAGGTTCTGACCAATTCTGGAGAACCAGTAGCAGAAATTTTGAGTAGTTCAGAGAATCAGTAGTAAAAATTCTGACTGTCCTGGCCCTCATCTATTTTCTGCCTCCCGAGTCCCAGCTGATCAGGAAGAAATGGAGATTTTGCAGTAACCTTCCCCTGCATTGGGGAGGGAATGGAGAATTTGCAGTAACCTTCCCCTGGAGTGGGGTGGGAATGGAAATTTTACCGTATCCTTCCCCTGCCACGCCCATCAAGCCATGCTCACAAAGCCATGCCACACCCACAAAGCCACACCCACAGAACCAGTAGTAAAAATTTTGAAACCCACCACTGCATTGCTTGTAGTCAATCTGTATCTTCTTGCAGCAGCTAACCAAATGGTCCAGTATTTCTTCAGTTTCTTTACATAGGCACACTTGCTTTCTGTTGCTATCTTCTCAATTCTGACTTTATATGCATTTGTTCTTAAGGCTTGGTTTTATGCAGCAAGAATTAGCCCTTCGGTCTCTTGCCTCACATTTTCTGCCCTTAGCCATTGCCAGATCTTTTTATTATCTGTACCAGCCATACTTTTTCTTCCCATGCCTCCATTTTGTTCTTTATTTGTTCTTTCTTATATGCCAGTTTAGTTTTTCCAGTAGTCAGTAAGCCTTGCTGATATACTAGTTTTAGCATATCTTCTTCACTATCCTTCACATATTCTTCCAATGCCTTTTTTCTTCTTCTTAACTGTCTGGTGTATTTGCAACATTGTGTGCCCACTTATTTTCCTTGGTAGGTAGGTAGTCTGTCAACACTGTGATGATGAAGGACACAATCCATTGTTATTATTTTTCTGATCTTTCTATTTGGGCTTTTAGTTCTGTTTCAGTCTACTCCACTATTCCAGTTGTGTATCTAATTACTGGAATTACCATGTGTTTATTGCCTGATGGTATTTCCTCCACTGAGTTTAGATTTTGAGATGTTCTTCATTCTCTTGATATATTCACTTCTAACTTTTTTCTTGACTTCAGTGTACTTGATCTCAGCTTGGAGAATGCACAGGTATTTGTAGTAGTTATCAACTTCATCCAAGCTCTTGATGTTAGTTCCCTAGGGCATCTTCAGTTTTCACTATTTTTTCCTTTTCCACTCCCCCTCCTCCTTTCTCCCTTCTCCTTCTCCTTCCCCTTCCCCTTCTTCTCTTCTCCTCCTTCTCTTCCTCTCCCCTCCTCCTCTTTTCCCTGTAATTTAGGATTGTTCTTGATTAATTCAGATTTCCAGAATATGTTGCAATTCTTGCATTCTCAATGGGGTGACGTTCACAAGTGTATCAGTAAAATAGCAGCAGAAAGCAGCTGATTTGGATTCATCTGTTTTCTTCATTATTCAGACCTAGGTGGGGTTTTTTTGACCAGTCATGTTATCATTGAAGTGCGAAGATCAACAGTTTTGGAACAGGGTTTAAGGGCATTCTTAACACAAGTCCTCTGAAGGGCAAAAATCCTACAGTAATGAGTGAAGGTACTTTTTTGTGTACGTTTGAAATAATTGGACTGCTTTGTATAATATGTTGTGATATAAAGAAACCACCTAACACACATACAATGGTTATTTTTTAAACGTTTCACAAATAATGTGGAGATTATGTTAAAACCACAGGCCTATGGATATGTCAGATTATGAAAGCAAATAATTAGGGGTCAAATCTGCATCTATATATATGGACCAGGGACCCATTGTGTACTGTGTCTGGACTGACGACAAACTTCCAGAGCACCATTCTATACCAGTAAAACTCCCATAAAGTTGTTTTCTGGATTTCTTCAACTCATATGCAGTAATATTGTTTTAGTAAGGCTTTACTTCTAAGCAATATCTGAAGGGGAAAACTGCAACTCTTTCAACATTGCTCAAGGACAAATTCTCTAACCTCTTTGCTGGACACTTTGGAAACTGTGCTAACCTTTCTTCATTTCTGCTATCTCTGCCTTAAACAGGGTCATAAAAAATATTTTTTAGAAATGTTTGCCATGAAATCTATGAACCCATCTGGATGAACCTTTGTGAAGTTAACATCCTTGAAAAGTTCTAGTGAAGCAGCTGCAGGCATGTCCATTATAGTCTCTGGTTTCTGTAGTTGCTGTGGTTTCCTCTATTATGAATCAGAACTTATTTGCTTTTGTATCTGAATTTTAAGCCACAAAATTTGAATCAAATCAAATTGAATGAATATTTATTTTGAATCAGAGCTTAATTTTTTAAGCTCGTCTAACTTTGGTTTCTAAGGTCTTCTACTAAGGCCTCTAATAGTCTTGGTGTCATAATTTCAAAGTCATACTTTGCTTAATTATAATTTATTGAATAAGCCACCATTGATAGTTCTACATCATATGTTTAGCCCCTTATCATTGTTTAAAAATCTGATGGCTGAGTTCACATTACACAATAAACAAGCTAAATTGCATTTGCCAGTTTAGAAATACATCTGTATATACAGTATATATAGGTTCCTTACAGTAATGTCTATTTTGTATATCTACTAATGATGCTAAATTGAACTTTTAACTTGTTATCTGTGGACCTAAATTATAGCCCAAGTCTTCCAATAGTGAAAGGTGTATGTGGAATGGTGGTGGTAGAAATCAGACTTCAAGATGTACCATTCTTTATATGTCTGGCCTATGAACATCCAATCACTCCTGATGCATCAGCATAGAAATACAAAATTTACAAACTCTTGCTTTCATCTTAATTTAATTTAATTTAATTTAATTTAATTTAATTTAATTTAATTTAATTTAATTTAATTTTCAATTTATATACCGCCCTTCTCCCTGAGGACTCAGGGTGGTGTACAGCCAAGATAAGAACATAGAATACAAATACTAAAAACAATTAAAAATATATATAAATTTGGCCCGAAAGTTAAGAAGTCACAAACTGATTAAAAGAATTTAAAAATTTCTTCTTAAGCCAGCTGGGATTGCTGGAAAAGATGGGTTTTAAGGGCACAACGGAAGGCATTGAGGTCATGGATTCTCCTTATCTCTGGGGGCAACTGATTCCAGAGGGTGGGAGCCCCCACCGAGAAGGCCCTCCCCCTGGGGGTCACCAGCCTACATTGTTTGGCTGATGGCACCCTGAGGAGGCCCTCTCTGTGGGAGCGCACGGGTTGATGGGAGGTCGTCGGTAGCAGCAGGCGGTCTCGCAGATAGCTAGGCCCTATGCCTATCTTGGACTAGATATTTTCATAAATGTTCAATCTTCTTTAATTTTTTTATTATAGTTTATTATAATTGGAGACTGATAAAGAAATCACAGATTTCCTAATTTAATAGATAAATCTGATTGAAATTTGAGACCAGTTTACAAGATGTAATGCTTTAGAATTCATTACTGTACAAAATTATTTGACACATGCCAAGTAAATAAAATGATTAACATGTTTCAAAGCTCAACATTTTAATTATATTGTCAATCCCTCATGAAAGACATTGTATGCAAATGTCTCTAATATACTTTTACATTTGCATGAACTGCCCATTAGCTTAGGGATCTTTGAAGCACATTAAAGCAATATTTTTCAAATTTGGCAACTCTAAAATGTGAGGTTTTCAATTCCCAGAATTCCCAGCCAGCAGTTGTGAAGTTTGAAAAAGCCTGCATTAGAGCAAAAAATACATTTATACAAAATATTAGTTTGAGGATAATACAACTAATCATTTGCATTATAAAACAAGGATGGGCTCTCCCAAGCCTACAGTTATAGATGACAACGCTGTTTCAAAGTGGCATGAAATATTAAGCAAAACAGTGCAACAGATTTAAAGACATATGACATTGCAGATGTAATAAAATACTGTTTCCCAGCAACAGTTAAGCAGAAACAGACTACATCTGATTCTGAAAGTCTGGTCCTTGTGAATAGTAACCAATAATAGAGAGGCCAAAGGTTTCTCTAATAATGTTTTAAAGCATTTAAATTAGTGGTCAGTACCATAGAATAATAACTTAGAACAACATAAAATAACAGACTTGGAAGGGACCTTTGAGGTCTTCTAGTCCAACCCTCTGTTTAAGCTGGAGACCCTATATGATTTCAGCAAATGGCTGTCCAGTGTCATCTTAAAGACCTCCAAAGATGGAGGTCTTTAAGACGACCTCCTACAGTTTTTGAAGGCCATTCCACTGGTTAATTGTTCTCCCTGTCAGGAAATTTTTTCTTAGTTCTAAGTCGCTTTTCTCCTGGTCCTAGGAGAACCATTGTTCTTGCATTGTTCTTGCAAGAACCATTGTTCTTGCTTTCCAGTGCTTTGAAAAATAGGTTGACTCCAGTGGTGGGTTCCAAATTTTTTTACTTCCGGTTCTGTGGGCTTATTTGGTGGGTGTGGCTTGGTGCTCATCTGACTGGGTGAGCATGGCTAGGCGGTCACGATCCTAGTTCCCACTACGAGGATTCCCCCATCCGGACCTGTATTCCATACAACTCTGAACCCTTAAGGCAAACCAAATACAAGTGGTCCTCGCTTAATGGCTGGTTGCTTAGCAAGTGTCCTAATTTACGACTGACCTTCCCAGAGCTACTTGACCTGATTTTGGAGTTTTGACAGCCATGCACACACACACACTCACACAAACACACTTACACTTATGACCAGTTACAACATCCCACAGTCATATGACTAAGGTTTTCTATGTTTTTTGCCAGTTTCCAACAACTCCTTCTCCCTCTCTCTCTCATCTTCTTTCTCTTTTTCTCATTTCTCTCTCATCTCTTTCTCTTTCTCCCTTTCTCCCTATCTCTCTCTTTCATCTCATCTCCTCTCTCACATCTCTTTTTCTTTCATTTCTCTCATCTCTTTCTTTCTTTCTCCCTATCTCTCTCTCTTTCTCATCTCTCTCTCTCATCTCTCTCTCTTCTCTCTCTCTCTCTCTCTTTCCCTCCCTTCCTCTTTCTTTCTGTCCCCGGGGGTGGGGAGGAACCTCTGAACTGGTGCTGGGTGGTGAGAATATGACATCTGGAGGCTGACAAGCCACGTACTGAAGCCAGGTGGGGGCAAGCCTGCAAAAATATCTCGGCACTATGAGTGCTTCTAGTTAAGAGGCAGAGGAGCACAGTGGGAGAAGGTTTGTTGGGTATCAGAGGGGCAGCAAGCATTTCATGGCTCCTAAGGGGGGTTGAGCCTCCCCACTCACATCTTTGCCTGAGGGCATTGCTGGCAGCCGCTTCCTGCATTTCAGGAGGTCTGTGCTTTTCCCACTGCTGCTCAGCCTCCAGGATGCATGGAGGCAGGAGGTGGCAGTTTCATTCACTACCTGTGAGCTCCAGGTGGCAAGCAGCCAAGCAAGCAAGCCAGCAATCTGCTGGCTGCCTGTAATCTGCAATTTACTCGTGAGCACCATTGGCCTTTCTCCCTGCCTCTCTTGTCCTCACAAGTAAACTGCAGTAGGAATCTCAAATACGGATGAGAATGAATGTTTGTCTGGTAGCTGCTGGCTGGAGTTACTAAACAGGTGGCCAAACTAAGTGCCTGAAGGACCCCATCCCCTCACTGAGAGTCCAGGCAACTTGACGATTGGCGAGCGGCTGGGGTCCTTGAGAGATGGAGTTCTCAGTGGGCTGATCTACCGCTGGCTACAACACAATCTTTATTCTCATCTGTATTTGAGATTCCTAGCTAGGGCTGACTTCGACAGCTTTTCTCTGTCAGAGTGCTCCCTGGATGTGGCTTACAGCTCTGAGCCCAAAGCAGCAGGAGGCATGGGCTGCCTTGGTGCCACCAACTTTGGGCTCTTAGCAGTCTGCAGAGGATGCACTCAAATTGGCGCCGAGACCAGGGTCCCAGAAGACTTTTATGGCTTTTTTTTTGCTTTGCAGAAACAGAGATGGGTGGGAGGCCCCAGAGCACACAGACCACAGCACAGCACTCTCCTGAGGGATGCCCACCCCCCTGTCCACCTCCCTAGTCTGGCTGGTGATCTCTCATTTGCTTCCCTTGCAGGCAAGCCGGCTTCGGCAACCTCATGGAGAGGACTCTGGCACAGAGAAACACCCACTGAAGCAACTGCCTTTTCTCTCTGACTTCTGTTCGCAGAAAGAAGGAAGAGGCAGAGGTGGCAGCAGCAGTGGCAGCAGAAGGAGGTGACTGCTTCACAGCAGCATGGTTTCACCTGGTTCTCTTCACCTGGCTCTCCTTTACCGGCCCCAGACCTAGCCCCACTTCCTCCCACACCACCACCTGCTTACCTTCCACGGTCCTGTCGCTGCTGGAAAGTGGCTGGCAAAGAAGCCTCTTTGCAAGCCATTTTCTCCGCAGGCCTCTGAAAAGTACTGGCAGAAAAAGCTGTTGTCACCATGTTCTTCGCGCATGCGCATCCGATTGAACTTGCAAGGCAATGGGATGCGCATGCGCAAAGAACATGGCAGCAGCAAACATGGCAAGCGACCGGGCTACTGGTTCGGGAGTGTGGCCAGCCGGCCATTGCTACCGGTTCTGGGACCTTGGCCAAATTTTCGCCAATGGTTCACATGAACTGGTGCGAACCAGTAGCAACCCACCACTGGTTGACTCCATCTTCTTTGTGGCAGAATCTCAAATATTGAAATATTGTTATCATGTCACTCCTAATCCTTCTTTTTTCTAGCCATACTCAATTCCTGCAGCCATTCTTCATGTGTTATAGTCTCCAGTTCACTAGTCATGTTTGTTACTCTCCTTGGTAGGGAATTCTACAGTTTATCATTTGAGTGAAGCAAATTTAAGTATCCTTTACCCCACAACTTATCAATGTAAAAATCACTTATAACAGTACATTAAATGTTTTCTGAATTAAAAAGAGAAGCTCATTTTAATTTATTTCTGAATATACTTCTGCCCAGTGAAGCAGCATAATTTTTCAGTGGCTAACCCATTAGCAGAATATTTTCTTTCTACATAGTTGGCATAACCCCAAGACATTCAGGCTAAGGAATATTTTCTTCCCAACAGCTGTTGCTTGCTGTTGTGCTGCTTCATATCTTGATATTCTCATCTTCGTTTCTCATGATTTGCCAGTATTTCACATCAACACATAAGCTTCCATGCACATTCATCATATGACAGCAGTTATAAATCAATAATACCACCCAGCTGTGAAAGATTTTATTACCATCACTGTCTGAGATATGCATTAGTATGAACTGCCATTCCAAATATCTTGGATGTAATGTCATTTGGTCAAGAGAGGTAGAGGGAAAGACACAGTTGCCAAAAGTGATATACTGCAAACCTTTTAATGCACTGGTGGCAGTTATCAGAATGAATCCACATAGTGAACCTCCTTCTCTGTTCTCAAGGAATGGGATCAAATATTTATTTATCATAATTATTTATGTTCTGCTTTCTAGAATAACAATTCTTGTACATAAAACACTATAAATATTAAATAAATAATTTTTAGGAAGTTGGGTGACAATGATACCAGGGTGGCAGTGAATGATGGTGCCTGCCTTCCTTTTCATTCTGTCTTCAGGCAATTTTAGTATGGAAAAGTTGATGATAATAGCCCTGTTGGAGGCAAGAGTCAAGGAAGAAAAATGTTTAAGATTCACATAACTTGCATTCTGCTCCACTGCTTCCATTGCCATTGCCTACAGTCAGTTACAAAACAACAGTCTACTATTTATTCAAAATTTATTTCTATATCCCTAGACAATGATTGATTAAGGCACAGTATATTTTGGTTAAATATGATTTAATTGATGTGTGAAGTGAAACACTTATACCTTAATGTCAATCTATAAATCAGGCCTTGAGTTCTTTGAGAACCTATGGTTAAAATTAGCCAAAATTTAGTATGTTGTTAGAAACATACGAACAAGATGAACAAAAATGGTAGAAATAGTTCGACAGTCTTGATTTTGCAGTTTTATCAGTTCAAGTGAAGATAGAAGACATGGATGATATTAATGAAATTATTTTAAATATTTCAGACACTTGACAACAATTTGAAAACGGAGTAGCTTTATTAAAATTTCTTGCAAACCTTCATATAAATTATTTTTTAAACTTCTCCTTTGTGGATAGATCTTATTCTGAATTTGTGGATAGATCTTATTCTGAATAAATTCTGGGTACAGGATTTATTCAACAGATTAGTAGGAGAAATGCATGAAGTATTCCCAGATATTGAACTGAGGTATATGCCTACACTTTTCAGATATTATATCCTTACAATGCACACACACACACGAGCGTGTGCATGCACACGCACGCACACACATGCACAAAGGAAAAAATTGCAGATATAGAAAAACCTTGGTTATGAGAATAAAACCAATTACATTTTTATTGGGAATATCTTTTGATTATAAAGAACAAAAAGAGGAAAGACATCATAGTTCAGATACTGTACACCAGAGTTTCTTAGTCTTGACAATTTTAATATGTGTGTTGACTTCAACTCCCATCATGCTAATTGGATAATTCTGGGAGTTGAGCTCCACATGTATTAAAATTGCTCATATTGAGAAACAGTGCTCTACACCACACAGAATTTATGTTAGCATTCATAACAAATGTCAATATAAAATGCATTAAAATTTAGGGAATGGGAAAATTAAGAAAAAACCTTTTGGCACTGAAGTGACTTCCAACTAGATCCTGGTAGCTGAACTGAGCTCCCTGAAAATAGCATCAAGAATAACAGAAACCTTACCTACCCCTTCTGGCTTCTGTAGGTCAGACAGCAGGAAACCCTGGATAAAGGTTTCTGGTAAAATTTTGAATGTACAAAGACGGAAATATGGAGACAGGTCATCTTTTTCACCCCCAGTTAATAACTCATAGGATTGAGCAACTAACATTTTTTTCATAAATGAGCAATGGTCTCTGTTTCTAATTCTTTTTCAGAAAGATAGCAATTTCCTCATTCTTGTTTAAGTCTAAAAATACAGGCAGTGCAGTTATACTAATCTCTTTCTTATGGAGCAGTGTGAAAATAATCTGAACTGGTTACTGAACATCTTTCAGAAAAGGAACTGTTAATAGTTAGGAAAAGGTGTTCCCAATCCCCACTCCAACTTCTCCCTAATTCCAATTTGATGACTTTGTTGCTGAAATGAGTAATTTACCCTTCTAAAAAAATCAAAATGTCTTTTTACTCAACATCCTCAAAGGGAAGGAATTTCTTTAAATGATTCCAATTAGGTATTACCAAATAAGCATAATCTTTAAATTAAAAAATGGGAAAATAGTTGCATTGACAAGATGAGTCAACATAAAGTAAAAGAAAAAAAAAATAACAGCTAGATGCATGTAAAATCTACAAACTCTCCATTTTTGCTCAACTGAAGATCAAATAACTAAATAACTTTCACTAGACTTTGGTCAACTAGACCAAACTAGACTTTGGTCAAATAAGAGTTCATAAACTTTGCTATAGTTAGGAAAAATACTACTCTTTAAATAAAAATATAATTTGCATTTCTCTTTCTCTCTCTCTCTGTCTCTCTGCCTGCCTGTCTGTCTCTCTTGTTGTGTGTGTGTGTGTGTGTGTGTGTGTGTGTGTGTGTGAAAGAGAGAGAAAGAGAGAGAGAGAGAGAAAGAGAGATCATGAGGGGTCATGATCATGCCAGTGTCAATCACAAAGATGAAAAGTAATATTTAATCAATAAAGATATAGCAATAGCACTTACTTATCTATTGTTTCATAGTGCTTTACAGCCCTCTTTACAGAGTCATAATATTCTCCCCAAGAATCTGGGTCCTCATTTTACCAACCTTGGAAGGATGGAAGGCTGAGTCAACCTTGAGCTGATGAGAATCGAACTGTCGAACTGCTGGCAGCTGGCAGTCAGCAGATGTAGCCTGCAGTACTGCGTTCTAACCACTGTGCCACCATGGCTCTTAGAAAGATATAGACAAAACTTATGACTGTAAGATGCAAAAGGGAGACAAATCTGATATTACAATTTCAGAACTTCAAGACTACTAAAAATGATAAGTAATAATACTTTTATGTGGGTTTTTCAATCAGATTTTGAAATGATTTATTTAAATTCTTACAGTAGACCGATCGAGCTATAAAGCTTTCCAATTTGTAAATGTCCATTAACAGACAAGAATCTGAATCCTACACATTAATATAATTTATGGAAACAAATGAAACACTGTGTAAAATTTTAAGGCCACATGCTAATAAAAAAAGTATCATTGTAATTTTGATAGTCCTGAGAATTGCTCAGAAAAATCCAACAAGTATTGAGCCACCTATTTTTCCCCCTTAGTTGACATATAGATTCTAATTTCTTGAAGGACTAAATTAAGTAAGATGCCATGAATACCTGATGGCTGGCTAAGGTGAATAATAAAATTTATAGACTCATCCTGAAAAAATGTTGGATGGAAGTTTCTAGCACTTTATAGAATAGAATAACTATTTGATATTCTTTAATTATGTATGCATGTATAATTAGACATGTTTCACAATAGCTGAAGATTTCAGAGGAATTAATTGTAGTTCCTATATCCATAACTTATTATAGGAAGCTGAAGAAAACTGAAGAAAAATTTAAGTAGCTTTTGTGATAATAAGTTGAATATCCTATCTAATAAAGCAGTGGAGGGTTAAATCAAATAACGTGCAATTAGTTTGCATGAAGTTCAAGTAAGATTAATAAAAATTGGTGGATATACTGGACCCTTTAAGCAAAGTTTATTAAGAATTGATTGCAAATACCATGAGGTTGGAAGTGAAATTCATGAGTTGGAATATTAATTAATGCTCTGTACTTGTCATACTACCACATTTAAAACTCAAATCGCAAATATTATAAGCCTAATAAGTGCCGTATGTAAATATATATGTGTTTCACTTGGCTGTACCCAAGTATTTTGAATCTCTTAGTAAATTAAAAAAATATAGACTTTTGAAGCATGGTATCCTGTTGAAAATAAATATTATATAATGCTAAAAGAAAAATTCTACTCTTGATCAGTAGGAATATGTATGCTTTTTATTTATTGATAACATAATTATTTTTCTGGCATCAAGAAAGATGTAGGTTAGAATAAAGACACGCATTTGGAAAATTAGAACATTCAATCAATTAGCCTTCTGAAACTTTTTTTAGTAACTGTTGTTCCTGAATCTGCTCATTGTTTTATGCAGTGTTCATATCATGAAACTGTATGAAAGTGATACTAATAGTATTTGAGCTCTTTCAGAATGAGTCTGTAGTGTTGTTTACAACCACTACAAGTTTATCTCAAAGAATACTGCACAACAAATATTTTGTTTCTGAACACTTTTGATTGTATCTAATAGATGTTGGGTTGTTAATCACAAAAATGACCTATAATTTAAATTATCATCTACCATTTTATAGAAATTTTCTCTTTATATTAATTTTTAAATTTTATATTACATATTATATATGTAATATAATATATATATATTACATATAAAATGCGTGAACAGCGTGACACCTGGGTGCCATACATTTCAGTACAAATAAAATAAAATAATATTATTAATCATAGTTATCACATTCATCCAGCTTATATATTTCTAATAGTAATACACATTTCTATCAAATTATAATCTTTCATTATTTCATATGGTTTAAACATACTAAATGCTACCCCTGTTCAATTTCTAAACCACCCTGTTATCATTACACTTATCTTATCTTATAAAAATGTGTATACTAATATTCCCCCTTCCTCTTATTTCTGTCTTTATTCTAACTTATATTCATGTGACCATTATATTAAAAGAAATTCCGTTTTTAGAGTGCTATTCTTCATTATTTCATTATTCAATATTTAAATATGAAATTCTAATACCAATCACAATATTATTTAATTCTATTCTTATTCTTTATATTCATCCAATCTATATGATTCCACTATTAATACACCTATTCATACCAACATAAAATATGTTCTTTCATCATTTTTTTAGTCATTATTTATCCTTCATTATTTCATTATTCAATATTTCAATATATTATTGTAATGCAAATCACAATATTATTTAAGCATACAAAATAACTCTTCATATTCTTGCTTTCATCCAATCTTTATGATTCTAGTATTAATACACATGCTTATATTAAAATATGTTCTTTTCATTATTTAATTACTTAGTGTTTACCAATCAGAATATTGTTTTTAGCTTGCCTATTCTAATTTCTCCTTATGCTACTATTATAAAAAAAGGAAAGAAAACAAAAAAAGAGGATTTTTCTTTCTTCTCTTTTTTCCTTCTTTTTCTTATCTGCCTTCTATCCATCATCTCTTGTCTGCATCAATACATTAATTCTTTTTCTTTTTTTTAACTTGCCTCCGATAGTCTTCTTTTAAATCTTTATCTCTGTCTATATCTATGTCTACATCCTACCTGGTCAATCTAAGTGTTTCTCCCATCCCTATCCTTTTCCACTGTCTAGCTTTAAAGTTATCAGCCCTATCCCCTGTCTCCCTTCCCAAAGTATCTTCCTGCTTCTCCCATTCTCTTTTCAGATCTCTTAAAATATTTTTCCCCTGGTTTGATTTATCAAACATTACTAATTTTATTAATGACTCCTCATTATCTTCTGTCAGTTGATTCCTCAATTCTATTTTTCCCTCTATTCCTTCTGCTAGCTCCTTCCTTTCTTGGGCATCTTGTTCATTACTTATTGTCCTTTATATGATGTTTTCCAATTTTTGATATATCCCATCCATTAATTCCACCATGGCCTTATGCTCTTTCTATATAATATCCTTTATGTTTTGGAACATAAAATTGATCTCGATCAAAGTTCTGCTTGTTTGCTCCTTCTGTTGCATCTTATCTTGTTTAATAAATTCCACTTTTAGTCAATAGCCCAACAACCATTTATTCCAACCTGAGGTTACTCTTCAAAGTATCCTCTGACCACAGTTCTTTATGTTCCATACCTAGTCAGTCAGGTCCCTTTATATAGTCCAGGGAGTTATCCAAGCCTCTTTTAGCCATCTTTCTAGATTCAGTCAAATATCATATATCATTTTATAGAAATTTTCTGTTTTTACATAATGGCAATGTACAGCCTTCAATATCTGTTGGCCATGATGCACATATGAAAGAAATATACAAAAACCTGGAACTGTTGCTGAAGCAGATTCAGTACAACTGGAATATCTATGGAGACATCTATAATGTCTCTGCTGCTGCAGCTCAGATATACCAAGTACTGTTGCTACATATGTGAATGGGACAGCCATGCAAGGGAGTTGCATTACATTAAAAGGAAATAATCACTCCAAAAGAATTTGGTTCCAGGACCGAAAAATGTGATACACAAACCCCTTATTAATACAACAAAGATACTTTTGCCAAACTTCATAAAAAAGTCAGACTAATGAAAAAATTTGTGAAAGTGATAAACAAGGATAAAGTTTTTCATTATTTGAGAGAGATGTTTCCAAGATGCCAAAATTAAGAAAGGCAGTTTGATTGGAATGAGATATGTCATCAATGACAAATAATTCAAAGGTCTGTTTATATGGCCAGAGATAATCTCCTGGAAAGAATCCAAGGAGCACCAAACTACATTCAGCTGGTGGCAAACTTCTTATAACATGAAGACTATGAAGTGCAACACGTCACTGAAGGTTCATTTTTTCCATTCACCTTGAACTCCCCTCCCTCCCAGAATCTAGGTGCAATCAGTGATGAACATGATGAAAGGTTTCTCCAGGATATTGCAACAGTGAAAAAACTATTTTAGGGCAACTAGAATCCATCAATGCTGACTGATTTTTGTTGGACACTGCAATGCATCAGGCACTGAGTACAAATGAAAAGGAATAGCAAAATAGTTTTAACCCTGATGAACTCATGCAGCATGTCAGATTATGTGGTTAAATACATTATAGTCATGAAATTTCAATTTCATGTTTCTCAAGATTCTTACATGATACAGTCATTCTGAAATCATCTTTCTCTTCATTTTGAAGGGATTGATGATAATCACCAAAAGCTTTTCAAAAAGCAAAACTTTTGAAAAAAATTGTTGTCCAGTGCTCATGCTAAGGATATAGAATTATGGATTTATCCCAAACTAAGAATCAGAAAAATAAAAAAACAAAAGCATAAATGGAATAGAAAGTCTTTCTTTATTTTTTACTGAATTTTGTATCATATATAATAATACCACACTGCAACTGAAATAGGTAGCTTGTTTAATGAACTTCAGAGGTTTAGGCATCTTATTTCCAAAAAATAACTTCTGACTAATTTAATTTTAGCTTATAACTAAATTAACTAATTCATTCTGCAGGAATTTACCTCATGACAGTCTTTTTTATTATTATTATCAGGCTTGATATACTATAATAGTTGAAATTATGTTGTTATTTTCTGAAAGTGTTATTTTCTGAAATGTTATTTTCTGAAAGTGAATTTATAAATGTTATTTTCTGAAAGTGAATGTTATTTTCTGAAAGTGAATTTATAAAAGGAAAAAATGAACTAAGAAAAAGGATGTTGTATTGTCTATACTTCATGAATATGCACTTAGAATAAACATACCAAAATCAATGAAAGGAGAAAGATTCCGTTGGTGACGTCAGCGTGATAGGAACTGAGGGGACAGCGCTCCGTTCCTAGGTCCCAATTTTCGGTCTGAAAGCTGAATTTTTTAGCTCTATTGACCACGAAGAGGTCAATAGATTAAAGAGAAAATCCTGAGGACCTCGGGAGTATCAAAAATTGCCCTGAAGGTTCAAGGAAAGTCCCTTAATTCAGCCCGGAAAAAAACCAACCTCTTGTCAGTTGGCCAGAACGCTGATGGTTGCTTTAAAAAAAAGGGAAGTGAGGATCGAGCAAACAGCATCAATAAGAATAACTAATTACTCTTATTCTGAAACATTTTAAATATTTAAAACAACGGATACATAACTAAAAAAGAAACTGATCGGCAAAGCAGAATTGTTAAGAAGAAACGGAGTGAAAGTATAATGGAGTGAGTTAACGAGGCTAATTGAAGTGTGAGGGGGCGAAACTGACAGGCAACGGAACTGAGGTTATTTTGAGGAAGCGCAACGGAGAGGTGTGGATTGGAAATAAAACACATAGTTATAGATTTACCAGACAGAAATTGGGAAATAGACAAAGATTATTCATTTGGGGAAAGGAATACAGATCCAAGTGTTGGACTTTTTTTTAAAAAAAGAACGGAGGTGGTGTGAAGACAATAAAGAAGAGACAAAGAAGAAACAGTATCTAGTTTCGGGAGTGACTGTGAGGGATTTAAAAACTTTGTAACGGTGGCAGAGCTTCAGTGAACAGATACTGTAACTATATTAGAGTATTAACTTGCAAATAAATAAAAAACATTGAGGCTCTGGAAGAGGTGTTTAAAATATTTTTAGAAGGCAAATTGAAGGACTTTGGAAACAATTACAAACTAGACGACTGAAAAGACACAAAACCAAGTGAGGATTGCAAAGACTTAAATTCTGGAACTTAATACAATGAAAGAAATTTATTTTATTGTTTGAGAGACTTAATTTATTTGAATTATTTTAATAATATTTTAAGTACTTTTATCTATTTATTTGTTTATTTATGTAATACTTAATGTTTTAATATAGAATATAGTATATAATATTATAGCCCAAATAGCATAAGGTTTAGTATTACTTAAGTTTAAATGTAAAATATATACTTTCTAATATATTCTGGAACTTAATACAATGAAAGAAATTTATTTTACTGTTTGAGAGACTTAATTTATTTGAATTATTTTAATTGAATTGTTTTAATAATATTTTAAGTACTTTTAAGTACTTTTATCTATTTATTTGTTTATTTATGTAATACTTAATGTTTTAATATAGAATATAGTATATAATATTATAGCCCAAATAGCATAAGGTTTAGGATTACTTAAGTTTAAACGTTAAATATATACTTTCTAATATAAGTAAGAAAAGTTGGAATATATAAGTTTTGAATAGATATAATAATATAACACATAGCATATCTGTTTTTTCTTATTTCTGTTTTATCTTATTTCCTATTCTAATAGTTTTTTATGGGACACAATTTAATATTAATTTAAAAATTGATATGGTGTTAAAAGAATGAATTGAAAATTGATTATTAATATTGATATATATTGAATAAGAATAAGAATAAATATATTAAAATTGATAAAATTTAATAGAGATATAACTAAAGATTTAATAGAACTTAATAGAATTAATAATATTTTTAAATAGAATATTTAATTTAGAAACTGAAATATGACTTGCTGAGATATCATATTTTATCCCTGTTCCTCATTTAAATTTAATTAATCCCTCATATAATGATATTATAGTTTGATTTACAGAAATTTGACTGTATTTGAAAACTAAACAAGTGATATTGGCTTCTGTAATTATCAGAAGGAAAATCTTACTATATACTATAGACAGTGCGTGAAAATTTGGGAACTATTAAATTAGAAAATTAAGATGACAACTACTGCCTCATTAATAATGACAAAACCAGGTAAAAAGGCAATAGCCAATCAAGCAATGTCTATTACATCATCAGCACAACAGAAAACAATAGACACAATGTTACTTCCAGAAAAAGAGAAATCTCCTCAATCAATTAACATCAAAAACATTCACTCAGTATTAGCAACGATACAAGAGAGTATGAACAAAACACAGGAATCAATTACTGATAATCATCAAGAAAGTAGGAAAAACCATGAGGATTTGAAAATGGACATAGGTGAAATTAAGGATAATCTAAAAAAATGGATAATAAGATGGGGAAAATTCAACAAAATATTGCTAAAAATGAACAACGGATCCAAAATATTGAAGATAAGATGGGCAAAGTAGAAAAAAAGATAGAAGAGTCAGAATGTGATCAAAAATAATAAACAAAGAACTGGAAGATTCAATTTCATTTTTAGAAATGGAAAAGGCATTATTTTACCTAAGATTTCAAAATATAATGGAAAACAGAGAGGAAGATTTGAGAGATGTAATGGTGGGAATTCTGGCTGAAGCAACGTTAAAGAATAAAGAAGAAATTAATAAGGAAATTGATGAAATCTATAGAATTTTCACAAATTACGCCCGAAGAAACAAGTTACCAAAAGAGGTTCATATTAGATTTGAAAGGAAGTTGGTGAAAGAGGAAATATACAAAAAAATGAGAGAAAAACCAATTATATATAAGGGAAAAGAAATAATTACATTAAAACAAATACCAAGAAGAATAAGAGAAACAAGGAAAAATTATAACTTTCTGACAACAGAATTACACAAACATAAAATAATGTTCCGGTGGTTAACGCCAGAAGGACTGCTTGTTTCATGGCAAGATAAAAAATATAAACTTGATACACTAGAGAAAGCACAGCAATTTTTTTATAGCAATTTTTTTCCTGAGGAAGAACAAGAATCTGAAACACAGCAAGAAATTGCAAATCAGGAGGACAAACCGAGAAAAATACAGCAAGAAGGAAGAAAAAGAGGGGAGAAAGAAAGAATGGAAAGAGAGGGAGCAAGGGATAAAATACAAATTACAGAAAAAAAACACTAGGAAAATAAGAACATCAAGAAAATAGAAATTTGAAATGGAGAAAGATTTAAAATTGATATCGATTAACATAAATGGACTAAACATTCCATCAAAGAGATCACGTATTTTTAGAAATTTACAAAAATTGAAGATAGATATTATAACATTACAAGAAGTTCATATTAAAAAACAACAGCACAGTTTATTAGAGAACAAACGATTAGGAAAACTTTATACAGCACTAACAGAACCAAAAAAGAGAGGTATAGCAATGTACATCCGGAATCATATACAATCAAAGCAATTATTTGCAGATGAGGAGGGTAGGATGCTGATGGTTGAAATTGAAACAGAAAAGAAGAAGATATTACTAGTATCACTTTATGCACCAAATGGAACCCAAATTGATTATTTTAAAAAGATGCACAACAAAATTAAGGAACTGGAATACCAAAACATATGCATAATTGGAGATTTTAATGCAATTGTAAACATAGAGAAGGACTATAAGAGTTGTAAACATAATAAATCCAGGAAAAAAACACTTCCAGAAACATTTTATGATATAGTAGAAGAATTTCAATTACAAGATGCCTGGAGGGAACTCAATTATAATAAACAACAATACACATTCTATTCAAATCCACATCAATCATGGTCCAGAATTGACATAGCTTGGATGACGGCAGACCTTATAGCAGACATTAAACAAATAGAAATTACAACGAACACATGGGCTGATCATAACCCCATTGAAATAACATGGAAGGGACACCAAAAGCGTAAAAGATGGATGATGGATAGAGATATTATAAATGACAAACAATATGTGGATATGATCCAAAAAGAATTGAAAATATTTCTACAAATTAATGTTAAAGAGCACACCAGTTTACAAAATCTATGGGACGCAACCAAGACATATATCAGAGGTTTAACAATTGCCTATACTGCACAAAAAAATAAAAACAAACAACAAATAAAACAAAATTTACAGACAATATTACATCAATATGAATTAGATCTACAGAAACAGCCATATAACCAAGAAATTAAGGAGAAAATAAGTTTAACAAGGCATAAATTAAATTTGGTCACAACAACAGAAATAGCAAGAAAAATAAAAATCGCTAAACAAAACCAATTTGAACATGCAAACAAAACCGGACGGTGGTTAGCATATAAATTGAAAATAGAAAAACAGAGGAATATTATAATACAGTTAAAAGATGTAGATGGTTGTTTATACCAGAATATTGAAGACAAAAAACGAATTGCAAAGGAATTTTTCAAAAACTTATATGCAAAGGAAGAGATTAGAGAAGAAAATATCATAGAATATTTAAATAAAATAAAGATTCAAGAATTAGAAGAAGAACATATAGAATTATTGAACAGACCAATCTCAATGTTAGAATTAATAGAAGCGAGGAAGAAACAAAAAAATAACAAGACACCGGGAACAGACGGTATACCGGCAGAGTTTTATAAGACATTCCAACAACCATTAGATGATATATTAATACAAGTTTTCAATGATGCATTAATGGAAGCTGAAATTCTGAAGTCATGGAATGAAACAATAATCACATTAATACCAAAACAAGATTCGGATCCCATGGAAATTAAAAATTATAGACCAATTTCTCTTCTCAACGTAGATTATAAACTATTCACATCAATTATAACGCAGAGATTGAAAAACCTAGTCAAATACTATATACATCCTGATCAAAATGGTTTTATTCCTGGAAGACAAATTCATAACAATACAAGAACAATTATTGACACTCTGGAATTCTATGAGCAAAAATCGGAAAACCAGTTAGCTCTAATTTTCCTAGATGCGCAAAAAGCGTTTGATAATCTCAACTGGACATTTCTATTAGCACAATTAGAAAAAATGAAATTTGGAGAAAGATTTATAAAAATGATTAAAAAGATATACAACACCCAAACAGCAAAAATACAAATTAATGGAGATACAACTGAACAATTTGATATAAAGAAAGGAGTGAGACAAGGAGGCCCATTATCTCCTATATTGTTTATATTAACATTGGAAATATTACTAGAAGAAATCAGGAAAGATACAGAAATAACTGGACTAAAAATAAAAAATCAAGAATATAAACTGCAAGCCTTTGCGGATGATATAGTATTCATTTTAGATAAACCCATACAATCTGGACCAAAATTAATGATAAAAGTACAACAATATGGAGAAGTAAAAACAAAAACAAAAAACTAAAATTTTAACAAAGAATCTTAACAAGTATCAAAAAGAAGAATTGGAAAATATATTAGGGATACAAACAGCAAAGAAAGTTAAATACTTAGGAATATGGATTACAAACAAAATATCAATGTTGAAGGAAGACAATTATATTAAATTGGCTAAACAAATAGAAAAGGATTTGGAAAGATGGGCAAAACTCCAATTGTCTCTTTTAGGCAAAATTGCTACCATTAAAATGAATATTCTGCCACGAGTGTTATACTTATTTAGGGTAATACCAGTAAACCCAGAAAGAACATATTTTAAAGATTTAGACAGAATGATATTAAAATTTATTTGGCAGGGAAAAAAGCAAGAATCAAATTAAAACATCTACAAGACAAAAGAGAGAGGGGGGGGGAATGGGACTCCCTGATTGGCAGAGTTATTACAAAGCCTCAGCGTTAATATGGATAAAAGATTGGATCGAACTCAAAAACATAAGAACATTAATATTGGAAGGTTTTGACTTAACAAGAGGTTGGCATGCATATCTTTGGGGAGAGAAAATTACAAAACAAGAACAATTTCGCAGACATATTGTAAGAGATAATCTGCTTAAAATATGGAATGAAATCAGAAAATATCACTATGATAGGATTCCTAGGTGGACTTCCATAATGGAAGCACATATTTATCCAAATACAATAGATACAAATAAATTAAAAACATATAAGGACATCTTAATTGAAGAAGGAAAACTAAAAACAAGAGAAGAATTGAGAATGCAAAATGTGGAAACAGAGTGGTGGTCATATTTGCAATTAAAATCCAGATATAAATCTGATATGGAAAAAACTGGAATTCAAATGGAACCAAATCAGTTGGATAAAATTTTATTAGGCCCCAATGAGAAATTAATAACCAAAATTTATAATTTTCTGTTGGAATATAAACTAGCAGAGGAAGTAGTTAAAGAGAATATGATCACATGGGCGACGAATTTTGGGTATGCAATAGAATTAAATAAGTGGGAAAAATTGTGGAAAAGTATTAATAAATTAACATTATCTGTACCATACAAAGAAAATGCTTATAAATTGTTCTATAGGTGGCATCTCCCACCGGCGCGAATTTCTAAAATGTTTCCCGGCACATCTCCACTCTGTTGGAAATGTAAAGCGCATAAAGGGACATACTATCATATATGGTGGTCATGTCCCAAAGCTAAAAAATTCTGGAACAATATAAAAATGCAACTGGAACAAATAATAACTCAAAAGATGCCATTAAAGCCAGAAAGTTATTTATTAGGAATACCTACAAGCAAATATGAAAAAGAAATAATATATTTAATAACACACATTTTGACTGCAGCAAGAATTATATACGCACAAAATTGGAAACAAGAAGAGGTCCCGACTCAAGAGAAATTAATATCCAAAATTATGGAATGCGCTGAGATGGATAAACATACCAAGGAGATCCAAGGAAAGGAAGAATCTGAATATTATCTGGTCTGGCAAAAATGGTATAAATGGTTAGAGGAAAGTGAAAAAAAAGAGAAGATGAAAGAAAGAAAAATTAAATAAAAGAAAAGATATCAATAGAGTAAAATAAATTTTTACATCAAATGAAATTTAAGAAAGAGACACGAGATATCAATAAAATAATATCATTATATAAGGTGAGAGAAATATTATATATTGAAGAATATAGGATATTGATATTGTAACAATTCAGATATTATAGGTAGATGTTATTAAGATGATGCTTGTTGTAAATTGTTTTAATTGCATTTATAAATGTATTATGTGGTTTCTTAAAGTAATAAAAGTTTAAAAATTAAAAAAAAAGGAGAAAGATTTGAAATAAAAAACATAAGCAATTTAACACAGTTCAGCAGAACAAGTAATCTTAGCCTAATGTTCAAAATTCAGATGTCTATCTTGGCATAATTTAGCAAATGACTTGGCATATAGATTTACAGCTGTGAAAAAGAAAAGTGCAATATTATTTATCATTTATCAAGTGACAATGCAATTTAGATATGTCTTCAAAAGTAATTCTACCGTTTCTCTGTCTTATTTGCAATCTTGCACTGAACTATATAGATGAAACAGAACTTTCTTCCCAAATAAATATGTAAAGAATGCACCAGTAATTTACAAATATGCTTTAACATTTATTCAATTCAGTCATTTTAAATAAACATTCATTTATGCTCTCTTTTTACTTATTGGCCTTTAAATTTCTCAGGGATTAGTTACATATATTCCCCACCCCCCCCAAAAAATGCAATTATCAGGAACAATGAGCTGTTTCCTAATGACAAACCAGGGAGTTTTCTTGAAGAAAACCCTGGGTCAACTGTGGCTAATTAATGCAGTCCACTTTGCGGAAAAGGTGTATCATGTAATTTTCAAAGCAGAATTTCCATAATTAAACATTCAGTACAGTCCACAGAAAGATTTGATATGACCTCAGTTGGGGTTGGGTAGTTTTCCACTGCTTGAAACACCACTAGATGGCACCTAAAAGTAAAGGCATGACTCCAGATAAATATGACTTTCTTGATAACAAATATCAGCAATTTAGAATTGTTGTGAAATCACTGGCGATCTTTCATGTAGTTAGCTTACTTTCTTTGAAAGCTAGCCAAGATTAGCTGGCTGCTTATATTTGCTATGACTAATGTGCCTAACAGCCACATTTTAAAAAGAGTAGTACAATATAAAATTATTGAAATATTTGAAGACAGAATCTCTCCATATTCTCACTTTTACCTGACCCAGTTGCTTCAGAACATGCAAATGTTGTAAAACTTGTTACATTATTTATTTATTTATTATTTTTATAAATTTGAAGGCAGGGGGCCTATGTCATGGTATGAAAATGGCAAGCTATTATTTACTTTCTGAAAGATTTGTGAAAATCTACATTCAGTAATAGGCTTCTATAACTGAGTTTAATAGTGAGATACCATGTCTATTGTCTATTGAATGGCAGAGAGGCAGTTTGAGGTAGTGGTTAATGTGCTGGCCTAGAAACCAGGAGACCCTGAATACCAGTCATACCTAAGGGATGAAAGCCCACAAAGTGATTTTGGGCCAATCATTAGTCATTAAATCTTATACAGTTCTTCAACTATTTTGGAATTTTACAGTATAGGATTGTGCATTTAAGCAGTTTCCTCAAAGTCCACCCACAAGAAAAATGCATACTGCCATGCAGGAAATTTTGCAATTACAGGTTCTCAATGCCATAAATATGTAAGCCTCACTGAAGCAATCAAATGACTAAATGATGTCTGGTAAGCAGAAACTGTTCTGTTCAGGCTAGAGTGGCTGCAAATCTCAATACAGCTAACGTTTATTTCTAACAGTGCACTTTATGCTGCAACATTCAACAACAGAACAGAGAGGAAGTCTGCCCACTTACAGCTCTTTTATACTCAGCTGTCAAACAGGCAGCCAATCAGGAACAAGACATGAATAGCTTAGTCCGCTATGGGAGCAGACCAGATGGAGGACTTAATATACAATACTGCTTCCCACCTAGTCCGTGCATGCGTAGTCTTTTAGATATGCTGGATTCGTCCAGATCTTCTGGCTTCTGTTGCTGCCGAGGTTTCTAGTTGGCCAGGGGCTTCTCTGGGTGAATTACCTTTTGTGGCTTTGACAAGGGGCTTATTGGAGGATGAACTGCAGGAGGGCTCTCTGGGGAGGACAGTAAGTCACTTGGTTTGTTAACACCAGGGTCGCCCAGCACCGTTTGCGTTGGGGTGTTGGTCTGTCTCGTGGGTGTTGCAATGGGAAAAGTTACAGGAGCTGCGGCCTCATTTGACAATGGTTGTGTTGAGGCATTCCATCGGGTCATAAATTGATCACAGTGGCAATGCCATAACTTACTATTGTTTAGCTCCACCCTATAAGAACAGGGCCCAGTTATTCCCACTATCTTGCCAAACAACCACAGGTGATGGCCTCCATAATTCCAGGGGTACACCGCATTCTCCATGTTAAAAGAATGGGGTGTGCCAGTAGAATCAAGGGGCTTAATGGGCAAGTACTGGGGGTGCAATCTGTCCAAAGTTGTCCTTAACTGCCTGCCCATGATTAATTCTACAGGCCTTTTGTTTGTAAGGGGGCAAGGTGTGGTGTGCTGCACTAAGAGATATTTGTCAACTTTTTCCTACCAATTCCCTGGGCCCATCCTCGCTAGTGCTTCTTTTGAGGATCGGACCATCTGCTCCACAAGGCCATGGAACAGCACAATTAGGCCATGGTGGATCTCTAGTCAGGCTAGAAACATCTTGAATGTGGTAGATGTTAGCTGTGGGCCATTGTCCGACATTAACAAGTCAGTAAGTGGCAAAAAGCCTCTGAAGGGCCCTAATGGCTGCTTCTGAAGTGATTGAAGACATTAATGTGAGTTCTAGCCACTTCGAATAAGCGTCTGCTACTACTAAGAAAACCTGCCCCTGGAATGGTCCGGCAAAATCGATATGTATACAGGACCATGGAGACATAGGGGTTTCCCATTCCCAGGCCTGTGACTTAGGTGGTAAGGATCTATCATTTTGGAACTAGTGGCAAGTAGATACCAATTCAATTATTTCCTGATCTAATTGGGCCACCACAGGTAACTCCGTCCCAGGGCCTTCATTCTCACAATGCCCGGGTGGCCCTGGTGCAGTGTCATAAGGACTGCATGTCTAAATGTGAGGGGGGGGACAACAACCCAGTGTCCCCAAAGAAGACAGCCTCTTTGGTTGGCAAGCTCATGCTGTCTAATCTTATATGGCTGTAACTCTGGGCTGACCGGCCTCTGTGGCCACCCTCTCTGTACCCAGTCCAAAACTTTGGATATTACCTGATCCCTTGCAGAATGTCTGGCAATATCAACGGCAGTTACCGGGAGGGGAAAGCTTTTGATCAGCAAGACAGACGAGGCAGGTGCAGGGTCCTCCACGGCTCTTCATTGGGGGCAACGGCTTAGTGCATTGGCATTGCAGAGGTGTTTTCCTGGGCAGTAAGCTAAGGTATAGTTCTATGCCACCAGGAACACAGTCCAGTGAGTCATTCACGACAAGAGGACTTGAGTCATTTCGTGGTCGCTGGCTAACAGTCCTAAGGGAGGCTTGTGATTGGTAATGAGTTTGAAATGGCATCCGTATTGATCATGGAATCTTTTGATTCCCGCTACTAATGCTAGGGCCTCTGTCAATTTGACTGTAGTTCCTTTCTGCAGTGGCCAGGGTTCACAAACAGAATGCTATGGGGGCTTCCATGCTGTTTGGAAATCTGTGGCTTAGGATGGTGCCCACTCCATACGGGGAGGTGTTGCAGGCCAGCAGCAGTGGTAGGTTGTCACTATATTGAGTGAGAAGAGCATTGGAAATTAACAAAAGCTTTGAAAGCTGAGGCCTCTTTCATGCCCCATTACCAAGAATACTTTAGATCAAGGAGTGTATGGAGAGGCTCCTCCATGGATGCCTTGTGTGGTAGAAAAATTACATAAAAATTCCAAAGCCCCAGGAAAGCCTGGAGTTCACTCTTACTGTTCGGTGCCAGTGCTTTCAGGATCGCATTTGTCTTTTCTGCTGTGGGGTGGATACCAAATCCATCAATGAAGAAACCCAGGAATTTGATCAGGGGTACTGCAATGTGGCATTTGTCCTGTTTCACCTTGAGACCAACGCGTTGGAATTGGTGGAGCACCTTTTGAAGCCTTGATATAAGTTCTGATTTGCTGGTGGCAGAGACCAGCACATCATTGAAGTAGGGTACGACCCGGGGATTCCTTGAAGGAGGTGTTCCATCAGGCTTTGGAAGAACCCCAGGTCCATGCTGACTCTGAATTGAAGGCGGTGGCATTTGAACACACCCCGGTGTGTGACAATCATCTGGGCCTCTGCGATGGCATCTTTGACAGGAAATTGCTGGTATGCCTGAGCCAAATCAAGTTTCGTGAAAATTGAGCAGATACCCAGTAAATGTAGGAGGTGCTGGACCCCGGGCACCGGATATGTGTGGGCTTGTAATGCACAATTAAGTGTGCATTTATAATCCGCATAGATGCGGATCGCTCCATTTGCTTTGATGAGAGTCACAATGGGTGTTTGTTTATTTATTTATTTATTTATTTATTTATTTTTAAATTTATATACCGCCTTTCTTCCTGAGGACTCAGGGCGGTGAACAGCCAAGTAAAAACATAAACTACAAACATTAAAATACAATTAAAAAGATATATATAAATTTGGCCCCATGATTAAAAACAATAACAGACAATTAAAAACATTTAAAAAAGTGTTAGGCCAGCCCGGCTTGCTGGAAAAAGAAGGTTTTAAGGGCACGGTGGAAGGCACCGAGGTCTTGGATTCTCCTTATCTCTGGGGGCAGCTGATTCCAGAGGGTAGGTGCCCCCACGGAGAAGGCCCTCCCCCTGGGGGTCACCAGCCTACATTGTTTGGCTGATGGCACCCCAAGGAGGCCCAAGGAGGCCCTCTCTGTCGATGGGAGGCCATCGGTAGCAGCAGGTGGTCTCGAAGATAACTAGGTCCTATGCCATGGAGCGCTTTAAACATGATAACCAACACCTTGAAGCGCACCCGGAAGACCACTGGGAGCCAGTGCAGCTCACACAGGAGAGGTGTTGTATGGGAGCGCCATGTGGCTCCCGTGACTAACCGCGTGGCCGCATTCTGGACCAGTTGGAGCGTCCGGGTGCTCTTCAAGGGGAGCCCCATGTAGAGAGCATTGCAGTAGTCCAGGTGAGAAGTGACGAGGGCATGAGTGACTGTGCACAGGGAATCCCGATCAAGAAAGGGCCGCAACTGGCGAATCAGGCGAACCTGGCAGAAGGTCCCCCTGGCTACAGCCGTCATATGTTTCTCCAAGGACAGCTGCGTATCCAGGAGGATTCCCAGATTGCGTGCCCTCTCCACGGGGGCCAAAGACTCACCCCCGATAGTCAGTGATGGAGTCAACTGACTATATCGGGATGCCGGGAACCACAGCCACTCAATCTTGGAAGGGTTGAGCTTGAGCCTGTTCCTCCCCATCCAGATCTGCACAGCCTCCAGGCACTGGGACATCACTTCAAGGGCATCATTGGGGTGGCCTGGGTTGGAGATGTATAGCTGGGTGTCATCAGCGTACTGATGGTACTTCACCCCAAAGCCACGGATGATCTTGCCCAGCGGCTTTACATAAATGTTGAACAGAAGGGGCAAGAGGACCGACCCCTGAGGGGTATAAGAGGCCTCGAGGTCGACTTTTGGCCCCCTGCCAACATGAACTGCGACCGGTCTGAGAGAAATGAGGAGAACCACCGTAACACAGTGCCCCCCATCCCCAACTCTTCCAACCGGTGCAGCATGATACCATGGTATCAAAAGCCACTGAGAGGTCTAACAGGGCCAGAACAGAGGAGCAACCCCTGTCCCGAGCCCTCCAGACATCATCTACCAACACAACCAATGCCGTTTCCATGCTGTGCCCGGGCCTGAAACCCGACTGGAACGGATCTAGATAAGATGTTTCCTCCAGGTACTGCGGAAACTGTCATGCGACCACACTCTTGACAACCTTCGCCACAAAGCGAAGGTTGGAGACAGGACGATAGTTGGCTAATACTGCCGGGTCCAGGGAAGGCTTCTTGAGGAGAGGCCTCACCACCGCCTCTTTCAAGGCCATGGGGAAGTAACCCTCACTCAATGAAGCGTTAATAATTCCCTGGAGCCAGCTTCGTGTAACCTCCTGGGAAGCCAGTACTAACCAGGAGGGACACGGATCCAGTAAACATGTGGCCGCACTAAGTCTCCCCAGAATCCTGTCCACGTCATCATGGGTCACAGAGTCAAACTCTTCCCAGATAACATTCTCAAGACTATTCCTCGCCACCCTGCCCGAATCTACCCAGTCAGAGTCCAAATCCCCCCAGATCTGAGCGATTTTGTCATACAGATATTGTTCGAAATCCTTGGCCCTGCCTTCCAAGGGGTCCTCCTGCGCTCCCGGGTGGAGCAGGGAGTGGGTTACCCTGAACAGGGCGGCCGGACAATTCTCTGATGATGCAATAAGAGCGGAAAAGTAATTAAACTTTGCCACTTTTATCGCCACTAAGTAGGTCTTAATATGTGACCTTACCAGTGTTCGGTCAGATTCAGCGAGACTGGCCCTCCAACCGCTCTCTAGATGTCTTTTCCGGCATTTCATCTCCCTCAGCTCCTCAGTGAACCAAGGTGAACCAGATGGAGGTGGACATGGGGTCAGCCACATCCATAGTATCCTGGAGCACCTTGAAGGTGCTCCAGGAAGGTTCCCATCTCACATGGTCAACTGGCTCAAGGATTCCCTGGGCGATGATTCTATCTAGTTCTGCATCTACTTTCAGCTTCAGTGCAAAGGACACTCGATGCAGCTTGAGTCGGCGAGATACCACTTGGGGGTCCAGGTTGAACGATACCGGAGTTCCGGCGTAGGTGCCCAATTTGCCATTGAAAACAGTGGGAAATTCCTTGATGAGTGATTTCAGCTCTGTGGAGTTGATGGAATTGATACCATGTGTAGTCAAACCCAGGGCCTCAAACCAATTCAGCCCTAGGACACTAGGTAATGATCCATCTATGACAACTAGCAGTAGACAACCTGAGGATTTCTTAAATTGAACCCTGAATTTACCACTGCCCACGATGGGAATCAAGCTTCCCTGGTAGTCTCTCAAAATGAGGGGCACGGTTTAAGACATCTTTTGGCAATCCTTGGCATGATCCACTTCAAGGTGCTCCAGGATACTATGGATGTGGCTGACCCCATGTCCACCTCCATCTGGCAAGGCGTTCCCTTAGTTTGGATTGTGAGGCAAATTTGCTGTGTGGTTTGGTGAACAACCACTGTGTCTTTCTCTGTGGGGTCATGCAAAATTGTTCAGCACTCATCTCGGGTTTTGACAGGTCTCTGAGGTGTATGTTTGTTGTATGGAAGTTGGGGTTGAGATGTTTGGACAGCCCAGTAGACCCTGGCTAGATGGCCCTTCCTCCACAATGATGGCAGATGGCATCTTTATAGTTGCAAGCCACTCATGGATGATTTCCCCCACAGCCCTTGCACCTGGCCTGGGATGCTATGATCTGGCCAGCTCTTTTCATCACCTCATTAAGGCGATTGGTGTCCTCCTCCTCATCAGAATCAGGTTCTGGGTTGGCTCCATTGTAATGAATGGCTGCTCCTCTCGATTTTGGTAGGCTCTGAATGTCAGCCAATGATTGGGTGGACATATCTGCCACACAGGCTTCTTTGAACATCGTCTGGAAGTTGAGGTCTTGTTTGGTTAGCAGCCAATGTTTATGGCGGTCATCCCTCACACCACTCACTAGATGGTCTAGGAGGTAATCATCCAAGTTCACAAACTCACAATGCAGGGCTGCTCTCCTCAGCATGGCCATGTATTGATTAATTGTTTCGCCTTCAGCTTGGTTCTTATGATAAAAAACTTGGCAAAGAGCGATCCTTGAGGGTACTGGGGCGTACTGGTTTTTTAACTTATTCATAAAGTTGTCCCAGGATCCTGAATGTATCGATTGTAGAGCATCAGCATCATGGCAGTCTCGAACATTTCTGTCCCACAGAAACTTAGGAAATAGGTGCACTTCCACTCACTTGACAGGTCCATGTAGGCATTAGTGATGAAGAAACATTCAAAACATTGCACATAGGCCTCTCACGATTCAGTGGCTGGGCTGAATGGAGGGAAATTATTATTATAACAATGTAGGCTGGTGACCCCCAGGGGGAGGGCCTTCTCTGTGGGGGCACCCACCCTCTGGAACCAACCGCCCCCAGAGATAAGAAGAATCCAAGACCTTGGTGCTTTCCGCCGTGCCCTTAAAACTTTCTTTTTTCAGCAAGCTGGGCTGGCTTAACACTTTTAAATGTTTTTAACTGGTTTGTCATTGTTTTTTAATTATGGGGCCAAATTTATATATATCTTTTTAATAGTATTTTAATGTTTGTAGTTTATGTTTTTATTTGGCTGTACACCGCCCTGAGTCCTCAGGGAGAAGGGCGGTATATAAACTTGATATAAAATAAAAATAAAAATAAATTTGACGTAGCCATTCTGTAATTTTTAGGCTATGGCTCTCTGTGTGATTAAAACAGGGAACAACTTCTCGTCGTTCATGAGGAATTGTGCACAAGTGACTCGTTCGTTAGTGCTTCAGCTTGATCTGTTTCCTCAGTTCAGCATCCCACCCTCGTCACCAGTGTTCTGTTTGGGCTAGAGTGGGTATAACAATAACTGAGGTGAGACAGATCTCAATACAATTAATGTTTATTTCTAACAGTGCACTTTACACGGCAACAGTCAACAACAGAACAGAGAGGAAGTCTGCCCGCTTGACAGCTCTTTTATATTAAGTTGTCAAACGTGCAGCAAATCAGGAACAAGACATGAATAGCTTGGCTCCGCTAGGGGAGCGGACCAGACGGAGGACTTACTACAAAACAGAAAAAATCCTCACCTTTGCTGAAAAAACAAGTCGTCAGGTCTGGTAAAGTTTCATCTCCAGTCAAAGAAACACATAATGGTGTCTGTAAACACATAATTGCATTTAACATTTGAAAGGCTGACTTTCTTCAAAGCTTCAAAGCTATATTGGATGAAGAAGTAATTGTTACAAAAACTAATGGATTTTAGAGGATGGGAAATGAAAAGGGTTAAAAATCAATCTTTTATGTTAGTTATTCCAAAGAGCAAAATGTACTTCAGGCATTTACAGCTGCAAGGCAACCCTGCAGAATTCATCCTTTTGCTTTCATGCCTAATATGGCCTACATGGATGTCCGCATTTATGGCAAGATGACAAATATTCAGTCTTCAAGAGATATTACTGAAAATATATCTCCCACCCACAAGAAAAATACACATAGTTGTGCAGGAAAAACTAATTTCAGAACACAAGAATGCATTTTCAAGATGAGCTGGAACTTAAAAAAGGGAAACAAACAACATTAGGAATGAATAAAATTTACTTTTTTTTAATGAAGAGGAAGAAAAAGAAATCCATTGATCTTCCTGAGTGACATCTCTATCATCTCATGCCAAAGGAAAGTCTCAAAAACCATAACAAAAATGAGTAAGTATTTAGAGAAAAAAACATAAAAGCATTTCCCATATTTGCATCACTGTTTAGGCTGAAGCCTCAGGATCTTATGACTGATATCAGACATTCCCCAAAGTTAAGCTAGTTGGGGTTATGTGGTTAATGTTTCCCCTGAAGAAAAAAAACACTGTATCTTCTAAAAGCTATTGGGACTGCTGCTCTGAATAAATTTGCCACTTCTGAGTGCCAAAAAAGAATACCTAATATATGCTTCTCAGTTTGACAACAACAGTACCATGAATGAACTAAGAGGTCATGCCCTAAAGAGTCTGAGACTGAGTTGAACTTTAGAAATGACTGAATCAATGCTATAAAACAAAGGCAAGTATGTGAAAGTTGAAAAGACATTTTAACAAAACTATGTATTTTATACAAGAACTTGAGACACAATCTCGTATGAAATACCCAAGTCTGTTCTATTTACAATATGATATTAATCATCCAATCATGTTATATACATTTTGTTTCTGCTGTTATTTTAAAATGATCATTTGGCTCATACCTGAACATCAAAATTATACCTACTTGTCTATTATTATTCTGGATAATTTTAGAGCTGGATTACTGTACTGTAACAAACTTCAAATTGGGTTGACAGAAACAATAGTTAGCTATTAGATGTTAACTGGGTCAGGTAAAAGTTATGTATTGTATAAGTACATGAAACAAGGGTGGGTAAGTTTTAATTCCAGATCACAAACTACAATTCCTAGCATGCTACCATCAATAGTTAGAAATGAAATTTTCCAGATCTCTTTCTAAACACAATATAAATGATTATGCCTATATATAAAAACAAAATCTACATCCAAATATTAACCTGTGTTATATCAAAAACATTTTTATTCCCAAATCAATGTTATTTCAGTGTGTAGGAATCTACATGGCACCTATCAAATTATTTCAAACTTGGCCATGCAATCATCTTTATTCCTGCCATCCTAGAACCCTGAGACCAATTAGAAAATTACATAACCAGTGCCCCCTCCAGATTACATTAAAGTTTCTTCTGTCCAGTCATGTCTGACTCTAGTGCTCATCTCTGTTGCTTAGCTGAAGGAGCCAGCATTATCCGAAGAGAATCTGTGTTCATGTAGTCAACATGATTATACATGGAATGCTGTTAACTTCCCACTGAAGTGGTAACTATTTATCTACTTGCATTTACATGCTTTTGGACAATGCAAATATTGTGATAGAGCTCTAACATGTAAACTACATCAATTAAACCTGTCGTCCTGCGTCCAAAACATATTGAAAAGGAGAAATGGGTTATTTGTATCCCGCCCTTCCCCTCTGTTTTCAGTACATGTTATGTGCAGTTGTTTCATTGTTTTCCATAAACTTTGAGCTCCTGCCACAAATCACAGCAGTTTGGCCAACAACCAAGAATGTGCTATTTCTACATATCCTGTAAATTCCCTTGGAAGACTATAATGGCATGACATTTTGCATCCAAGCACTCTTTTTTTCCAGAAGCTGTATCAAGCAAGTTGCAACTTATTGGTTGCAGTGTAAGGTTTCTATATACATAGGAGAATAACAGAATACTTGAATCAAGAGCTTGCAAGGTGGAATAAGGCAAGGGTTTGTAACACACTGCTTATATAAATAGGGGATAAGTTTGATAGTTTCTTACAGAGTTTGTGAAAGTGATGAAAGGATTAACATTAGATTTATTGACAAAGTGACTATGAAAATCTTTAAAAAGGCTTTGAGTTCAGGCAAGGGAGGTGACAATCCAATGAAATGACCTGCCACCAATCCAATATAGCTTCAGAATCACAAATCACAAAGAAAGTTTGGACATTTGAGTACTTTGCCAGAAAGCAGGAAGAAAACAAATTACCTAGTCATGGACAATATGAATGTAAGAGTGTAGCGATAGTATGAGAGTAGTACCAAACTTTGGCTGAAAGTGCCATTATTAAATGACCCCAGAAGACGAAGGAATCTTCTGCCACTTCGCCATGATGTGCTAGTGAAAGTAGTAAAATAATAGCAAGTTGATAAAAATGATGTAGAACACATTTCAGAAGAATAGATGGTCATTCTAAAGCCCAAAATTACTTTGTCTTGTAATTATGTATCCAGAAAAAATAAGCACTAAAATCCTCTATACAGAAGTGAAGAAATTCACAAGAAACAAAAACTTCAGAGTGTTTATTTGCTGTCTGTCAAATATAAAACATATAAACAGTATATTACTTCCCCACAGAAACTTTTCCAATTGTTGAACAAAGCTGACATTACTGTTAAGCAGAATGAAGCAACTGCTTTTGGCAATTCAGCTTCCGGGCCCTTTCTCCTGAACTGCCCAGACATTCCCTTCTGCTGGAGAAAGAAACTCATTGTGCCAGGCAGCCTTTCTTCTGCCTTCAGATCAAATTGGCTTCCTTGGTTGTGATGGAGCTCACTCATTGTTATCTAAAAATAAGATTCAGTTGCCAGTGAGTCTGCTTTGAAACATAGAATATAGAGGATTGGCTCTGTCTTCTTCTTACTAAGTACCAAATATCTTCATAACCAAATATCTTCATAAGGTTTGAGAAGGCTATATAGAGGCCCTTGCTGAACCATGTAGAGGCTCCTGATGAATCACATAGTCTCTTTGTTGGGTGAGACTGTTTATATCCCTTTCTGATGTCAGAGATCAACCTTTCTCAAGGCTTAATATATTTAATATATAACCTCAATTTTTTGCATATCGCTTTAATGGAAGAAAAAGAATTGTTATACTGTGCTGAGCAGTAGATTGGAGTTAATGGGCCAAGGACCCCTTCCACTTTTATTATTCTATGACAAGGTTGGAGAAATTGCCCAATTTTAACTATTTTTATTTGGATCTAATCTTTGGATCCAATCTCTTATGGTTCTGTGATAAGAGAACCATAAAAGTCCATACAAACCAAAATAGTTTGGTTTGTAAGGACTAGATTTAGAAGCCTTGAATTTGGTTCAATTACTAATGACTGTATGGACAAATTTTAAAGTAGACAAATGTCTACTTTACTTTGTAATAAGTCAGTCCTACTTTGTGACCAATTTGTGAGAATTATAATGCCTTGTAACCTTGTAAAAATGTTGTAACAACATTTTCTTTGAGATAGATATTTAATTTTATTTCACGTTCTATGAATATTCCATGTTGAATGCAGTGGTGAAATCCTACCAGTTCACATCGGTTCAAGCGAACTGGTAGTGATAAAAGCTACTGGTTCGGCGAACCGGTAGTTTAAAAAAAGCTACCAGTTGGTCTGAACCGGTATTTCCAACGATCAGCTATGCTGTGTGATTTATATGTGCTAGAAAACAGGAAATCCTGCTTTCTAGCAAATCTAAATAGTGCGGCACAGCTGTTCCTCCTTTCACTGTTCTACTTACCTTGTTAAGCGTCTTTTTCCATGCAAAGCACACATTTGGTGCACACTGCACATGCCCATGCAGTGTGTGTTTGGCATGCACTGTGCATGCATGGACAGCAAACTGGTGGCAAACAGTGGAGGATTTCACCACTGGTTGAATGTATAGTATTAACCCTTCACTTTGTAGGAATCTATCTGCAGTGTTAATCTAAGGCTGGTATTGCATTGGGCCCCAAATTTATTAAACTGCCAGACTTTCCAGTAATCTGTTTAATTCCAGTTTTTCACTTTATGTATTGTTTTTTCCTTATTCTATTTTTTTCAACCTTGTCAACATACTATATTTTTTTCTGTCATCCACTCAAGTAATATGCCTGAAGGGTTTTTACTTGCTGTTCATCTCTTTAAGTAAGCAATTAGACAATATTTCTGCCTTTGTATCTTTGTCAGTATTTACATTTCACATACTGTAGGTATAAATTGTCACTGGGATGCTGTTGTTTTAATTTTTATTTTGTTGTCACCGAAATATTATTATTTTTTATGATCTTATTTAGATTTGGTATTGCTTTTCTCCCTGGGATTATTTTATTTATTTATTTATTTATTTATTTATTTATTTATTTATTTATTTATTTATTTATTTATTTATGTAATTTATATGCCGCCCTTCTCCCGAAGGATTCAGGGTGGCTTACAAGAACGAACAAAAAATTACATAAACATTAAAATCAATTTAAAATTATTTAAAATTAATTAAAATTAATTAAAATTATTTAAAATCACCCCTACGGATTCAGCCCATTTGGTGAAAAAGCCACGTCTTCAATTCACGGCGGAAGGAGAGGAGGTCAGGGGCTGTCCTGAGGCTAGTGGGCAGCCCATTCCTGAGGGTCGGATTAATCTTTGTTTTTCTAATACTCTCTCTTGATTTGTTCTTAAAACTAAAATATACAACAATAGTTACCACCTTTTTCTTTTTCATTGCCAACAATAAATTCATTAAGTATATTGATTGATATTTTTGTTTACTTTTTAATATTAGCATTTTAATCTTTTTATTTGCTTTTTAATAGGTTCTTTTGTCTTCTTTATTTTCAGTTAACAAAGTGGTTCTATCTGCATATCTCAAATTATTGCTTCAGTTTCCAAATTTGATTCTCCTTGTTATCTTCATCAATAGTACACTTAGAGTTATAAAAAATACTTCAATTATTACAGTGTATCATAATGTTGACATTGAACTTATTCAAAACTCATCACTTTCTGCAATGCCCATATTGTGAATTCAGGAATCAACCTATCAATATGTACTCGTATTTTGTGGAACTGATTAAAAAAGATATTTTATTTCCTACTGTTGTCCATTTTGCATTGAAATTAACTGGGTAATGCATTGGAGTTGAAGTACCTTGGTGTTAACAAAGATCTGTTTCCTTTTCCAGAAAATTCAGCAGAACAAAATGCCATTACTTCAGACCACACACAGTGGTTTGAATTTCTCAGTTGCATATCTGGTACTGACTGTAGCTCCACTCTTCACTGAAACCATTCACCCAGCATTTGAAGTTTATTTAAAAAAGTAATTAAAGCAATTGCACTGAAAAACCATACTATGCATGGTTTTCATCTCTTCTGAAAAAAAAAAAAAGCAAACTATGCACCCAGGACATCTGGGTACACAGTCAAGAATATCTGTTTAATTCTGGTACACATCTCTATCCCCACTATGGATCAATGGAATGTTCCCACCATAAAATAATACATGAAAAGAACATAAAGCATAACATTAGAGACAAAAGCTGTCAGTCTAGGGAGCACACATGCGGCATGTGCACCAGCTGGCAAGTCTTCAGGTTACTGCCACACATGCGCACGCACCAATCAGCTGGCCAGTGCACATGCTCATGCAGGAAAATAGAAGACCAGCTCTGGCAAGGTCACAGGCCAGCTGATCGTCGCACATGCATGCGTACCAGAAGAGGAATGGGCACCGCTGCGCATGCCAGGCAACATGGCTCCATGTGCCACTTCAGGCACGCATGCCATAGGTTCTCCATCACAGGTCTAGGTAGTTGAAAAGAAGCAACTCAAAAAAATGGCAAGGACAAAGTAAAAACCTTCCTTTCTAGGTCCAGGTTCAAAAGGAAGAAAGTTTTTCTTGTTTCCTGTTCTTCCAATTCATGGCATCTCTTTTCTCAGAAATGGTATAGTAGCTGGCATCTTAGAAATGTGACATCAGGAAAATGGAAATTTGACAATAAGACAAACGTGCAACAAAGTGCCCTTAGTTGGGCTAGAACTACACATTTCATAGCATATTAACTAGAGACTCTGGATTTTTGTAAATACCAAGTCATCTGGAAAGGTATCTGGTATACTACCCACCTGATGGCAGCAATATTGAATCAGATGCAATTTTGAGTTTTTGCATTTTCTAAATGTGGCACAGCAAGTTATATATAGGTACTAACAGTTCCCAGAAGTCTTCCTTTTCTTTAAGAAAGAACATCACATCTCCACTGTTCAATTAATTTGAAATGTTACTTATTCTTACTGATTTTTATGAATTTTTTGCTACTTGAGCTCTTAAGATTTATTTTTCCTGTTCCCTGCACCATATACTGAAGTAGATGTGAGGGAGGGAATGGAGAATTAATCTCATTTTTGGATGCTGGCAGGACAGATAAGTAGGCTTCAAAATAGCACTAAAAGTGTTACATTTTATTTATTTATTTTTTCCTGAAGGACACATTAATTGAAAAATGAGTGGTTACTGGTTCTATATTATTTGGCAAAACTAGGGGTAGTTTGGAAGATTTCTATTGCATAAATATTCATAGCTATTCAGTTTTAAATACACTCATACACACAATGGCAACTTTCTTCAATATTGTGCATTCTAGACATCTTATGTCAGTTTCTCCTCTGGCAATACTGGCTAGAACTCAGGGAAATTGTAAGGTATAGGGAAGGTCATTTTGAGACTACCAGCGTATATGGTATGGAATATACCAATCTAGTTATAGCCATGCTACAGATCTTGTCAAAGGGGTCAAAATGTGGCTGTGTAGCCTTGCCTGGAGAACACCATCATCCCATGACATTCTCCCATCTGTATTAACAACTTCCCATCATGCATCTCTCTATCTCTTACAATTTTATATTGTTTTACACTTTAAAATTGTTAATATTACATTATTTTAAAATGTTTATTGCATTGATTAAATTGTACCTCACCCAGACCCCCTTTGTGAAGGAGATGGGTGGATAATGTTGATATATAAATGAATAAATGGGGGAAAGTATTTGATGCTACACACTACAGGTTCAGGTTGTTTTCACATTTTAATCAGTTCAAACCACACTTAGTTATTTATTTCAAAATTAATACAACAGTCTGACATTTTATATAATAGTGATCAATATTCAGTTTAATAAAGTCAGCTGAAGTAAGGCGAATGTTCCTTTTAATTAATATTCAGATACAGTGAATGTTCATACCAACAATATTGCAGAAATTGATGTTCTCATTTCTTTTTGAAACCATGGATATAAATTAGAGCAAAACTTGTCCTTAACATTTACAATGATTCATTTATATAGTTTAAAAATACAAAGATATTTTGCCCTTCAGTTGTGCTTTTGAGGAAACAAATTGAATTGCCTGAGTGCAGATGACAAACTCTGCCATTACAGACTCTGTGATTTCAAAAAGCATCTGTCATCACACAAAGACAAATACATTTCTCAAAGAAACATCTGGTGCTTTTTTAAATAAGCCTTAGGGCAGGTCTACGCAATGCATGGATGAAATATGTATTATAGATAGAGCGTTATTTAGCACTGTCTTTCATTTACTCAACTGTGCATGGAATGTTTGTATTGAATTAACTATGTCTAAGATATTGGCTCTCAAAAAATGCTTGCTTGACTTTTTTTTTTTTTTTAAAGAAAAGGCTATATTTCCAGGGTGGTGACAAAGAGCTGCTAATATGTTCCACCTCATTTCTCAAATCTCTGAAAGAAGTTTCAGCTAAGGGCTACAGAAGCACTTTCACTTTAGTGCCGCAGTGGGAATCAGAAGGCAATCCAGCCAAGCATTTAAAATTCACCTAATTCAATATACTTAGTGTCAGATCTGAAATCCAAACCCATTAGCTCTATCTGGCAGATGATGTGACCATCCTATCTCTACAGCTGTCTTCCTACTCATCATTGGATGAACAAGAGTTGATTTAACATGCTTATCTCTCCCTGTCACAACTATGGGAAACCTGAAGCACTTTCAGCGCTCAACAACACAGCTGCATTTATGGCTGTTTGCAGCATCCCATGACCACATGACTGCATTTACAATAGTTTTGCCAAAAACCAGAAGCTACTTCCAGTTTTCAGCAAATGTGAACCAAAGTGAACTTAATGATGCAGTGTTCATTTAACAACTGTGGTATTCACTTAACAACCACTTCAAAAAAATTGGTCGGTCACATGACTGAATCATTTTACAACAGTCATAACCATAATGGCAAGTCAAAGACTATCTGTACAAATAATCTTCAACAAATGAATAGGATAATCTAAACAAGACCTGAGAGCAAATGAATGGTACATGGGGCATGAAGGGGGAGGGAGGAGAAGGAAAGAAAAATATCAACATTTGTACCTGCAGAAATGCTGGCATTTGCAAATGAATAAGATCTTGTGAAGTGCTTCTTTGCTTTCCACTTCATTTAGATTTTGCTTGAGAAAAGCCAGGTCATAAAAGGGAGGATAAAATCATACAGGAATGAATGAAAAGCTTTTTTTCTATTCCAACTGGTGTCCCAATCAAAATTGCGATGCTATGAATTGAAATCGAGCATATCTGATGAATGCCAGGATGATTGCAGTTCTTTTAATTTGTGGAAAACAATAAAATGTCCTGCAAATACCATGAATTTACATTGCTGTGTTTTTACAACACATGAAGTCATAATAACTATATAGTAGAGAGTATGCATGTTGCATTTAGTAAACAAATATTAAAAATCAGATTTAGAAGAAAAGAAAAGGAAAGTATCCATCCAGCCATTCTTTTTATCCTGGGGATTTTTGGTGGGAATATCATATCCCCCCTTTTTTTAAAATAATTTTTTATTATAGTTCAAAAAAACAAAAACAAAAACAAATGTATAATAGTTTTTCTATCACAGTGTAACATCACCAAAATATCCATGTATATATACACCAATAATCAGAAAGTAAAAATAGAAATTATTTACATATTCTTATGTACATATTTATATTTCCAATACTTATTGATTACCATAATTATACTATCATCTATAATTATAATCCAACGTTATCCTTTATCTCTCTCCCATCGTTTCTGGATCCAATCATACCACATGTTCCAACTACTATAAAAATCTGAGTCTCTTTTACCCTTGATCAGTTTTGTAAGTCTGTTGGACTCCGCACATTCCATGATTTTATAAATTATTTTTGAATCCGTTGGTAAGTCCTCATTCTTCCATTCTTGCGCGAATGCCAGTCTCCCTGCAGTGATTATGTGCAGCATCAGATACCATTTAGTCAATCCAATATTTGCGGGTCTAACCCCCAGCAGAAAGGTTTCAGGTTTCAGTTCCACTCTTCAGTGTGTCAGTGCCTTCCTTCAGTAGAATAGATATATAGGCCTCTGACCAAGATTTGGGTATTTGGGAATCTTTCAACACCCTGTTAAATAGTTCCACCATGTGCTTACCCGGCACCTCAAAACCCATCTTGTATACTTCTACAGGTAATCCATCCATCCCTGGTGTCTTCCTATTTGCTTGTTTTCCCGTAATCAATTCTACCTCACCCTCAGTAATTTCTGCGTTAAGCAATTGTTTCATTGTTCCAGTGATTTTTGGCAAATCTGTGCTCTCCAAATATGTCCAAATGTCTTGCTCCCCTTCTTCACCCCTTTTATACAACTGAGTAAAAAATTCTTGGACCACCCTTCTCTTACCTTCCATTTTAACATGCAACCTTCCACCCTGATCTTTTAGTTTCTGTTTGGCTTTCATATGTCCTCAGAATATAACTACACTGTCTCATTTATAGCAGGTGCTTAATCTTTTCCAGCATAAGAGACTTCCCGGAAATTAAAAGAACTACAATCCTCCTGGCATTCATCAAATATATCCAATTTCAGTTCATAGCATCTCATGTTTGATTGAGACACCAATTAGGATAGAAAGAATACTTTTCATTCATACCTGTATAACTTTAACCCCCATTTTATGACCTGGCCTTTCTCAATTGTTCAGTGGGAATCAACTCCTTCATCCATAAGAATATGTTGACATCATATTATCCTAAATTATGATGTATTGAATGGATGAAATTTACTTGTTCAAGACATACTTTAACCACAGATTTAAACATTTATCCAGGCTTTAATTCTGTCATAAAAGCTGCTTCTGCTTTCCCCCTTACCCTCACTCGGGTGATATCACAGCTCCATTTGGCCTATCAGAAGTGGCTAATACCACTTCTGGACACATTTGCTTTTAAAATAGTACCATGAGGGAGTGACTAATTTTGTTGCTGCTTAATATGCTAGGTCATTTTTAGGGAGAACTAATGATGTTTAAGCATAACAAGCAATATGTCTGGGTTCGGAAGACAACACAATCAAGGACAACCCTATAACAAACTCTGGATGTACAGGTAGTCCTCAATTTATGACCACAATGGAGCCCAACATTTCTATTGTTAAGTGAGACATTTGTCAATTGAGTTTTGCCCCATTTTAAGACTTTCTTGCCACAGTTTTTTTTTTTTAATTTGATTTATATGCCGCCCTTCTCCGGAGACTCAGGGCGGCTTACAGTGCGTTAAGCAATAGCCTTCATACTTTTGTATATTTATACAAAGTCAGCTTATTGCCCCCACAAACTGGGTCCTCATTTAACCTACCTTAGAAAGGATGGAAGGCTGAGTCAACCTTGAGCCTTGGAGAGATTCGAACCAGCAGTAAATTGCAGGCAGCTGTGTTAATAACAGGGTGCTTTAAACCACTGTAGTACCAAGGCTCTTGGTTGTTAAGTTGTTAAGTGAATCACTGTAGTTGATAAATTAGCAATCCGGTTGTTATATGAATCTGGTTTCCCCATTGACTTTATTTATCAGAAGGTCACAAAAAATGATTAGATGATCTTGGGACACAACAATGGTTGTAAATATGAACCAGTTGCCAAGCATCTGAATTTTGATCACATGACTATGAGAATGTTGCAAAGGTCGTAACTTGGAAAAACCATCATAAATCACTTTTTTCAGTGCTGCTGTAACTTTGAATGGTCACTAAATGAACTGCTATAAGTCGAGGACTATTGTAGTTAACAGTTAATATTCTTCATTTTATTCATAGGTTACATTCTAATAACTGTGGGTTCATGTATGATGCTGAATCATATTTTATTGAGTAAACCATTGATGGTTCAATATACCCCACTAAGCGATAAACTGGTGCTATGCAATTTTAGGGAACTAAGGGCTATATTTAATCCTTTTACAGGAAATGACTCATTGTTAGACTTTGTGGCTTTTTCCTACCTTGCAGCAACCTTGAAATCTGAAAGAATGACTTGCAGAGTCATTTCAAGCTCAGCTTTATTCTTTTGTTAATTATCTGAACGGAAATCTCTTGCCTCAGTATTTTTGAGTCATATTTTTCTATGGTTAAATATACTGAACATTACATGAAAACTGATAAAACTATAGCAAAGGAGAAAAGCACTATGATGCTTCCTTCAGTTTTGAGTCTCTGCATATCATCAAACCATTTCTAGTTTGTTTCTTTGTTTTATTGCTTTTAACTTTATAAAAAGTAAATAATTATGTGTTGATATTTGTGAACAATTTTGAAATAGAAGTTTAGACGATATTTCCTTTCTGATATATAGATACACACATATTCATATATGCATACACAAACACATATGCATATAGATATAAACAGATTTAAAAGCAAGTAAAGACATTTTTAAACAACAAAATGTCAGGAGCTGAACTCTGAAGCTCCTGCATATGAAACCTGTTTTACTCATCAAACTATAGCCCTTCCCTGTACAGCTTTTCCATGAAGATAATTTATTTGCTAGTTGAACAGGTCTTTCTTCTAATTCTTAGTACAAATCCCAGTGAAATGGACACATTAAAATAGACACTGCTTGCTTTTTTCAAATTTAGCCCCCTGTGTTTTTAGTAAACCAGCCAAATTCAGTAGCAGTTGACTTAGATGATTATCACTGCTGTAAACCATTTTCCATGCTGATTTATAATATTTTAATTTTGTTTAATGCAGGAATTTTTAACAGCTGGAGCAGAATTGCAGACACATTACAAACCAGTATATGGTCACAGCTATGAATTTCATCAAGAAAAAATTTCAACAGCAATCCATTCCAGTTCTTTTCACATTAAAAGTGACTGTAAATCACTTTTTAAATACTGTAGTAAATCACTACATACTGTAAATACTGTAGTTATATATGCATGGGCCTTTCCACTGATAACTTAGAAAGTTATTTTTCTGGATACATATACCCAGTGGTGGGATTCCAATAATTTAACAACCGGTTCTCTGCTCTAATGATTTCTTCCAACAACCAGTTTGCCAAACTGCTCAGAAAGTTAACAACCGGTTTTCCCGAAGTGGTGCGAACTGGCTGAATCCCACCACTGCATATACCACTATAGATGTTTTCACTGTAGGAGAAAATGGTTTAGATTATCTATTTTTTAAAATTCAGCAAGATTCATGAATAAGTAGGAATGCATGTTTTCCAGAAAGCTGCATATATATTACCTGTTTTAGAATCTTGGATAATATGGCTAAGAAACTAATACAACACTTTCTAATAGGTAAAGGCATAGGGATCTATGTGCTGAATAAAATATCATAAAATGTATCTTCTCAGGCATTCTGAAAAGGAAGAAGAAAAAGTTATTTATACAACTACTAAGATATTACATTGGAAAATCCAAACAAGTCTCACTTTGTCAAATCCAGACCTAAATCTACAATGAATTGTTTATCACATTGTATTTGGATTGTGAGATTTAGCTCTGCTGGAAAATAATGTATAAGAACCTAAAAATGAATGTGTGTATATGTTAAAAGATGTTTTAGTTCCTATTACTAACTTGCTTTAAGTACTTACTTTACAAATTTTCAAAAATTCAAATTGTAAATTAAAACCAGTTTTGCTTGACTGTTGAGCAATCCAATTTGTTTTTCTGCTTTTTTATTTTTTACTTAAGTTTGTTCTGAAATAATCAGATACAGTCATACCATCTGGTCCATGGTTGCAATAAATCTGTTAGGCAACCAACTGGATGACCAGGCTAAGAAAGCAGAGATAAGGAGTTTCCAAGTGAATATAACAGAATCCAGGGTACACGCATCACACATAAAAAGAAGTGGAATCTCAACCACACTATCATGGCCACCATCTTGATATTCTTTATCATGTCTTAAGAACATCCCTGCTTTAACCTTGAATGGTCCTTTCCAGAGGTGGGTTTCAGCAGGTTCTGACCAGTTCTGGAGAATCAGTAGCGGAAATTTTGAGTAGTTCGGAGAACCGGTAGTAAAAATTTTGACTGGCCCTGCCCCCATCTTTTCTCTGCCTCCCAAGTTCCAGCTAATCAGGAGAAAATGGGGATCTGGAGTGGGGTGGGAATGGAAATTTTACAGTATTCTTCCCCTGCCACGCCCACCAAGCAATGCCACGCCAACCAAGCCACACCCACAGAACTGGCAGTAAAATTTTTAGAAATCCACCACTGGTCCTTTCCTTTTTTGCTAATACTGGCAGTCTCATAATTACACAGCCATATAAATTCTTTTTTTTACATATATTCTTGTCATACTCCAATCCTTCTCTCTTAACATGAAAAGGCTAGAAGATGAATGGATATTCTACCTATGTGTTATTTCCCTGCCCCTTTCATATCTATTTCTTGTGAGTACTAGAATAGTGAGCTGCCTTGGCCCATAAATGACTGACACTAAATTCTGAGCTACATAAACAAGTTTTCATAACAGAAGGAATAGCTCATAATCTCACTTCCGCTCCTTGTAGTTCCTGTGGAATATCCTTGACTACAGCTTTGTTTATTTTGATTTAATTCTTCTGGAGCTGTTAATCTGAACTCCCAGCTCACATGACTGTTTCCAAAGATTACTTTTTCCCAGAGATAGTTTTTATTATCTTGTTGCTTTTTCAAATAGCAATACTTCTCGATCTACTTAAATGCCATAATTCTTAAGGGCTACCTTCCAATCACATCAGCAGTTGATTTGTAAAAGACTCCTTAGTTCATGCTTTCTACATTTCATACCTTCCTGTGATTTTAAACACATAAAGAAGGCAAATTACACTGAAAATTAACAAAAATGCTACCAGGATTTTTGCCTATTACATTGTACATAGCAATACCTTGTTTGTTTTGGCATTGTGTTCTTATTGTTTGTTTGTTATTATCATTTTATTGGAATAAACAAACAAACAAACAAATATGACCATGTATGTTAATTCTCATTTCTTATTTGTTGCTTTACATGGACATGATCTAAAAAATAGCTTATAAGGATTTAATATAATTTAAAAGTTTCATTTATTGAACTAAATTATGATCATTACTTGACTTTCAGGAACCACCCTTTTATCATCAAGTTTGTTTCACTAACTTTTGTTTCCATGCAAATGATAGTGAGAAACACAATGGAGAAGTACGATGGAGCTGGGTTGGGGTGACGGCACTCGTGCCCACAGAGAGGGCTCTGAGTTCATCTCTGGCACATGTGCCATAGGTTCACCACCACTGATTTATAACATATATGGAAGCTCCAATTAAAATACCTAGTTTTGTTTACAATACAGTCCTAAAAATATCTAGCTGTGTTTAATTTAATGTTATTATTTCTATTCAGTGCTGGCTAATCATGATGTATCAAATCATCTGAAGGGGAGACAAGAATCACAAAGCAATATGCATGTTTTCAAGTTTCACTAACTCTCATTTCCAATAAAGATAGTAAAACTATCCACTCAAAGTATCACCATCATTTTTACCCAACTTCTAATCTTCGTTAATGTAAATATTGGTGTTCTTCCAGAGTGAGAACTGATTTAAAGTTCAATTCTTTAAACTGGTAGAAAAATTATATAGAATGTTCTTCACTATCTCCTTTCTTCAATTCTCTTCCTAAATGTCTAAATACTGTATTCTTCTAAGTACATATAATATACAAATATTCTCATTTATTAGAAAATTTTGTGTATTATGAACATTATTAGAACCTCAAAAGAGTTCAGTTTTTGCAACTTTGATCTTTTGGAGTATTGGCCAAAGACAACACACTTCTAAAGCTTCTAAATAATTGGATTGCTTTTTAGAGTGTTATCTACAATGTATGTATTCTATCTATGTTACTGGAGCCAAAGAAGTGAAATGATACATTCAATAGCTAAAATGCTGACTTTAAAAAATTGTCAAACATTAGATACACCAGGTTGAACTTTGCAAAGTTCACCAAAAATGTTTCCTGTTTTGCAGCTTCCAATGGGTGGTTCTCTGTTTTGGAAAGAGGAAACAATCCCACATATGAAATAGGTAAAGGAATCTGTTGCTGTTTAATTTTAAATTGCTCAACATTCTTCATTTCTTAGGCAATTAATGCAATTAATGAAGAACTATCAAAGAAGGCATTCATTTCAAGTATGTTTCACATTTTGGGTTTATACCCTACATGAAAGTCAGTTCTGCAAGGAAAAAATTATTACCATATTAACATAGATCTTAAGAACTGATAATAAACCAATAAAAGTTACACATTTTCCTCTTAAGAATTGAAGATTGTGTTTTGGGCCTTTGGTACCCATTGTCTTTCTTCCAATTATTTCACAATTACCACTTGAGAAGTATAAATCACTCTAAGAGCCAAATAATAGCTGATTGGTTTCTTGGAGCACGAAATGTCAAAATACAGCATAAATGTGAACAAGAATAAGGGTTTTAGCATTCACTCTATTCAGATTAAAGGCAAATAGGCATATCAAGGGTCTGTCATATCCATATCTCTCATTCCCTGAAGCTTAGCACTGGCTCACCACAGGGCTGTGTGCTCACTCCCTACCTGTATTCACTGTACACACATGATTGTGTATCGCCCATCCACTGTGATCATTAAGTTCACAGATGACACCACTGTACTGGATCTTATTACAGGTGGAGATGAAACAGCCTACAGGGAGGAAGTTCAAAAACTATTCACATGGTGCTTAAAAAACAACCTACACCTGAACATCAGCAAGACCAAGGAGATGGTGTTGGACTTCCAGAGGAAGAGAGAGGAACCTGCCCCACTTTACATCTAGGCGGGGCTGTGTAGAGAGACTTTCCTCCTTTAAATTCCTGGGAGTCCATCTCAGCGAAGATCTCATCTGGAAAAACAACACAATCCAGATGGCCAGGAAGGCCCAACAGAGACTCCATTTCCTTAGGGTCTTGCATAAAAACAGGGTGGAACAACAATTGATGACCTCCTTTTACCGGTCCACAAGAGAAAGTATCCTCACTTATTGCATCACGGTATGGCATGCCAGTTTGACAGCCACGGATAAAAAAACATTACAAAGGATGGTGAGCACAGGACAAAACATTGTGGGCTTGCCCTGATATCACTAGATGAGATCGCTAGGGCTTGCTGCCTTAGGAAGAGTGAGAAAAATTTTCAGGAATGACTTTGACCCTGGCCACCACTTCTTTACCCTTCTACCATTAGGAAGGAGATATAGAAGCATACAAGCCACACAAACAGGCTGAAGAACAGTTTTTATCCATGGGCTATCAGACTCCTGAATGCAAAATAACATCATAACTATATAGTACGATGGACTTAAGGGACATGGTGGTTCAGTGGCTAAGATGCTGAGCTTGCCGATCGAAAGGTTGGCAGTTCAGCAGTTCTAATCCCTAGTGCCGCATAACAGGCTGAGCTCCCATTATTTGTCCCAGCTTCTGCCAACCTAGCAGTTCAAAAGCACATAAAAAATGCAAGTAGAAAAATAGGGACCACCTTTGGTGGGAAGGTAACAGCATTTCGTGTGCCTTTGTTATTTAGTCATGCCAGCCACATGACCATGGAGAAGTCTTTGGACAGCGCTGGCTTTTTGGCTTTGAAATGGAGATGAGCACTGTCCTCTAGAGTCAGGAATGACTAGCACATATGTGCAAGTAGAACCTTTACCTTTACCTTTTACAATGGACTGGCAGGGCCAGCGCAACGTGTAACATGTCCACACTGGTGCAATAGGACTGGGTGTTTGTTAATATGATTTATTGGGTTAGGGATTGTCACTGCAATTTTTTTTTATTTACCAGCTGAGCTCTCATTTCTGGACTATCAGACTTTCTGTAGCTTGTCAAGGATTATTATCAGTAAGCTAAACTGTGCATGTCATCCACCCACATTCCTTCTCACACTTTCCTTTCTTCTCTTGCCAAGAGACATCCGGCTGCTGAGAAGTAGCCGATAAGAACTTTTGCAAAAATGTAACAATTAATTTCTTTAGATAGTTAGATGTTTCATTTTCTTTATAACAAATAAATGAGTTTTATTAGATGATATATCTTCGAGTTTTGTTTTATTAAAGTATGCTTGCAAGGAAAAGTCTCGATCCACTCCTCTTAATCAACGTGCGATTATCCCAAAGGCAGAATGGGATTAATCAGCGCCCTGACAGGGATTTTCTGTCTTCACTGTGAGCTGTATTGTGTTGGGGGGGGGGTTGCATCGAAGGAGCGCAACCAATCTCATTGTACATATGTTGTGAACTGACAATAAAGATTTGAAATTTGAAATCAAGGCCATTGTTCATAAAACATGAGATTTATTAAAAAAGAAATAAATGAATCAGAGTTATATTTAAAAACCAGGAAGATTATTTCAGTAGCAACTTTCACATACACAGGGAAAATACAGAGAAGCTGAAATCTCATTTCCTTTGTTTACTTTTTCTATCTGTAATCAAACCATAGATGAGTATCCATAAAGTTTTTTATTAGCAAAACTTTATTGTCCCTATTTATGTCAATTGGGTGTGCCATAGTCATGAATTGCCACAAAATGTTTACTTTGTGTTCATTCAGATCTGTTGTAAATCAGTTACCAAACCAATTTATAAACACAACATAAAGTAATATACCCTAGGGGAAAAATCACCAGAGTAAAATTGGTTATGTTATCCTAAACCAGGAACAGAAACTGGGAGAACACATCCAAGATGATCCAAAGATAAATTTCAGAGGAAAAATCTCATATGATCTTTCAGAGCATATTGTGCAGCCCCATATTTTACTACTTTAAAATGAGGCACAGTTCATTTTTGTTCCTCTAGAAACCTGTCAGATTAAAATCTATTTTAATTCATGAGCATGATCAAGATTTTTGAAACGATTTGAAGTTTAATATATAGAAGTCATTGTATACAGACTTAGTTATATTTGAAGCAAATCCACTGAAATAAACAAACAAATCCAGCTACTATTATGACAAATTTGAACTACTCTTAAAGGCATAACTTTGTGATGCATTCCAGGAACTTTAAGCAGATTTCTATCTTTAAAGTTCTATACAAGTAGCTGGGAAATTAGTGCTGAATTTTTTTGCCTGCTTCTGAGTAGTCTTTGTAGCTAACTTAAATTTGTGTGCTTTCAGATATTGTGGACAATGATATCTTACTAGTATTGAAGTAAGAGTCACCTAATGACTTAATAGCTTTTATACTTATCTTAACTTTCTTCTACCAGCCAATAGAAATGACTCAAATAAAAGATGACTCTTGCAAAGTTAAACAGTATCTAGATGTATTCGGATGGTATCCAGACATCTTCAGACAACATTGAATGAAACTCCTATCATGTTTGAACAACTAACTTAAATCCTGGTCCCATCTTGCTCCAGCAACCACAGAAATTCACAGTGTTACCATCTATCTGCTCCTTGCAATGCTTCTGCCTGACTATTACCACTGATTCATGCCACATTGGTTCAGCAAACAATAGAAAGCTGTGTAAATTATATTAAGTAAGGCAGGGTTATTTTTCCTGGCTCACTGTAAGCAAATTTTACTACGTACTCATCCTTATTTCCTGCGGAACTTCTTACTAGTTATTTGAATAGTGTAGCACTACAAATGCCAAGGGATACTACAGCAGACAGTGATAGGAAAAACAAAGGAGAGGTGTAGAAAAGGCGAACTCTGAAAGTGTAGGTCTAATACTCATATACATGTTTTGAAATACAACTTATTTTGGAGTTTGTTGAAGAATCCACTAGCCAAGAAGATAACAATTTCCTTAATGCGTGCAGCAAAAAATTAATCTTAGTGAGGATCTCCAGAAAGGCTAAGGCGTGCAAAGAATTAATACATTCATTTGTACCCCTTTCATGATTTCTGATGAAAGAGACAGCTGAGTAATTTTTTTTTAAAAATGTAATTTGTCTCTGAGTCAGTAAAAACTCCTGAAACAAATTATTTACACTATTTGTGACATGAGAGGCAATTTTTAAAAATTTATTTATATCTCACCTTTATTATTTTTTCAAATAACTCAAGGCAGCAAACATATCCAACAAACCTTCCTCTTTTATTTTCTTGACAACAACCCTGTGATGTGAGTTGGGGTGAGAGAGAATGACTGGTCATTTTTGTCTGGCAGCGGCAGCAGCGGTATCGGCTGCCGCTGGAATGGCACCCGTGTGACGATGGTGGAGACGAAGGCGGAGAGAAGGGATCCACTCCGAGCCCTACTGAGAAGGTCAATAGGGTCAACGTGGCAGATAAACATCTACTGTCCGGGATTGGCTAGGTTCTGTATGAGGGCTGCCCAGCTGACGGGTTAGCTCCTCGCAGACATTGGGAAGCCTCCGTTGGATTTTGGGGGCTGGGGATTTTCCATCATTTCCCCTATGCATTATGGCTATCTCGGACTGGCTGCCGCCATCACTGACTCACTGACTCACTGGCTTATTGACATTGATATCTGGCTTATTTCCATCTGAGCCCTTTCCCCTGGCCATTTGGGGGGACTGTCAAATATGCTGGGTGTCACTGCGTTTTTTTATTTACCAGCTGAGCTCATTATTTCTGGACTGTCAGACTTTCCGTAGCTTGCCAACTTCTTATCAGTAAGCTACGTGTATCCGCATCCACATTCCATTCCACTCACACTCTTTCCTTTGTTCTCTTGCCAGAAGTCCGGCTGCTGAGAAAGCAGCTGGCACGAACTTTATTTTCAAAATGTAACCAATTAGATCAGTTAGGTGTTTTATTTTCTTTATAACAAATAAATGAGTTTTCTTAGAAAATAACTTTGGGTTTTGTTTTCTTAAAGTATACTTGCAGGGAAAAGTCTCGATCCACCTCTCGTAATCAGGTGCGATTATCCCAAAAGCAGAATGGGATTAATCAATGCCCTGACATATGGTAGCAGAGGGTGGTCGAAATTTATGGCTTTTTCCTTGTTTGTTACTTTTGATGATAAGTGCATAGGCAATTAGTTTTTAGCTACTGAGGTACGCTAATTATTTTTGCTAAGATGCCGAAACAGAAGAAAAAGGGCAAAATGAAGCCCAGAATTTTATCCTCTTCGGATGAAGAGCAGGAAATAGAAAGACCCTCAAGATTTCAGCCCCTTGCTACAGCCACACGCCTGGAACTAGAAGCCGTGGGAGAAGTAACAGATGAAATGCTCTTAAAAAGGCATCAGGAGAGAGATAAGAGAGAAACTGCTTTTGAAGATAATGTGCTACAACTGAGGTCAGTAGCATCTCCTTCTAATTATGCAAGCTCTCAAACTGTCTCCCAGAACCTTCTGAATTTGTAACGCTTGGTGCAGCGTTGCCACTCCCACGCAGAGAGAGAAATAATTCATTATTCTCCTCGCACCCTTGAGCTCACCCTGGATGAGCTGGCTATGAAAGCCTATCATGATCGTATAAAATTCTATGAACAGAAGCTATCCCAGGCAAAAATAGATTTGTTTATGCTTGAGCAAGATAAGGGAGAATCTTGTGACTTCAAATTCTCTAAAAGCGCCATTTTGGCTTCTTCTTCGGAGCCAAAGACACACCCCCTGGTGGATTTTGTGTCAGGCCAATCAGAACAGAGAGCTGTGCACATGTCACATTTGTCACATGATGATCACTCCTACTCTAAAGTTCCAAGTGCCATGTATGCAGAGAGATTAGCTGAGCTTCCCGAAACAAAAGGTGCAGCACCATCTGCTGGCGAAAGTAATTTACTAGAGAAAGCTGAAAGGCAACGTAGTCTACATGAACATTTTGAATTATTACAGCAGACCCTGGCAAACCTGTCTCTAACTCACTCAGAGATTCAGGCTGCAATCCCACAAGTGTCTCCACAGGCCCAAACTCAAGCACCCCCTGGTGGTGCTGGTGTCCTTTTAGATGGAACACAACAAAGCTTAATGCAGCAAAGGCAAATGACTGCATCTCCAGCAGGTCATGCTAATATTGCAGCTCAAGTACAGATGGCAGCTGGAACACAGCAGATTCCAGTGCAACAGCCTCAACCACTAATGCATGCACAAGTGCCTCCAGCTGTACAACCAGCGCCAGCTCCTGGTCCACCTCCAGTGCAACAAGTGCCTTTACTTCCACAGCCAGCACCTCAAATGCACATTCCTCAACAGGCATCTTCTGTTGCTCCACTGGCTGGTGAGTCAAAATTAAAGATGTCAGGACAGAATTATAAGGTCTGGGTCAGTGAGATTGGATTGCTACTTCGCAGAGAAGGCACTCACTGTATGGTTTTTAACCCCCTTGCTCAGCCTTGGTCCCCTGCAATAAGAGACTTAAAAATTAAAGCTTGCACAACATTATTGATGTCTATGGATACTGAACTGCAGGTTACTTTTTCGCCTGATGCAACAACCCAACAAATTTGGGCCCAATTGGAAAATTGCTACAGGCCTGTTTCAATTGAATCTTCATGTTTGCTCATGTCTCAATTCCATGGTTCAAGATTGAAACCTGGTGAACAAATTGGAGGACATTTGACCAAACTGAAAGGAATCAGAAGAGAATTGAGAGAAAGAGGCTATAATATTGATGATATTCAAATGATCAGCATTATTATTAACTCTTTGAATTATGAATGGAAAGATGCCATTACAAAGATTAACCAAGTCCCTATTGCTCAACGCACAGTGGACAATGTCTGTAGACTTTTAATTGAAGAAGAAGCTAGCTACTACACACTTGAGAGGACCACCCGCATCAAGAGCTCCAGCTAGACGCCCCTTCCGAGGAAGGACCTATGCTCCAAGGATGCCAAGATGCTACATCTGTGATTGTGTGGGACATGCCACCTGGGATTGTCCCCAATGAGTTCCAGCTCCCGTCATGTACCAGTCCAGAGGAACAGACTCCAGAGGCAGAGGCAGAGGTGGAAGACAAGGTCGTCGTGGTCCCCGGCGTGATCCACAAGCTCCACTCACCACACTGGCTTTAACCAATGATCCACAACCTCAACCAGAGTATGACAGACGACACCTGTGGACTTTGGACAGTGGTGCAGCACTGCATGTTACCTACAGAAAGGAACTTTTTACAGAGATGCACAAGCCTGAACCTGAACTACGTGAACTTTATTCTTTTTCAAATCATCCTTGTCAGGTCAAAGGAAAAGGAACTGTTTATGTTGAAGAGCTCGATGCATTCATTCCTGATGTTTATTACATACCAACAGCAACTAGTAATTTGCTTAGTCAGAGTCACTTGTCTAGAATGTTACAATTCCAGGTTCACCACCTTGAAAATGCAAGTTACATAGTTAAAGATGGAGATATTGTTGCTGGAACCATATTAATTGGTGGTGTTTATTACTTAAAGCCAAAGCCTAAACTGCAAACACAGGCAAGTATACAAACTCCAAAAAGGGAGAGCACAGGCCCACAGAGAGAGATGCTCCAGTGAGATATCCTGTTGCTGCTCCAAAGGCTCCTAAAGCCAACAACAAGAAAATTGAGAAACAGGTTGCTCAGAGCAAGCCTGAGGTTCGTCATAAAACTGTTAATGTTGAGAATTCACTAACTGGTAAACCTTTGCATTCCAGGTGTATCCATAAATGGCATAGAAGATTGGGGCATGCCAGTTTCCGTGTTCTTAGGAAGATGCCGGAGTTCGCAAAAGGTTTGGATCTAAAGGGGTGTAAGATGTTTTTGATTGTGCTGTATGCAAAAGGGCCAAATCCAAAGCAGCAGCCATTCACAAACGCGCTACACGCCTGTCAACACGCATTTTTGATTTGGTTCACATTGATATAGTTGGTCCTTTTCCGCCATCATTTCGTGGTAGAAAATATTTTCTAACAATTGTTGATAATTACTCTAGATATGGATATGTATATCCTATGAAAGAAAAATCTGAGACTTTTCAGATCTTTAAAGACTTTGCAGCCCTTGTTTTTACCCAACACCAAGTTCACATTGCCAGAATCCAGAGTGATCGTGGTGCCGAATTCATGTCTCAGCGTTTCCAGGACTGGATGCGTAAGAATGGAATTCTTCATCAGACTTTGGCCCCTTACACACCGGCTCATAATGGGGTCGTAGAAAGAAGACAAGGGGTACTGCAAACCATGATGCATTGTCTCCTAGAAGACGCCAACCTTGATATGATATACTGGGGTGAAGCTATAAAATATGCAAATTACATTGTCAACTGTACTTGGAGCAGTGTAATGAATCAGACTCCTTTCTTCATGTTGTATGGCTACAAGCCTGATCTTAAAAACATCCATATTTTTGGTTCATATGCTATGGTGAACATTCCCTTAGCTCAAAGAAGAAAAGGAGGTCCAGCAGCAAAGAGACTGAGATTTATGGGTATTGATGATAATTCAAAATGGAGCAAATTTATTGACTCTAAACATGTAATTGTGATTTCCCAATCTGCTAATTTTGAGGAAGATGTTGACTGGTCCAGGATTCATTCCAATGATCCTGGAGTTTATTTTCCTAGAGATGACATTGCTGATGCCACGCAGATTGATGATCAAGATTCCACCAGTTCTTCTCAACCCGATGTTCCGTCTTCGCAAGCCGCGGATGCTGACGCTAGTGATGAATGTGAGGACGAGGACGAAGCAGATGAAGACTGGACTGTTGTTCCGAGACGTTCCAAGAGGGCCACAAAAGAATCCCTCCACAACGATATTCTTGGCAACTGACAAAAGCACCCTTGCCTTTGATTTGCAATGTTACACTTCCACCTGATAATTTCACACAAATCAAGTAGCTTCCTGATTCAGAGCAAGACAAATGGTATGAAGCAATGCAGGTTGAAATGGACAGTCTAAAGAAACTAAAAGTGTTTACACCTGCAAAACCTCCAGCAAACAAAAAGGTCATTGGCATTCGATGGGTCTACAGAATCAAAAAGAAACCAAATGGTGAGTCATTATACAAGGCCAGACTTGTAGCTCAGGGTTTCGCTCAATGCTATCCTGAGGACTACACAAATACCTATTCACCGACAGTTCGAACTGAAAGTGTAAAAATTGCTTTAGCAACTGCAACTATTCTTGGTTTAGAAGTTTTCCAGTTTGATATTGACACAGCTTATCTACATGCAGACCTAGATGAAGAGATCTACGTCAGAAGTCCTCCAGGATTCCGACAGCAAGAAGGGGATACCTGGTTTCTAAACAAAAGGCTTTATGGTCTGAAACAGTCTGGTTTAATGTGGTATTTATGTCTTACTGACAAACTAAATTCAATGGGCTTTATTAAGTCCGAAACTGATGAGTGTGTGTTCATAAAAAGATCTAACAATGCATATGAGATAGTTCTTGTTTATGTTGATGATATTGTTTATATTGGTCCAAATAAGCAAATGAGTAAAATTTTTGCCAAAGCTTTGCAGAGATATTTCACATTGAAATCTTTAGGTCATATTAGCACTTATTTAGGTGTTCAGATTGAAAAAACACAGAAGGGGTTTAGTCTTTCACAAGAAGATAAAATTGAACAAATTTTGCATCATTGCAACATGAAAGATGCTAACACAACAAAGACACCCATGCAAACAGATTTCCACAACTTGACACAAGAAGCAAGTCCTGAGTTCGAGGATCAAACACTTTATCGTTCAGTTATTGGGTCACTGTTATACATTAGTAGTTGGACCAGACCTGACATTGCACTTAGTGTTAATCTCTTGTCTCGACACATAGGTAAAGCAAAACAGTTTCATTGGACATGCATAAGAAATTATTGAGATACCTAAAACACACTAAACACATGAAATTATTGTTAGAACCAACACATACTGATTATGCAGAATTATGTTGTTATGCAGATTCTGATTGGGCAAGTGATAAGAAATCACGTAAAAGTACTTCAGGTTATATGATGCTCTTAAATGGATGTCCTGTTTATTGGCAAGTACGTAAACAGAATTTTGTTTCTTGTTCATCTACTGAAGCTGAATATGCTTGTGTTTCAGATGCATGTAATTCTCTAACTTGGTTTGATGCTTTAGTCACAGATATCTGGACACACCCGATCAGACCGATCACCGTGATGGAAGACAATGAATCGGTGGTTTATATTTCTGAATCACATTTTACAGGTTCTAGGTCCAGACACATTGACATCCGTTATCAAAACATAAAACATTTAGTGAAAAAAGGTTTTGTTAAAATGCAGTATGTATCTACACATGATCAGATTGTTGATATGCTCAACAAACCACTTCCAGCAGCTCAACACGAGTATCTGTGTAAGAAGATGTGCCTTATTTGATGATGTACCTGATATTCGCTCAACTGGCAAAAGAAGGGGATGTCACTGCGTTTTTTTTATTTACCAGCTGAGCTCATTATTTCTGGACTGTCAGACTTTCCGTAGCTTGCCAACTTCTTATCAGTAAGCTACGTGTATCCGCATCCACATTCCATTTCACTCACACTCTTTCCTTTGTTCTTTGCCAGAAGTCCGGCTGCTGAGAAAGCAGCTGGCACGAACTTTATTTTCAAAATGTAACCAATTAGATCAGTTAGGTGTTTTATTTTCTTTATAACAAATAAATGAGTTTTCTTAGAAAATATCTTTGGGTTTTGTTTTCTTAAAGTATACTTGTAGGGAAAAGTCTCGATCCACGCCTTGTAATCAGGTGCGATTATCCCAAAAGCAGAATGGGATCAAAGCCCTAACACTGGGATGCTATGGGGCCGGTGTATTTCTTCCATCTCACCAGCAGAGGGGACTGACTATCAGACCAACCACCGTGAGAGGGTGGTTTTGGCTTGTGCCCCTCGGGCTGAGTCGATTTGGTATTAGCCCATTATTTACATTTTGCCAGCAGAGGGGCTGACCATCAGACCAACCACCGTGAGAGGGTGGTGTGGACTTTAACCCCTTAGGCTGTGTTTGATATTGTATTGGTTCATTACTTCCATCTCACCAGTAGAGGGGACTGACCATCAGACCAATCACCGTGAGAGGGTGGTTGGATCGTATCCCCCTTGAACTGTGTCGACTTGGCAGGAGACTTTGCCCACTGTTGTGAGGAGACAGTGGATTTTGGACCTTGGATTTTGGATGTTCCCATTTTATTTGCTCTCCCCCTGGATCTTTATTTCTCCATCTAGACCTTTGGGACATGGTCAGTCATCCTCTTGTAGCAAAATGTACTCGGCAGCTGAGCTTCTTGTTCTGCGAGATTCCCCCCTCTCGCAGGATTGGCACTCCACTCTATTGAGGGCCTACCTTGATGATGGGTTTTGGAACTCCGAGAGGTGGCATGCGGCTGAGGGGTTTTTTAAAATTGTCACCAGCTAATCTTTTAAGGGGTTTTTGGGGGGAGGGTTGTTTGGCGAAGGAGAGGGAGGGTGATTTGTTGGGGGGGCAGTCCCGGCACAGGGTTGTTTTAGGGGAGGTGTAGAGCGGGGAGTGGAGGGGGTTAGTTATGGTATGGAGGAGGGTGATTCCATCAGGACTGTCGGTGGGAGGGGCAGATATGGTGGGAGCAGGGGGCCATATCGTATTGTGGGGGCACGTGCCCGCTGTCTCCAAGCGGTGATGTGCTCCGGCCTCCAATGCTCATCTCATTCCCTGGGTTGTCCAGTCTCAGAGCTCCAGTCTTAGGCTGATGCTGTGCAATGCCAGGTCCATGGTCAACAAAGCTGCCCTCATCTATGAGCTGATTCAGGAGGGGGGAGCGGACCTGGTGGGTATTACAGAGACCTGGTTGGGCCAGGAGGGGGGGTTTCCACACATTTCATCAGCTGAGGGGCCAGGGTAGGGGTGGGGGAGTGGCGGTTATTGTAAAGGAAGGCCTCGATCCTAGGGAGGCCACTGTACCTCAGATAGCCGGATGTGAGTTTCTCCTTGTGAAGTAGGGCCATGGGATGCAGGTGGGCTTGCTGATTGCGTACCTAGCTCCCTGCTGCATGGCAACAGCCTTGCCTGAGCTCCTCAACGTCATAGCCAGGGTGGCGGTTGATACTCCCAGGCTTTTGGTCATGGGGAATTTCAACCTGCCATCCATCAGTGAAACATCGGAGGTGGCTCTGGAGTTCATGGCTTCCATGACAGCCATGGACCTGACCTAGTTAATTCATGGCCCTACTCACATAGGAGGACACACTCTGGACTTGGTTTTTGTCTCTGGTCAGTGGTTGAATGGTCTAGATACAGGGAATATAGTCATCAAATCCTTGTCATGGTGAGACCATTCTGTCCTTAGACTTGACTTCCTGACCACTACACCCCACTGCAGGGAGGCGGAACCAACTAGGTGGTTCCGCCCCAGGCACCTGATGGATCCTGATAGGTTCCAAATGGAGCTTGGGCCATTCCCTGAGACTCTGGCTCACGACTTGATGGAAGACCTGGTGGCCGCCTGGGTTACGGCGGCCGCTGGTGCTTTAGATTGGGTCGTGCCTTTGCGGCCTCTGACCCGGCGCCGAATCAGCCCAGCTCCTTGGTTCTCCGAAGAGCTGAGGGAGATGAAACGCTGGAAAAGATGCCTAGAGAGTAGTTGGAGGGCTAGTCGTTCTGGATCTGACTGAGCACTAGTGAGGTCTTATATCAAGACTTACTTAGTGGCAATAAAAGCAGCAAAGTGTAACTACTTTTCTGCTCTTATCGCGTCGGCAGATAATCGCCCAGCTGCCCTGTTTAGGGTAACCTGCTTCCTTCTCCACCTGGGAGCATGGGAAGACCCCTTACAAGGGCGTGCTGAGGATTTTGCGCATTATCTGCACGATAAAATCGCTCAAATTTGGGACAGCCTGGACTCTGACTGGGTGGGTTCAGGTGAGGTGTCCAAGGTGGGTCTTGAGAATGTTATCTGGGACGAGTTTGATCCTGTGACTCCCGAGGACGTGGACAGGATGCTGGGGAGGTTGAATGCAACCACATGTTTATTGGACCCATGTCCCTCCTGGCTGGTGCTGGCTACCCAGGAGGTTACACGAGGTTGGCTCCAGAGGATTATAAATGCTTCTTTGAGTGAGGGTTTCTTACTTCCCACCTTGAAAGTAGCGGTGGTGAAGCCCCTCCTCAAGAAGCCCTCTCTGGATCCGGCTGTTTTGGCAAATTACCGTCCTGTCTCCAACCTTCGCTTTGCAGTGATGTTGTTGAGAGTGTGGTTGCGCGACAGCTCCCACAGTACCTGGATGAAACTTTCTATCTGGATCCATTCCAGTCCGGCTTCAGGCCTGGGTACAGCACGGAAACGGCATTGGTCGCGTTGGTTGGTGATCTCTGGAGGGCTCAGGACAGGGGATGTTCCTCTGTTCTGGTCCTATTAGATCTCTCAGCAGCTTTTGATACCATCGACCATGGTATCATGCTGCGTCAGCTGGAGGAGTTGGGAGTGGGAGGCACCATCCTACGGTGGGTCTCCTCCTATCTCTCCAACCGGTCGCAGTTCGTGTTGGCTGGGTGCCAGAGGTCGACCTCGAGGCACCTTGTTTGTGGGGTGCCGCGAGGGTTGGTCCTCTCGCCTCTCCTGTTCAACATTTATGTGAAGCCGCTGGGTGAGATCATCCGTGGATTTGGGGTGCGGTGCCATCTGTACGCTGATGACACTCAGCTGTACATCTCCACCCCAGACCACCCCAACGATGACCTTGAAGTGATGCCCCGGTGCCTGGAGGCCATGCGGGTCTGGATGGGGAGGAACAGGCTCTGACTCAACCCCTCCAAGACCGAGTGGCTGTGGCTGCCGGCATCCCAATATAGCCAGCTGGTGCCATCGCTGGCTATTGGGGGCAAGTCATTGGCCCCCACGGAGATGGCTTGTAACTTGGGCATCCTCCTGGATGCATAGCTGTCTTTAGAAAAGCATATGACCCTGGCCAGGGGCCGTGGCCAGGGGAGCTTTTTATCAGGTTCACCTGATACACCAGTTGCGTCCCTTTCTGGATCGGGACTCCTTATGCACAGTCACTCACGCCCTCATCACCTCTCGCCTGGACTACTGCAATGCTCTCTACATGGGGCTCCCCTTGAGGAGCACCCGAGGCTCCAGCTGGTCTAGAATGCAGCCGCGCGGGTAATTATGGGGGCGACATGGCGCTCCCATGTAACACCTCTGCTGCGTGAGCTGCACTGGCTCCCGGTGGTCTTCCAGGTGCACTTCAAGATATTGGTTCTCATCTTTAAAGCGCTCCATGGCTTAGGGCCCAGGTATTTACGAGACCACCTTCTGCCACCGATAACCTCCCACCAGCCAATCCGCTCCCAAAGAGAGGGTGTCCTCAGGGTGCCGTCGGTCAAGCAATGTCGACTGATGACCCCCAGGGGGAGAGCCTTCTCTGTGGGGGCACCCGCCTTCTGGAATGAACTACCCCCAGGAATACGACTGATCCCGGACCTCCGTACTTTCCGCCGAGCATTGAAGACCTTATTTCAGCAAGCTGGGCTGGCTTAAAATTTTAATGGGCTATTTTATGGGTAAAAGGTTTTAAAATTTGGGGAAGCCAAACTGATCTAATTCTGTTTTAATTTATTTTAATTTTTATACTGTATGTATTTTAATTTTGGCTGTTCACCACCCTGAGTTCTTTGGGAGAAGGGCGGTATACAAATTTAATAAACCTAAACCTAAACCTAAACCTTAATTACAATAATAAGAACTAAACATACAGAAAGAAAAGAGAATGGAAAGTATTAAAAAGTAGAAGTGAAAAAGAAAAAGTAAGAATATAATAGAATATAATTAGAGAGAAAATAAATATATAAAGAAATGCCTTCATCATAAGAAATATAAACAAATGTAATATTTCTTTGAACCCTATAAGGTTAAAAAGGCATCTCTTTATCTCATATCCCACCATCAGCAACCAAATAATTACGTTGCCTCCTAGCTAATGTAACATCACCATGTGTTAAATAAATAATAAATCTTATTTTTTATCTATAAGCATTTACAACTTTAGCCAGTTTCTTTGGTATATCCTTTTTCAAATCATTCTCATGATCTGCCATGTGTAATTACATATTCATACTTTATATTTTTGAATAAAATTTGTTTCACATCTTCATTAACGTATTTTAGATATATTATATCGATAGGAGGAGACATAATTACCTAAAGTGTTAGTAGTTCTGGATCATTCTTTCAAGATGTCCTGTACTAATTTTTGTTTCTTATTTAATATAGGATTTTTTAGAGAAAAAAAAACAATGATGTCAAAATATTTTAATTATTCTTTCATGTTCTTTCCAAACACAATTTCTAGGATTGATGCTATTTAAATAATATTTTTTTTAAAAAAACATTCAACATGTATTAAAAATAGGGTACAGAAGGTTATTTATCCAAAAATGCACTTATTGTTCTTTGCAGATAATGCAGTACTAATAATTTCAGTGCATTGAATAGCACAATATAAAAATAATCTTTTAAGAATATATTTATACTTTTTATTTATTTAAATAAAATTAAATATATTTATATTTAATCCTAATCCTAACCCTTTGGTTCTTTTTTTAAATTTACAAGTATGAAAATGATCATTAATTGATGGAGAAAAACAATGTCAATTGAAATTGACTTTATAAATCTACATTTTATACACACACACAGTCAATATTTTAATTGGAAAATCTTTCTTATAACTTCAAAATCTTTGTTTGGTTCTGCTAGTGAATGTACTTAATGTAAATGTACTGTCAATTAGTAATGAATGCATCAGTTTGTTTTGGCATAGCTGTGCAATATATATAAAATAGAACTAGTAGATCCATTTGTGTGTGTGTGTGTGTGTGTGTGTGTGTGTGTGTGTGTAGATATTCATATACATAATTAAATACAAACAACTACAAGACCAACAAGAAAAAATATAATCATAATTATAGAGTGTGAGGGGGAGGATGGGGAGGAACAGGCTCTGACTCAACCCCTCCAAGACCGAGTGGCTGTGGCTGCCGGCATCCCAATATAGCCAGCTGGTGCCATCGCTGGCTATTGGGGGCAAGTCATTGGCCCCCACGGAGATGGCTTGTAACTTGGGCATCCTCCTGGATGCATAGCTGTCTTTAGAAAAGCATATGACCCTGGCCAGGGGCCGTGGCCAGGGGAGCTTTTTATCAGGTTCACCTGATACACCAGTTGCGTCCCTTTCTGGATCGGGACTCCTTATGCACAGTCACTCACGCCCTCATCACCTCTCGCCTGGACTACTGCAATGCTCTCTACATGGGGCTCCCCTTGAGGAGCACCCGAGGCTCCAGCTGGTCTAGAATGCAGCCGCGCGTTCAATAGAGTTGAAGTTCAATAGAGTAGTATAACCTCTTGGCATCATTGTGGCACAAAAACCCTTCGAAAACTCTCCAAAAAGCTCAAGTAATCCAAAGTCGCAGAAATGCAAGAAGGAAAAGAAGAATAATTTACAGAATACAAGGTAAAGTCTTAACAACTATTATATAGGAAAGAAAGGTGCAAGATTGGCAGAATGCATTTGTGAACTCATTCATGAATTAAATAAACAAACAAAAGAAGAAACTGGCAGTCAAAAAATATCATGAAAAATCTCTCAACGCTTAGACAAATTCAGTCACAATTTTAGCTGGGAAGCTGTTGACATTTTAGATCAAGGCAAATCCAAAACTGTTAAGGAATTCCTGGAAACATGGTGTTCCAATAAGTCAACTATTCACAGATACATAGAAATAAGCTCCATATGAATATCATTTATAAAATATAACCGAAAGTCAAGGAAGAAAACTGTTGCAATATTTTCAGGATCAGACTCAATAAAGATAATAGAAGTTAAAGCTTTAAATATATTTCTTTTTAATTATGATAGGCATTCTATATTCACTGAATATTCGAGGTAGAAGCAACGAGAATGGTGAGGGTGGCTCCTTATATATACAAGGGGTGGAGCTAGGAATGGGAGTGGTAAGTTATGAATACATTAAAGTCCAAAGAATAAGTTAACCTCTGATGTTCCATATATACATTATTTACACATTGGAGAATAAGGCATTTACATCTGACAAATCCCCCTCTAAATGCCGGTTCGTTACACAACACCAATTACATTCTGATTCAGGACAATATAATACATATAATTTAGAAGTTAAATATTTGTGTTGTTTAGAAGGTAAGGGTTTTGTTAATATGTCAGCTAATTGTTCAGAAGTATCGCAATGTATTGCTTTAATGAATCCGTCTTGAGACAGTTGTCTCACATGCTTAAACTTTATATCAATATGCCTGGACCTTTGTCCAATTGCATCGGATCTGGATATTTCAATGGCCGCTTTATTGTCTTCATGCATAATAAATGGTAAGGTGGGTTTCTTCCAAACATCAGTGATCAGATCATTGAACCATACAAGGTTATTTGCAGCTTTGGACAAACAAACATATTCCGCTTCTGTAGTAGAAGTGGCCACTAGTTCTTGTTTACCAGTATACCAGTAAACTGGACAATCATTCAATAGAAAAACATAACCAGAAGTACTCTTTCTGCATGTTGTATCACCAGCCCAATCTGCATCAGCATAACAAGTAATTTTTGGTTCTCTGTCATTATTGGGTTCCAACATTAAACAAAAATCTAATGTACCCTTCAGATATCTTAGAATTCTTTTGACAGCTTCCCAATGATACAAGGTTGGTTTACTAACATATCTTGACAATAGATTGAGAGGTAATGCAATATCTGGCCTAGTCCAATTAGATATATAAAGGAGTGAACCTATAACTGATCTGTAAAATGTGTTGTCTTTAAACTCAGGGGAAGATTCATCAGTGTTTCTAAGAAAATCAGTTTGCATAGGGGTGTCACAGGTTTTAGCATTATTTAAGTTACATTTGTTTAGGAGTTCGATGATTTTATCTTTCTGTGTAAGTTTGAATCCCCTTTTAGTTTTGTTAATTTGCACACCAAGGTATTTATTCACTTTACCCAGAGATTTCAGTGAGAAGTGTTCATTTAACTTATTTACAAAGATTTCCCTGCTCTCTTTATGCTTTCCAATGTATAAAATATCGTCCACGTAAATTAATACAAATTCAATATGATCATTACTCTTTTTTACAAAGAAACAGTTATCAGCAGTGGTGGCGTTGAAATCCATGGTCTTAAGTACTTTTACCAAGCAATCGTACCATCTTTTGCCGGATTGCTTTAATCCGTACAGACTCTTATTTAATAACCAAATTTCGTTCTTATTAGTGTATTGACTGTGTGGTGCTCTTACATATATTTCCTTATCTAATTTTGCATGTAAGTATGCGGTCTGTATGTCATATTGGAATACGTCCAGATTGAGTGCAGATGCTACTACAAGGGCTGTTTTGACACTCTCTGTTCTCACTGTGGGTGAATATGTATCAGTATAGTCTTCTGGATATTTTTGTGCATAGCCTTGTGCAACTAGTCTAGCCTTGTATAAGGTATTGCCTCCTTCTAAGTTCTTAATTTTATAAATCCACCTGGTACCTATAATTGTTTTATCCTTAGGTGCGATCGCAGGTGTGAATACATTTAATCCTTGTAAACTTTCCATCTCTTTTTCCATAGCTAGTTCCCATTTTTCTCTTTCTTCATGTGGAAGTTTCAATACTTCTTCATATGTATTAGGTGTTATTTGTTCTCCATTCATATGCATTATGTAATCTTTGTATTTATTTGGTATTTGGTTTCTATTGTTTCTAATAGTTCTTTCAGGCTTGCTATGGTTATCATGCAAATATCTAGCTTCCTTTTTTGTTAATGTGTCTGTCTTTATTTTATGCTGACTATTAGTCCAAGTTTTGGTTTTGTTCTTACTTTTGTTAATATTTTGATTTTCTGTTGTTCCTTCCTCACAAGATATCGTATCTTTACATTTATTAGGAAATATTTCATTAAGGTGCAATTTTGACCAATTGGCCTGTTCATGGAACACAGCTGTTCTGGATACTATAAATTTGTTATTACTATCAATAAATCTGTACCCTTTGGTTCCAGTTTCGTATCCCATGAATCTTAATCTCCTGGATACGTTTTCTCCCTTTCTCCTCAATTGTTTAGGTATGTGTACGTCTGCAGTGACTCCAAATATGTGCATGTGTGATAATTTGGGTTTTCTATTGTACATCACCTCATATGGTGTCTTATTCACAATACTGGACCAGGTTCTATTTTGAGTGTAATTCGAATAATGTAATGCCTCTGACCAAAATTGTTTGCCTAAACCAGCATCCTCTAATGTGCACCTAATCATGGTTTGTAGTGTGGAATTTTTCCTCTCTGCGACTCCATTTTGAAATGCAGAAAAAGGATTGGACGTGAAATGTAACATTCCTCTATCCTTTAACCATTGGGAGAATTCTTTAGACATGAACTCACATCCCCTATCTGTCATAATTTGCTTTATTCTGATATTATGTTGTGTTTCTATACGTTTGTAGAATTCCTTAAATTTCTGAAATGTTTCATCCTTGTGCTTTAATGTGTAAACAAAACCATATCGGCTGTAGTCATCCACTATTGTTAGGAAGTAACGTTTTCTATAGGTAATAGAGGGACTTAATGGACCAACTAAGTCCATATGTACCAAATCAAAAATATTGTTAGTTGATCTGTTAGATTTTTTTGGTCTGGGACTGGTTTTTAGTTTGGTGGACTTACATACTGAGCATTCCAAATAATTTTCACAATTTTTTATTTTGACACCTTCTGCGTGTTCAGTCATTTTTTGTACTACAGGAAAGCTTGCATGTCCTAACTTCCTGTGTAAGATGTGAGCACACTCATCATGAATTGGTTTACCTATTTTTGGTTTCTTTTCCTTGTATGTGTTTTTGTGATCATGAGTTATTCTACACTCATCATTGTCACTGTTACTGACATTTTCATCATCTGCTTCAATACAATCTTCCATATTTGAATCAATGTTATGTAAACATCTTTCTTTAGTTATCAGATAGGGTAGACCTCCTTTTATCATTACAGTACCTACATTTGTTTTGTTCTTTTCTATAGTTGCTTTCCCCTTTGAGAAAACTATATTGATATCAGATTCTCTGCTTAATTTTGTGGCACTTAGTATGTTGTGAGGTATTTCTGGGATTAATAATACCCCCTCTATTTTCCCTAGACCAGGCAAGGTCACATTTCCTTTGCCTAGTACTTGAACCTTTTCTTGATTAGCTACCTTTATCACAAACTTATCTTCTATAAATGAAGATAATATACTTTTGTTGTTGGTGGTGTGATTTGTTGCACCAGAGTCAATAAGCCAATTGTTATTCTCATCCTGCTGTGTTCTGGTGCTGTCTTGTTTATTTAGCCCATTCAGTGACCCAGATTTCCTCTCTTTTGAATTTTCTCTACCCCCTCTACCTTCTTTGTAATTTGGTGGGCTTCTATATTTGTGTCTATCTGTGGAAGATTGTCTGTAATTATATTTGCTCCTATATTCTGGTCTATGTCTCTCTCTTGAGACTTTGGGGCAGTCTCTTCTACTATGTTCCCTGGATCCACAATTGTAGCATCTAAAGGCCTCATTATGTTTATCTTGAAAGACTACTTTCCTAAAAGGTTTGTGGTCTGTTTGGTTACTGGATCGATTTTTTCTTGAATTGTCTTCTGCTATCAATTTGTTAGATAGACTTTCTATGGATAAATATCCCAAATTAATGGTATCTAAGTGTGACATAAAGCTATCCCATGATGGATCAAGTGAATTGATAATAACACTTTTCATTGTTTGATCTGAAATCACTTCCCCCCTCAATTGTAGCTCAGCTCTTATTTTGTTTAGATTTATCAAATGCTCACTTATAGAAACCCCTGGTTTTACTCTAGAGGAAAAGAAATCCTTAGACATTCTTGTGGTTGTAGCTACGCTATCGCTGTGAAATAGATTAAACATGCATTGAATTATTTCTGATACAGTTAGGTTTGGTTTGATGCTATGATACATTGCAGGAGACACGCTAGATATTATTATGAAAAATGCTCTATGATGTAAACAATCTATTTTTAAAGTCCAAGGTCTTCTTGGAGGGCTAGTTATAAAGAATAGTAAATTTTCTTTCATGAAAATAACCTGAAGCTGTTGATACCACTCTTGTAAATTAATGCCATCAATTCTAAGTTTTGGGAAGTCACTGGGTAAGTTACCTACATTATTCTGTCCATTACTTACAACCTGGGGCAGTCCGTGATCTCTCAAGTGCAGGAAATTACAGAACGGCATTGGGATGCTTGCAATGAGTCTGCGCGGTTCTCTGGCCAGTTCAAGTCCTTCTGGTTCGTCTACATAGTTTCGCACATGCGCGTTGTTCATTTCTTCTTTGGTGGCGTCGTGGAAGGTTCTCTCCCTTTCAGCTCTCTCGATCCGCTCCTCCTCAGATGAGTCGGTCTCTGGCTCGGTTTTTGGGGTTCTGGTGGTGGTGACGGTTCTTTTCTTCTTTTTGTGTGCGTTGGTATTCGATTTTGTCTGTGGTGTAGGGCGAAATCGGCATGGCTCTCTGGGCTCGGGCGTCGTCGCTTTCGAAGTCAGGATGGGAGCGTGCAGGTCTTGAGTCGCCGGTTTGATTTCTTGCTTCTTCGTAGATGTCTTGGTAATTTTCAGTCTTGGCCCAAAAGCAGCAAAAAGCGTTTTCATTGCTGATTTTACTTGAGATTTTGTTAAATCGTCTTCACTTTCTGATTTTGGATCATCTGAAGAGTTTGAGACTTCTTTCTCACTTTCTTCGTCTGATAGTGTTTTTCGCGCCAGAAATTTTGAACTGAGCGTTTTGATTGGCTCTGCTCCATTCTCTTTTGAAGTTCGTTGAAACCAAGATGGCTGCCATTCAAAATTTCGCGCGGGATCACATCTTTTCTTTTTAACAACTATTTTCTCAGTAGTCATCTCACTTACGATTTTTTGATCTTTGGGTTTTTCTTTAATGACGTTTTTCTCTCTCGCTGCTCCGCTGTTCTTCAGCATCTCCTGGAGGTCCGCGATGAGACTTTCATCATTCTTTTGGCTTTTTAGTATCTTTAATATCTCTGACCTGAGTTCGTTATTTACTATTTCGATTTCTTTCTGGTCATTATTTTCACTCATTAGTTCTTCTTCTTCAGTGGTGTATTCTTCGGATTCTCTCGAAATCGCATTGGTGGATTCGTTGATCATCTCTTGATCAGTTTCTATTTCTTTGCTGTAGGCCCTGGTGTTGGGCCTATCTTTCTTGGACATTTTTAATTACTTATTGAGTCAATTAACCATCCTCTGCTACCAGCTTGTTGCAATATTTTCAGGATCAGACTCAATAAAGATAATAGAAGTTAAAGCTTTAAATATATTTCTTTTTAATTATGATAGGCATTCTATATTCACTGAATATTCGAGGTAGAAGCAACGAGAATGGTGAGGGTGGCTCCTTATATATACAAGGGGTGGAGCTAGGAATGGGAGTGGTAAGTTATGAATACATTAAAGTCCAAAGAATAAGTTAACCTCTGATGTTCCATATATACATTATTTACACATTGGAGAATAAGGCATTTACATCTGACAAAAACAAACAGCACAGAACACAACCTTCCTAGCAACCAACACTAACTGGCAACCAGGAAACAGCTCCAGATAAACAATCAGGGCAGAAACAATTCCCTAATGAAAGATGGAACCACACCCTTGCAAAAACTAGCAGGGTAAATTACTATACTTTAGATAGGCAACCAGCAAACTTCTGTGTCCCACAAACCAATGATATTACATGGATAATAACAAAATGTCTGCAGGAAAACAAACATGGTTGGGGAATGATGGGAGTTGAAGTCCACACATATTAAAGCCTCCAAGTTTGAAAAATATTGGTAAAGATCTTCAATTTAACTTTATTTTGCTCTTTCCTTTGAATTATTTAGCTTTCTCTATTTTATTAAAAATGTATGTGATTTGTGATTTTTTTTGCCATTTTCTAGCAGAAAACAACAAAAAGCAGCCATTGCATTGCATATTCTGGATTTGGTTAATGACCATGTGGTTCACTTAACAACCATAGTGACTTGCTTTATGACCATTGTAAAAATGATCATAAAATCAAATCAGATCACATGGTTTCCTGCCTTATGATCACCACAACCATAATTCCAGACTTAATTCTGGTCATAAATTGAGGACTACTGGTACCTGTAATTGCACTCATATTCCAAAATCTCTTCTCCTCTATGAACATGCTTAGGTTGCAGGAGAGGTCCTTTTATCATATCTCTCAGAGCACTGTAGGTGTTTATACTGAACACTTGTACACAAGTATATCAAACCGTATCAGCTAACTGTCTTAAAAGAAAGTCAGACAAAACTTTCCTAACATATTTTTCATTTTAAAAAATCACAGTTTGATCCACAGCCTATAAGAATCTGATTTTTTTGTAGACTTTAAAAGGAAAAAAAATAAGCATCTATCAGAGACAACCACAACTCTTAATCAGTGACTCACAGTTTTGTAAATTCAAACATTAATATTCATTCTATTTCTTATTGCCTGGAATATGGTGGTTATTTTGTATTGCTCATACAGTATCATTCTTCAAAACAGCTTCTTTCACTCTTACCACAACCCCCACTGTAACAAACAACAGCTTTGTTTATGGAAAATCCTTCCTAAAGCATGCTTTTCCTGTGGAAACCTATTCATGTTAATCCGCCACAGAAAGCACTGACTATATAAATCTGTACTGCTTGGAAGATTAGACCATCATCAGATCATCTTATATTTTATATAAAAACCTGTAGCCCATTTTCAGGTTAATTAACAAAGCCATGCCTTTCATTGCTGAAATCATGTATTCCTTAAACAAAAACAAGGAATACACTTTTAGAAGGAACACGAGGTTTTAAGTTACTTTGGATCTGGATGTCAAAACAGGCTCTAAGAAAGAGTGGGTTTGTTTTTTTTTAACAAGTCAGTGCCAAGTATTTTTGGCTCAGTTTTAGAACCTAACAACTGAATAATCAGAATCCAGAAGAGTTGTGATGCTATGCAGCATGTATATTAAAAAATAGCCTTATTTATAAAGAACTCTTCATTTAAATAAAACTTAAAAGCAAAGATGAATCTCATTGCTAAATATAGTCTGATATGTTTAATTCATAAATGGCTAATGTGTTATAGATACTTTTCTTTGGATTCAGAGAAAGTATTAAACACTATGGAACATACTTGGCTGGGGTCTACAAAACTGGAATTCCAGTATTTTGTAAACTTATTTCCCTATTAGCATCAAATACATGTTTTCTGTTGCTGCCGAAGTGTATAATGTATGAATAGGTTTTATAGAAATATAATATACTGCAAACTTTGCTGTTCTGTCTGAAGCTTTTATCAGATCATAGTCAATGCAAATTCGTCCTGTGATAAGATGGAAATATTATGGGAATTATTCTGCTCATTCCCAGATGAAAGGGCTACAGGTAATCCTCAATTACAACAATTCAGTTAGTGACCATTCAAAGTTACAACAGCTCTGAAAAAAGTTTCATGATTCTGTTAGGATTGAAATTTGGCAAAATTATGGCCACTTCAGTGCTTCTGTGTGCTGAGCCACCATGCTGCCAGAATTAACTATGATCTCATGATTGTTATTTCCAACACCCTCTGCCAGCTTCCCACAAGAAAAGTCAGTGAAGAAGCTGGCAGGAAGTTGGAAGTCCCAGGTCATCAGGGAGCTAAGTTACTGTTCCCACGTGGGAAGGAAGTGACGAATGCATGGGAGTGCAAAGAAGATACTGAAAGATTCAGACAGAATATGTGAGGATGTAATGGAGTGTATGTGACATGTTGGTTGGGGAGACTGTGTGTGAGTGTGTGAGAGGTCCTACTCAGGTTCAGGAGGGTGCATGAAAGGTGCCATGTAGTTTGGGAAGGTGCACAAGGTACAAGGAAGTATAGAGAAGGTCCTGCATTAGTTAGAGGAGTGTATAGGGGTATGTGAGAGGCACTGCATGCAAGGGGGTATACAAGAGGCAACACAAGGATTGGGGAGGGTGCACAGGGTGTATGAGAGATGCCACATGAAAATTACATGAGGGGTGCATTATGGATTCGAGAAGGTATGGCAAGTGCACACAATTTGGAAAAAGGAACAAAGGTCCCTATGCATGTATGAGAGTGTGCTCAATGCACCACAATGGTTTTGGTGAATGTATGAATGGTGGGTAAATAAATATCTCTGAAATAATGAACCAACAAGTTTTGGTTATATAGTTATTACTACTGCCATCAGAAAAGTGTAACAATGTTATCTATTAGTGTTCAGTGGACTCACTGTTTGTTAAATAATGTCACCTGTGATTAATGGGTCTATTTCAGCCTAGAAGTGAGTAATATCAAATGGAATGTCACAGGGCTGTATCCTGGCCCTAAATTTTTATCATTGGCCTAGATGAGGTAGATAGTAGAACACTTACCAGGTTTGTAAATGATATAAAAATGGCTAATATTTTAAATAAAGATTAAAAAATACAGGTGGGAAGGTTGAAAAAGTGAACTGAAATGAGTTGTATGCAATTTAATAGATAGACATGAAAAGTTCTGCATCCGGATAGGAAAAAACGCAAGTATGGATCTAATCTATAAAAAGTAATAGAACATCTGGAAGAGATCCGAGTGACCTTGTAAACCGCAAATTAAACATGAGCAAATAGTGTGACATAGCTGCTAAAAACACAAATATCCCATCAGACAGGACTACAACCAGTAGGTTTAATTACAAGGAAGAAGGTTGAGGGTAGACATCAGAGACTACATGAGGTAAGCCAATAGAAGAAGCTTCCATATGAAATGCTAAGTTCTCTTTAGCTATAAGTCTTTAAACTGAAGCTGAGTGAATATCTGTCAGTCCAAGCACTGTATCTTTCCTGCAATGGTATATAGGAATGACTTTGGGAGATGGGGAAAAGAGATGTTGCCTAAGGAATAAACAGATAAGGGAAGATAAGGCATGGTCAAGGTCGCTTTGTACCCTACAAAGCGACCTTGACCATGTGTCCAAATGGTCGCGGAATTGGCAACTCCAAATATCGACTAATAAATGCTCTGTCCTACACATTGGCAATAAAAATCAGAACACCAATACAAATTGGACAGAAATGACCTTGTAGATGAGCCCTACTCTGTCAAGGATCTAGGAGTACTCATCTCAAATGATCTACACCCCAGAGCCCATTGTAACAGCATTGCCAAAAAGGCATTAAGAGTTGTTAACCTAATTTTGTGAAGCTTTTTCTCCGGTAACATTGTATTGCTAACCAGGGTATACAAAACCTTTGCCAGACCAATTCTTGAATACAACTCATCTGCCTGGAATCCACACTATATATTGGACATTAATATGATTGAGCGTGTCCAGAGGTACTTCACAAGAAGAGTACTCCACTCATCTACTCACAATAGAATTCCCTATGCCACCAGACTTGAAATTTTGGACTTGGACAATCTGGAACTATGCCGCCTGTGTTATGATCTAAGCACAGTACACAAAATTATCTGCTACAATGTCTTACTGTCAACGACTTCTTCAGCTTCAACCTCAATAATACACGGGCAAACAATTGGTAGAAACTCAAGGTAAACCACTCCAAACTCGATTGCAGAAAATATGACTTCAGCAATAGGGTGGTCAACACTTGGAATGCTCTACCTGAGTCTGTTGTTACACCCTCTAACCCCCACAGCTTCAACCTTAAACTGTGTATCGTGGACCTCACCCCATTCCTAAGAGGTCTGTAAAGGAGGCGTGCATAAGTGCACCCGTGTGCCTACTGTCCCTGTCCTACTGTCCCATTTATTTGTATTCATTTCTTTCATTCATATCCATGTTTATATTTATACCTGCTATCTTGTACATGTTTGACAAACTAGTAAATATAAATACAAATATAAGATATAGCCCACAGTGCATAAGAAAGAAACTCACACAGGCACCTTCCTAACTTCTCAGGCCATAAAAGATTTGCACTATCAGACCTGCAAGATTTCAATGAAATAGAATTAACTCATATGTTCGTATTTCCTATCTGATCTAAGATTTCTAGATCATAAAGATGAAAGGTCACTTTCATCTCTATGATTCTATAAAGTACTGTGGTTATCTATTATATATGTACCACTGAAAGTCACATTAGGACAAGCAAATATATTGTTTTTGATATTGTGCTAGTTAAGATAAATACATAAAATAGGATTTGAAATCACTGAGCAAGGTAATTCAGCTCTTAACCATCCATAGTTTGAAATCCACGTGGAGGGAGAAAATATAAATATAGACTTATTTATCCTCAGATACCAATACACCTATGGACTCTGGCTATTCCCACTAAAATAAAGACAACCTGATAATGTTGACAACCTGGTAATGACTTGCCTATGCCTGATCTATAGATGATATCTTGCTTGAAAAATTAAGAATTCTATTTAAGTAAAGATTGAAAGATGAATTCTATCTTTGCCGTAAAATACCACTATACATTTTATTGTAGTGGGTATGTTTTTTTTTAAAAAAAAGGTTTTGTAATACAGTTTTGCCAATCTTGCTGCCATTTTTCTTGTTTTAAGGAATTAAATTTCAACAAAATAACTCACATGAGCATATTTCTCACTTTATTGCAGGGTATATCATAGGTAGTTTTATAGGCTAAATTTTGCAAGATGAGTTGATAAAGTTAAGTCAGGATTGAAAATGAGACTTTTGGTTTATGACTATAAAGATGCTAGGCAACAGAAATATATCAAACATATGTTTTCAAATGAAAAACAAATGTTTTTTAAACTCCCTCAGGATCTTGACCAGAAAAACTCATGATTAGAATAAACTAAGCTAATGATTAGAATTTTTGAAAAATATAGAGATGAGGAGAAAAAGCAAGAAAAGAAAATGTTTAAATAATTACAAATAAATATATGTTCTGAGTCACGTTTCCAGAAGGTTTTTTTTTCCCTGTGATTCAAAGAGTTCTGGCTGAGAATATGGAGATTTTGTGCTTTAACAAGAACAAGATAAATGGCAGATGTTGGAAACATCTAATGTGATTTAGCTAAAATGCTTTTAGTAGCTTAAATAGAAATTGTAAGGCACATGGAACTTCATTCCAACTTAACAGAGATTTCCCAGAGCTGCACATCAACAAAATAAATAAGAATTGTGTGTGTGCATGTGTGTGTGTCTTTTGGCATATAGTATCTATCTGAATTGCCAAATAGTTTGTAACTGAAGCCTCTGCCAAGCAAAACATGGACACGTGCTTTGACAGTAAATGAAACCAAAGTAATCATCCATCATTTCGGAAGCCAAATCCTAACTATTCGAAAGCCTAGACTGAACAGAAGGCAGTTATCACACTTATCACTATGAATAATTGCTAAATTTCAAAGTATTAGGATGGGGAGGGGTGATAAATAAATGACATTATAGATACCATATTTGTTTATAAAATTTTTCTTCCTTCATCTAGCATTCTCTTGTTATATACATTTTAATGTTTTTGTGAGGTGGGAGAGAATTAATTGCCCTGGAGGGACAATATGAGGTTTTTTAAATAGTTCATAGCGACATCATCAAATTAAAAAATTGAGTCTATATTGATGGAACTAAGGATACTAACAACTATTAACCCTAGCAATCCCATCTATTCATTCAAATGTCAACATGCTCCACATAGGCATATTAGGCATTATGATAAAATAATATCATGGGTTATCAATATCATTAAACAGCCTAGCAGTTTGTTTAGAAATGTGTCTCTCAGCCCAGAAAAAGTAAATTGAGATAATCTGAAGAAGCCTGAGGAGATAGTTTGCTTTCTGGAAATGGATGTTTTAGGTCCAATCTGACACACCGTAGCTGTCATTTGGTGATATTGCACATGACATAGTCTTAAAATATTAGATGTATCCATCAGTCAAAACAGGTTGGAGAACTTTAGATTACATTCTTTTATCTCCAGAGTCATTTTCCACAGCTTTACAGCAACAGGAGCTGACTAATCTTTAATAGTTTCTGGGCAGCACAGTAATTAATGGCAGACAGGATTTGATCCCAAGCCCAGACATATATCAGCGAGCACTGGTATACATTTCTCTCTTACTTTCAGCCATCACAGCCTATTTTGGTTTGCCTGAATCCTCAGCTATTAGCCCCAAATTTTTACTTTATATAGAGAAAAATGGGGCAGCATGTCCACCTATAACGACAGTAGAAAAGGCCACAATTCACTATCAACTTTAGAAAGAGAGAGTAGTTCCAGTTTATCTTGCAATGCCCTGGTCAGTCAAAAAATGTTTGATTTGATCAAAATTTGATATGATCAAATTTTTATCAAACAATTTGCACTGTCAATAATGACAGCATGGTATGTTTATTTTATCTGTTTTATATAATCCTTAATATATGATTAAATAACAAAAAGGAGGAGGGGATTTCAGGCAAGTGAACTAAGAATTCAAACACCACATAAAGTTTTTGAAGAGATTTTCCTGTATGCTTAAAGTATGCATATATTTCATCCACCTAAATTTTATCACCCAGAATAACTGCATCACATTATCAAAATAAATAAAAAGAATGATAAAAATAGTCAAAAGAAATCATAGATATTTCCTTAAATCTTGCATACTGTAAATTAAGTAGCCAACAGATGTGAGAAAGAGGAAAAATATGACTATGCTGCTATTCAGGTCCTAAATTTGTTGCAATTCAAAAATCTCTTTTTTAAAAAGTATTAAAAAGTGTTCCGTAATTGCTGCTGATGACATTCTGCCTCCAGTTTTCCACAATCCCTCTCAGAAAGCCAAGCTATAAGCTTTTCTTTTCTTTTTTATTGGATCTTTAAAGGACAAAATATTTCAGTACAGAGGCATGTATTATCCTATGTATTAAAGTGGAATTGCTGTGATAGATGACACAACTATTTCAGGATCTGAAATGTAGTGTGATGTAAAGGCAGCAAATGGGCACTATATAATATAATGCTGCAATCGTTTCTTATATTTATGGAGGGGAAATACGCTTGTGAGACTGCCAGCTTCAAGTATCAAAATACCATGTTTTGCCTTCGGCCCAATGCACCTTTACTTAGGCTGTGAGAGAGACAGGTTGTGTGCTCTTCCTCTTCTGACAGCAAGTACTTGGCGCCAACCTAAATTAAAGGATTTCATAATCATAATCCGAACTTTTGTTAGTGATTGCTGCTGAAGGTATTTAACCTAAGGTTGTTTTTAAAAAAAAGACAGCAAGAAGGGGATAAGTTTATAGCAAGCAACAAAAACAAGACCGGTTATGATCTGAGAAAGTTCACAAAAGGCAATGAAATTTTAAACTTTTTTTTTTTTCATGATATGTTGCTCAGCCAGCATACTTACTGTAAGTGGGGTCTGAACTATAAAACAAAGAACCATGGCACTTTAACATTTTAAAACATATGTAAAAGAGAAGCATTAAATGAAAATTTAGAAAAGTGAAAAATTCAGGGAGTAATAGATAGGATAACAAAGCAAAAATCTGTGGGGCCTGAAAATTTGAGATTTTGTTTATAAAATGGCTAGCACGATTAAGGCTTATCAACTCTGAACTGCAAAAATTCTGCTCTAGTGATCTTCTGGATTTTTGCAGCCAAAACTGGTAGTTGCAAATATGACTGGAACTAAGCAATTCACCAAACAGCTGCCAATACTATTTTGTAGAAGACAAATTACAGTTGTTATTTACATTTGCATAATGTCATCACATCAGAATACCTTGCACCATTTTAGATTTGGTGTTTTTTCTAAGTAAAACCAAAATAAAAATCCTTTAAATTTTTTTAATGCTTCTTTTAAAAGAATAACTGCATAACCCCCATACTCTACCCTGTTTTCCCCAAAATAAGACTTCCTCTGATAATAAGCCCAATGAGGCTTTTGAGTGCATGGCAATAAGGCTAAGCGCTTATTTCAGGGTTCAAAAAAATATAAGACAGGTTCTTATTTTCAGGAAAACTGATTCCAGTTATTCTGGATTATTCTTAAATGTCTTCATTCAAAGTAGACACTATTGAAACATATATTTTTTTCTAATTTATTCTCCAGCTATTTGAAATATTGATCAAGTTCTTACTAATTGACGGTATGATTGCTTCATTTTCACTTAGATGTCATGTAAACTAGCTAGGTTTGTAAGTCATGGTTGAATTTACTTGTGAACTGAACCAACTGGGATTTATTCAATAATTTTAAAAAATGGTTACTAAGTGTAGAATGGATCACGAGAACCAGACCTGGACTAAATAAAGTTTTATTGGCAACCATCAGCAACCAAATATTCATATATTTGAACATATGACAGAAGCATGTTATGTACTAAAAATTATTGTAAAAACTGAAGGAAATTAAATAAGAAAAGTTGCAAGACATGCAAGACAAATGAGCAAATGAGATTACTGGAATTTCATTGGAAAAGCAAATAATTATTATTAACTGCAAAATATATTTGTCTACAAAGTCATCCAGAATCAAACTTGATGGTACCTAAAATGGCATCTAAATAATTACATATTCAATGTGTGATTTCAAGGGTGAATGAAATATATTTAAATAGCCCACATTCTTCAATAATAGACATCTTCTAAATATCCATACTTATTTTATAAGCCTGTTAAATTGGACATTAAAATTGCTTGATCACAATATATTACTAAGAACTGTAGAATAAACATCTGACAAGTCATCTTTGCATGCATACATATTCCATTAAGTCCTACCAAAATATCCATGAATAAACAGGGCCTTTTCTTAAAGGATTTTGTACTAAAAAACTGATTTAGAGTCATGGTGGCACAGTGCTTAGAAAGCAGTATTTCAGACTAGCTCTACCCATAGCCAGAAATTCACTCCTGACCTGTTCAAGGTTGACTCAGCCTTTCATTCTTACGAGATGGGTAAAATGAGGACTCAAGTTGTTGGGGGCAATATGCCGACATTTGTAAACCATTCAGAGTGCTATAAAGCTCTATGGAGACATATATGTCTAAATTCTACTGCTTATTGCTATTTTAATTTCTAATGAATCAAGAAACAAAAAATATATTAGCCAAACTAACTGGCGTGCAAAATTTGCTATGTTTATGTGAGAGATTTTGCTAAACCGCAGATCCGCTCTGGATTCAGCCTCAGAGGAGACACCCACAAATCTCTGCATTATCCAGATGTCATTTCAATGACTAAAATCTAAGGGAATTCATAGTTCATTCCATTTGAATGAAAATTATATTTGTTCCAAATACCAGACAAAGAAACCCTTATCTTTATTGCAAAAAAAAACTCTTTGAAGCACTGCATTTTTATCAGGCAGCATTTTGTATGTGGTTAGTTTTCTATTTGGAACTATTGAGAATGAGCAAGAAAAAATTAGATTTGTGATTGGGTGATCATGTATCATTTGATTGAGTGCCAAGCATATGTTTAATTTAAATTATGAAGAAAAAATGACAGAGTTTAAGGTAATTCCATTAGAAATAGGAATGCATAAAACTAAAAATTTCAATTTAAGTTTCACCAGTAGTGGGTTTCAATTTTGGCCGCTACTGGTTTGCTCATGGGTGCTTGCACGCTGTTGTGCACGACGCTTCTGCACATGCACCCGGAGACATCTGGATGGGTGTGCAGAGCCTCCCACTACCACCGCTACCAGTTCGCCGATCTGGGGAGAACCAGTAGCAACCCACCACTGAGTTTCACAATTATTTGATGAATAATTGTGGAGTCATAAGTTCAATAGATACAATTTTTTAAATAATTGTTTGCTACTATTGATACATGGTAATTTCGTTGGCAAGTGCCCCTTTCTGCATTTTCCCCTAAGATATTCATAGTCATGTTCATTAACATTGCCAAACAGGTACAGATACAGTATAGTAGTAACTGTGAGAGGGATCTTGGAGTCCTAGTGGACAACCATTTAAATATGAGCCAGTAGTGTGGGGCAGCTGCCAAAAAAGCCAACACAATTCTAGGCTGCATTAACAGAGGGATAGAATCAAGATCATATGAAGTCTTAATACCACTTTATAATACCTTGGAATACTGCATCCAGTTTTGGTTGCCACAATGTAAAAAAAAAAGTTGAGACTCTAGAAAGAGTGCAGAGAAGAGCAACAAAGACTGGAGGCTAAAACATATAAAGAACAGTTTCTGGAATTGGGCATACCTAATTTAATGAACAGAAGGACTAGGGGTAACGGGGTGTCAAGCTTGTCCAGATCGTGTTCTCACCATCGGTACTGTGAGGGGGAGGGGTAGATATGGCGGGAGCAGGGGGCCATATCATGTTAAGGGAGCATGCATCCGCTGTCTTCAAGCGGTAGCGTGCTCCGGCCCCCAAGGCTCCACTCGTTCTCCAGGTTGCACAGACCCTCAGGGCCCGGGCCTTCGGCTGATGTTGTGCAACGCCAGGTCCGTAGTAAATAAAGCCCCCCTCATTTGTGATCTTGTTCAGGAGGGGGGAGCGGACCTGGCGGGTATTACGGAGACCTGGTTGGGCCTGGAGGGAGGGGTCCCTCTGGTAGAAATGTGCCCACCAGGCTTCCACGCATTCCATCAGCTGAGGTCACAGGGGAGGGGCGGGGGAGTAGCGGTTATTATTAGAGAAGGTTTTAGGCCAAGGGAGGCCACTGTTCCTCAGACAGCCGGTTGTGAGACCCTCCTTGTGAAATGGGGTCATGGGGTTCAGATGGGTTTGCTGATCACGTACCTGGCTCCCTGCCACGTGGCAGCAGCCCTGCCCGAGCTACTCAACGTTATCGCCGCGGTGGCGGTTGATACCCCCAGACTTATGGTCATGGGGGATTTCAACCTGCCGTCCGTGGGTGAGACGTCTGAGGTGGTTCGGGAGTTCATGGCTTCCATGACGGCTATGGATCTGACCCAGCTAATTCATGGCCCTACACACATGGGGGGAAACACACTGGACTTGATTTTTGTCTCTGGACAGTGGCTGAGTGATCTTGAGATAGGGGACACAGCCCTTGTCATGGTCGGATCACTCTCTCCTTCGCCTTGACCTTTGAACCGCTGCACCCCGCCGCAGGGAGGCGGAACCCATAAGATGGTACCGCCCCAGGCGCCTGATGGAACCTGATAGGTTCCAGATGGAGCTTGGGCCAATCCCTGAGGTCCTGGCTCATGCCTCGACTGGAGACCTAGTGGCCGCCTGGGATAGGGCGGCCGCTGGAGCTCTGGATCGAGTTGTGCCTTTGCGGCCTCTGACCCGGCGCCAATCTCACCTGGCTCCTTGGTTTACTGAGGAGCTGACGGAGATGAAGCGCCGGAAAAGACGCCTAGAGAGTAGTTGGAGGGCCAGTCATACTGAATCTGACCAGACACTGGTAAGATCTCATATTAAGAATTACCTAGTGGCAATAAAAGCAGCGAAATGCACTTATCTTGCTGCTCTTATTGCGTCATCAGATAACCGCCCAGCCGCCCTGTTTAGGGTGACCTGCTCCCTGCTCCACCAGGAAGCAAGGGAGGACCCCTTGGAGGGAAGAGCCGAGGATTTTGTTCAGTATCTGTATGACAAAATCACTCAGATTCGGGAAGATCTGGACTCCGACTGGGTAGATCCAGCGGGGATGACGGAGGCAGGTCCTGAGAATGTTATCTGGGATGAGTTTGATTCTGTGACCCCTGAGGACGTGGACAGGATTCTGGGTAGACTGAATGCGACCACATGTTTGTTGGACCCGTGCCCCTCCTGGTTAGTGCTGGCTTCCCGGGAGGTGACGCGAGGCTGGTTCCAGGGGATTATAAATGCTTCATTGGGCGAGGGTGTCTTTCCCACCGCCTTGAAAGAGGCGGTGGTGAGACCTCTCCTCAAGAAGCCGTCCCTGGACCTGGCAATATTGGCTAATTATCATCCAGTCTCCAACCTTTGCTTTGTGGCGAAGGTTGTTGAGAGTGTGGTGGCACGACAGTTTCCCCAGTACCTGGATGAAACGACGTATCTAGATCCATTCTAGTCGGGTTTCAGGCCTGGGTACAGCACGGAAACGGCATTGGTCACATTGGTGGATGATCTCTGGAGGGCTCGGGACAGGTTGTTCCTCTGTCCTGGTCCTATTAGATCTCTCAGCGGCTTTTGATACCATCGACCATGGTACATGCTGCACCGGTTGGAAGAGTTGGGGGTGGGAGGCACCGTATTACGGTGGTTCTCCTCCTTTCTCTCCGAGCGGTCGCAGTCTGTGTTGACAGGGGGGCAGAGGTCGACCCCGGGGCCCCTTATATGTGGGGTGCCACAAGGATCGGTCCTCTCGCCCCTTTTGTTCAACATTTATGTGAAGCCGCTGGGCGAGATCATCCGTGGTTTCGGGGTGGAGTACCATCAGTACACTGACGACACCCAGCTGTACATCTCCACCCCAGACCACCCCAACGATGCCCTTGAAGTGATGTCCTGGTGCCTGGAGGCCATACGGATCTGGATGGGGAGAAACAGGCTCAGGCTCAACCCATCCAAGACCGAGTGGCTGTGGTTTCCGATGTCCCGATATAGTCAGCTGGTGCCATCGCTGACTATTGGGGGCGAAGCATTGGCCCCCACGGAAAGGGCTCGCAACTTGGGTGTCCTTCTGGATTCACGGCTGTCTTTAGAAGAGCACTTGACGGCCGTGACCGGGAGGATTTTTCATCAGGTCTGCCTGATCCGCCAGTTGCGTCCCTTTCTGGACCGGGACTCGTTACGCACGGTCACTCATGCCCTCATCACCTCCCGTCTGGACTATTGTAATGCTCTCTACATTGGGCTCCCCTTGAGGAGCACTCGGAGACTCCAACTGGCGCAGAGTGCGGCCGCGCAGGTGGTGATGGGAGCGACGTGGCGCTCCCATGTAATGCCTCTCCTGCGCGAGCTGCACTGGCTCCCGGTGGTCTTCCGAGTGCGCTTCAAGGTTTTGGTTATCACCTTCAGAGCGCTCCATGGCTTAGGACCTGGCTATTTGCGGGACCGCCTGCTACCACCAATAGCCTCCCACCGACCAGTACGCTCCCATAGAGAGGGGCTCCTCCGGGTGCCGTCGGCCAAACAATGTCGACTGGCGGCCCCCAGGGGGAGAGCCTTCTCTCTGGGGGCACCTACAATCTGGAACGAGCTCCCCCCCGAGATACGGAGGATTCCGGATCTACATACCTTCCGCCGCGCGCTTAAGACGTTCCTATTCCATCAAGCTGGCCTGACCTAAACTTTTCCTCTTTTAAATGGGAATTTTAAATTTGGTTTTAAATTGGGGTTTTAAAATGGTTCAGCCAAATTTATTTAATTTGTTTTATCTCTATTTTAAATTTTGTATTTATATGTTTTATTTTATGGCTGTTCACCGCCCTGAGTCCTTCGGGAGTAGGGCGGTATACAAATTTAATAAAATGAAAATGAAATGAAATGAAATGAAACATGATAGCAGTGTTCCACTATCTCAGGAGTTGCCACAAAGGGATCACCTGAGGGCAGGACAAGAAGGATGGAAACTAATCAAGAAAAGAAGCAACCTAGAACTAAGTACAAATTTCCTGGCAGTTAGAACAATTTATCAGTGGAACAACTTGCCTCCAGAAGTTGTGAATGGTCCAACACTGGAGACAACCATTTCTCTGAAATGACATCTCCTAAAGAACTGTACTACAGTATTTATTTATTTCATTTTTTTATTTTGTCAAGCATGTAATAGGTAACAGATATAAATATAAACATAATTATGAATACATGAAATGGATACATATAAAAGGGAACATTAGGACAGGGATGGTAGGCACGCTGGTGCGCTTATGCACGCCCACTTTACGGACCTCTTAGGAATATATAACATTATGTATACGGTATACTGAAAGGGACATTGATATCTAATGTCAAGCTATTAAAAACACTGGAAGAAACAGCATCTTGACTGGACACAAAATTCTGACTGACTCTCTCTCTTTCTTTACAACTTATGTGAGGTTGAAGAAAAGCACAAAACCTCTTCCACAAAAGCTCCAAATAAGACTTCATAGCAAAAAGGATTCTTTCAGAGATTTAAATCTATATTTTTGAAAATGTTTAGTATCTGGTTGTCATGTATGGGTCAGTCAATCGCTTTCAGCCCAACCTACCACACAGGGTTGTTGTGGAGAAAATAGGAGGATAGGATGTGTTAGATATGTTCATCATCATGGGTTGTATGTAAAAATAATAAAAATTGGATACAAATAAATAAACAAAAGTAAATGTTACCAAATCATAGCAAATTTTTCTTAAAAGTATTCCAAAAATTAATGTGATGTGATGGTAGGAAATGCTTACCTTATAACTGCAAATACTCCAGTTAATGCAAACCTCTTTCCTTATACCTCATAAAATAATCTGGGAAATTGCAGGAAGAAAGTGAAAGAGTGATTAAGGAACCTTCTGACAAGTAAAGTCAATGGGAACATCTATTCACTTAACAAATGTGTTACTAACTGAACAGCTACAATGCTTTACTTAACGGTGACAAGAAAGGTCATAAAATGAGACAAAGGCAGGAGTGAAATGCTCCCAGTTCGGACCAGATCACCCGATCCGGTAGTGATAGCTGCGGGTGGTTCAGAGAACTGGTAGCAAAAATCCCTGCTTCCCCCATGCCCAGCTGAGCCGCTTTTTTTTTATTTTTAAAAGCATTTTTTGTACAACCTCTTCAGCCAAAAAAATGCCTTTAAAAGTAAAAAAAAAAGGCTCTGATGATCGTGCGGCTCAGCTGGGATCATCAGAGGCTTTTAAAAGCATTTTTTCTACAACCTCTTTGGCCTGATCATCAGAGGCTTTTAAAAGCATTTTTCTACAACCTCTTCAGCCAAAAAGGTTGTAGAAAAAATGGTTTTAAAAGTTTTTTTAAAAAAAAGTTGGCCATGCCCACTCAGTCACATTACGCCCCCCCCCACCAAGCCACGCCCACAGAACCAGTAGTAACGAATTTTACATTTCACCACTGGACAAAGGTTACTTAACACCTGTCTTGCTTAGCGATATAAATTTTGGGCTCAATTGTCATTGTAAATCAAGGACTACCTATAGTCAATGTATGCTGGAAGTTACCACAATATTATCTCTTTATCTCCTTAAGTACCTAAATAAAAATAAGGCCTACCAATATCTCCTTGCAAAATAAGTATATACCTCATATGCAGCACATCTGGAAGAAACATTTAAAATCACCTTTAGTTTCTAGACATCTATTTGTCCTAACACATTTGGACTGTTAAAATCCAGAGCAGCAAAGAGATACAGAGAAATATACTGTTTTATGTTAACTAGTGGTTATTCAACCAATTTGGTCTAGTGGTTAAAGGACCAGACTAGAAACCGGGAACCATGAGTTCTAGTCACAGTCATAACTTAGCTATGAAAGCTGCCTGGGTGAATCTGGGCCAGTCACACGCTGTCAGATCCCTCACAGGGTTGTTATTATAGGGAAAATAGGAGGAGATAGGTCTGTTGGACAGATTTGCCACCTTGAGTTATTTGTAAAAATTATAAAGGTGGAACATAAATAAAAAAAATATCTTTATTAATTTTGCAACTCAGTGCAGTCTAATAAAAGCACAGAGACTAACATTTAGTTTTCCATCCTATTATGCTATTTTGTTGTTCTATAGAACAGTATCCTTTTACTAGAGGTTTGCAAGGGGCATGTAATTGCCCACTGGGAATTATCTAGCTATAAATAATGGACTACAGTATTTAATACTGTTGATTAAGAGATGTAATGCAAATAATGTATACTTCAACGTTCTGTTTAAATTTCTGATTGATTGGTATAATATTCATAGTTTATGTAAACAGAAATTGCCTTGGAAAAAAATTAGTTTCTGTAAATGTGTTTTCAGAAGAAAGAATATGGAATAAAACCCCTATTTGGTGCCCTCTACTGACCAAATAAATGTTTTTCATGTAATCTAAAAGTAAAAAGCATTTTTTTTGTTACTTTTAGTGATGCAAACTATTTATATGGTGATTTAAATTTCAGTGACTGGTAGTACAGCAATGTCAATTTAGGCTTGGTTTAATACAAGGTAATTCATAATATGATCTATTTCGTTTTTGCAAGTGATTTATAAATTATGGTTATAGGTTGGCATATTATGTGATCCCAGCCTATTGAAATTGTTCTATTAATGATAATTAAATGAACAGATTAGTGTGATGACCAGCATAACATACTGTTAGAATGATAACTGTTAACAAAATAAGAGTCAGAATCAGGGGTGGGTTCTACTTACCTTTACTATTGGTTCGCAATGGGGCCGCGTGCGTGCGTTTGCTTTGCTTACGCATGTGTGCACTCTTCTGTGCATGCGCAGAAGCGTTTTGATGACATTAGGGTCAGTGGGCGGAGCCTCCTGCCGGTTTTACTACTGGTTCTATAGGAGTGGTGCGAACCGGGGGCAACCCACCACTGGACAGAATTAATACTTTCAATAGGGATTGTATTCCATTTTTCCATTTTTCCATTTTTATGACATTGAAATTCCTAAATTTGGGGTAGAGCTGGGGTGGCTGAATCAGGTAAGAGTCAGGGTAGAGCCAGAGCAATATGTGAATGTATCTGTATGTGTGCTCATGTGTGTTTGTGTGTGTGTGTTCTATCACTTATATAAATCATTCTATATTTTAACCTGTCTTTAATCAAGAAGAGAAGCAACCTAGAACTAAGGAGAAATTTCCTAACAATTATAATAATTAATCAGTGGAACAACTTGCCTCCAGAAATTATAAATGCTCCAATACTGGAAGTTTTTAAGAAGAGATTGGACAACCATTTGTTTGTAGGGATTCCTGCCTAAACAGGGGGTTGGACTAGAAGATCAAGGTTCCTTCCAACTCTGTTATTGTATTCTGTTCCTCCTTAACCACCTCTTCCCCGGAAGAGGTTGCAGAAAAAAATGCTTTAAAAGTCTCTCTGACAATCCCAGCTGTGTTGCCTGATTGGCAGAGCCTTTTCAAAGCATTTTTTTAACCATCTCTTCCACTGAAGAGGTTGCAGAAAAAATTGCTTTTATAAGTCTGTCTGCTGATCAGGCAACTCAACTGGGATTATCAGAGAGACTTTTAAAGCATTTTTTTCTGCAACCTCTTCAGCGGAAGAGGTGGTTAAAAAATGCTTTGAAAAGGCTCTGACGATCCCAGCTGTGTTTCCTGATCGGCAGAGCCTTTTCAAAGCATTTTTTTGCATTTGCAGATAAAATGCTTTGAAAAGTTTAAAAAAAAAATTGGCCACATCCATCCAGTCACATTACCCCACTACCACCAAGCCACGCCCACAGAACCAGTAGTAACAAATTTTACATTTCACCCCTGGTTAAATGTCTTTGGTCTCCTCAGATCAGTAGTGGGTTCCACTTACCTTCGCTACCTGTTTGGAATCGGGAGGGTGTGTGTGTGCTCGTTTCACTCGTGCTTGGCGCTTCTGCACTTCTGTGCAAGTACAGAACCTTCTGAACATGAGCAGAGCATCTGTTATGACGTCCAGGTGAGTGGGCGGAGCCTCCTGCTGCCACCACTACCGGTTCACCTGAACTGGAGTGAACCAGTAAAAACCCACCACTGCCTCAGATCTGCAAGAAATTCTGGAATTGTAATTCCTGGCTAGATAGCATTCTAGATACAAATAAATTAATGATTTTAAACTTTCTTAAAATTCTTGAAGAGGTCATAGCAACATAATAAGCAGTTATATAATCTCCAGTTCAACACATAAATATGGAATATTTAGGTCCAATACTAAGAGGAAAAAAAAAACAGGAAAAAATGGGGATGAAGTTATGAGAACCATAAAAGATATTTATAGAACTGGCATCAGATTGAGGTATCTAATCTAGTTTGTTCCTAACATTGAAAATATCAATATTCGATTGACGTTTCATATTGAGGGCATTGTACCTTCAAATTTGTTGAACTGGTACCTTGGTACCAAATGTAGAATAAGAACAGTCTATTGTGTTTAGTTACTGAAGCAATTATCTCCTTTCCATGAAACATCAGTTCCCTTATTAACAATATCACTCTTATAGATCAAACTTGTGTGCTTTAATAACTGCTAACCACATGCTATGGTGACGTTCTTTTGTTCAATAGGTAGTACTATCAAATGATTAAACATTAGAGTTATAGTGATATTGCTATTGCCAATACAAACTTCCTTTTAAGCGATCCTTAATTTTTAAGAGTAATTGAGCGTTCAGTTACTTAAAAAGTACCTAAGATAGGGGTACTCAAACTCTATAGTGCCTAGAGACCATAAAAATGCTAAATCCTTAATTTTTATTTCAAATTTTACTACAGCCAAAACTCAATAAACATTATATACCATATACAAGATGTATATCAGTTATATGCAGACAGAGTTTGTATGAATGCTTATGAATAAAATTATTGATTATATTAGGGCTAGGCTTTGGCAAGAGATGAATATTTCACTTACTTTAAAGAAATATTTAAAGATAGTACAAACTAAACTGAGAAAGAAAAGAAACACAAAAAGGAAATAGAACTGAGAAAGAAAAGATGAAAAAAGAAGAAAGAAGAAACAACTTTCAATCTTTATCACAAATACAAACTTAGGGATCTTTGGATCTTTGAGCTTGCTATTTTCTTGCATATGCTTTATTACCCAAACTAAGTAACATCATCAGTGCTAGTAAGAAGTGGGGTTAGCTTTCAGTTTGTATTCTAATAACTTGCCATATCAGTGTTGTGGGTATGGTCAGGCTGTTTACTGTTAGCTTGTTTGGCAGTTTCTTGATTGTCTACTTTTTGATTTATGGCCTGAAGTTAATCTTGGAATTAATCTATGCTTATCTGGATGCTGATTGCTGGTAGAGAGGTGTTTTGTTCTTTTTGTTCTCTTTTTGATTTCTTATCTCTTTTGTACATTATGTCTAGATATTATTTATGTCTATGTATCTATTAATAGCTAATTTGTCAGAGTGCCAGGCTTCTAGAAATTTCCCAGCATTTTTGGAGTTGGCTTGGTATAGGATACTGACAGTTTCCCAATTGAAACTATGATTAAGTCTGTCTGTGCTGTGAAATTAAGGAATTTTCATCATTTCCTCTGACTGTTAACTGGCATTTATTGATGCATTCTTCTTCTGCCTGTTTACCCTACATAGTGGCTATTGCAGTCATTACATTGTATGTTGTAGATGACTCCCACTTTTTCTTCTGGGTCTGCTGGATCTTTTGGCTTACTTAGTTTTGGAGGGCTTTAGTTGGTTTATGTGCTACACCGATTCCATGTGGTTGTAATAGTCTGTTTTTGTGGTTTCTGAGATGTTCTTGATATATGACTGAGCTACAAATATTATCCTTTATAAGTACAAACTTACTTTATCCTCTATAAGGTTACATGGAAGTATCTCTTCTTTCCATCCCTTATTCACATACAAATATATATAAATCATTAATATTTTAATACAAGTATCAACAAAAAGTCCATAAATAATTCTCAGAGTTCTATAGAATCATGTCTCATTTTAACCTTGGTCAAACAAACTAACTTTGTACTCCTTCATTTTGCTTCAAACAATCTTGATCTTTAATTCATTTAGATATTGTCATAGAATTTGTTCTTTCAATGTTTATTTTTCTCATTATAAAGGCTTCTTTGAGGGTTTTAGCAGATCTCATCTGTATATCCAGTATGGAGAATTAGTAAATGTAATTACTAAACTACATTCTCTTAGCTTATCCTCTATATTTCCACTTTTTTTAATTGTCAGCTTTATCTGATAATCCTATTTTTTAAAATTTTCCTATATTTCAACAATTTCTTGCTCTTTATCCAAGGTATTCTCTTTAACATCAGTCATTTCTTCTTTATCTTCTTTTGGAAATACCGTTCATCTTTGCTGACAAGTTAGCTGCGAATTTCTGTCACCATTCTTTAAACTGGCTCCATATAAGCATTATGGAACGTCATTCCACCATCACAAAAAAGCTTAGAATTATGCTTCTTGGAAAATCTTCTTGGAATCAGCAGCTTTGAAGAGCAGCTTCTATGTTGTAGCATAAGTTACCAGAATCTTTTAGCTATCGATATGTTTTTTAAAAATTGTCAAAAAAATAAAATGACCTCTGCCATTAGACATCTATCTATCTATAATTGCTCTACTCCATTGTCACTAAGAATAAGTCCATCCACCTTGCTGCTTGTTGGCTTTTTCTTTCTTTCCTTCTACTTTTCTCAGCTTTACTGCATTTTGCAGAGAATTGGGCTTTAGCTTTAATGTGTCCAAAGTAGGATAATTTGAGCCTGATCATTTGTAACTTAAGTGAGAACTTTGGCTTGATTTGTTTGATGATATATTTGTTGTCTTGGTTTCCCATGATATTTTCTTTAGCACCAAATTTCAAAAGGGTCCATCTTTCTAGCTGGCTTTTTCAAAGTCCAACTTTGACTTCCATATAATATTGAATTCCATTGCTTGCACTGTGTCAAAGTGTGATGCAATCCTTTTGAATTGGAAATACATTTTGACAAGGAAAAACAGGACAGTGAAGACCTTTAAGTTTTTTTCTTTTATTGTGAAGTTTATAGTGAAGTTCTTTACAACAAGAACTCCATGTCTATGGAGATTCTCAGTCATCCAGGTTATGCTTTTCCCAAAGGTGTTTTTTCAAGAGCAACTGGACTTTCTGGTTGTTCTTTGAAGATGTTTCACTTCTCATCCAAAAAGCTTCTTCAGCTCTTCTTCAGTTCTTCTTTGTCTTCTTCAGAGCTGAAGAAGCTTCTTGGCTGAGAAGCAAAACATCTTCAAAGAAACAACCAGAAAGTCCAGTTGCTGAAAAAACACCTTTGGGACTCTTTACAAGTATTTACAACAGGTATGCACAATACAATTCTGGTGTTAAAGGTGTAAAATTTCCTCCTAAATCTCCAGTAATACCTCTTTCATAAAGAAAATTCCAATCCATGTCTTCCTAGTACTTCTTGGATGAAATGGTAAGGGACTTTTGGCCACTTAATGTGATTGGGGACACAGACTTTGTTGATAGATCTCAACAAAATTGCAATTGAGTTGTGAATGCAAAAAAACCCAATTAAAAAATATTTTTACTTTTAAGTAGGAGAATATTTTATATCGTGCTTTATTCTCAGCAGCAGCATATTCGGTATGAAGGATCTTAAGAACGTATTTATTTATATTTTTTAAGTTTCCTTTAGTTTGGCTTATTAGACCAGCAGTTTTCCTATCTCCCAATCTTTCATAACAAATTTTCATAAAACATTTTAAAACCAACTTTTTAAATATTATCTTCACTATTTCCCAATCTATGCTGAAATTATAACACTATATTTGTGCTTTTATAATTTTCAGAAAACATTTTCAGTCAACTGAAATTATCTTGATTTCTAAACTGGCCAATAGCTGAATACCTTTTGCCTAAAATAATGAAATAACCACTGCCATGAAATAACAAATACCGCCACACTATCACTGGATTCATGAAATAAAATAAATTCTGATGTCTTCCCTCTCCACAATTCATATTTTTTTTTTCTATAAATGTAGAACAGGGGTGGTCAACTATGGCTTCTTTATGATCTGTGGACATCAACTCCCAGAATTCCTGAGCCAGAATGGCTGGGAGTTCAAGTCCATAAGTCATAAAACTGCTATAATTGCCCACTCCTAATGTAGAAGATAAATCTCTTGATCAATTACAAAGATGTATTTTTTTCAATTAGAAAAAATATATTGTTTTCCACATTTATTTTTCATTTGAATTAGTTGAGAATTTAATTTGCAATTTTACCAAGGACAGCTAATCAGACTGCTCTATCTATGCATCTATCTATACTTCTGTTTATCATTCCTTCATTCCTTCATACATATACAGTATTTCTTGCTTTCCTTAAGAAGATAATTTAGCAGATGACAACTATTAGCTGTAGTTTTTATATAAAAATATAAAACGTTTCCTGTGAACTATTTTAGAAAATAATTGGTCCTATTAAACTGTTTCACAAACCATATACAGTGATGGTTTTAGCGCTTACAAGTTATCTTATGCCAAATCTCAGTTCTGTTACTGATGCTTTATTTTTGAACTCTTTGTGATCAGTAGCAATGAAAGACAATAATCTCCCAATTATCTCTCCTTCTCTGCTGCTTTATACTTCCTGAAGTCTGTAGACGTATTTGACTTCCTCAACAGAAACATCTGCAATGTATTTCCTGTAATTGTGCAATTAAAATTAGTTGCCTTATTAATGTACAAATACTATATGGCTATTTACTGAAGACATAAAACATCAGATTACAAAGCTATCCCGGGAATATACAACAAACTATAATTAATAGATACCAATTAATAGATACCAATTAATGTTGCTGTTAATCAGGTTATTAAAATTTAGAGGTTATAGTTATGAAACTCAATTATTCTTTTCTATTGTTTATTTCTAGTGTTGAAAATAACAGTCTGCTCCCTTTTCATCAAGAATAAAAAATCCATAAGCTAATTAAGTACAAATAATTAAATCTAAAGTTATATTAGATCCCAGATCTAATATCCCAGAAACCCACGATCCCAAAAATGTCTTCAACTACTTCATATAAAAACCTCTGGTAAAAACACTCTATGAATATCAGTTAAACTTACTCCTGTTGTACGATTTTCTTAATACAGTAAATACCATCACCAAAGTATAGTTCTAGTCTTCCTCTTCAACTGGTTTCCTACAGAGTAAGACTGACATCAGACTTAAAAACCTGACTATTTTACCTTTCCTCTTCCTTATACAGCAGTGAATTGAGGCAGAGTTAGTTTGAGGCTCTTCCAAATGTTTCAGCTCTCTCTGTTTATCTTACAGTTCTCAATTTTTTTGAGATCATATTTCTGCACTCTGCATGGAGTGGCCAAGATGTGTGTGTGTCTGTGTGTGTCTGTGTTTCATTGTACAGTCATCTTTTTGGTGCTTTAATTACTCCAGATTTTAGGATTTCAATCAATCAATCAACCAACCAACCAATCAATCAATCAGAATAGAGCTGGTAAACATAAAAACATAATATAGTAAACATAAAAAAACTTCTCCTCTATCAATTAGACTTCTGCAAATTATTCAAAAAGATGTGTTTGTTCCAGTAGTAGGTTCCACTTACGTTTGCTACCAGTTTGGAACTGTGAGTGCGCGCATGTGTGTGATGCTTCTATGCATGTGCAGAATCTTCTGTGCATGTACAGAGCATCCGCGATGACATCCAGGTGGGTGGCCGGAGCCTCCAGCCGCTGCCACTACTGGTTCGCCCAAACCAGGGCGAACCAGCAGAAACCCACCACTGGTTTGTTCACTTTTTTGTGAATTCATTCTAGATTCATTCCTTGAAGCTACAAAGCAATCAATACTGCTCAAATGCTCTACACGTCTGCCTTTCAGGCCCTTCCAAGATTATATGGCTATTTGTACAGTATCCTCATAGTATTTTATTCCATATAAGTGTGCTTAGAAAATTACAAAAAGCTTTTCAAGCAGTTACAATTACATTAAAGTGTGCACTAAATTGGCAAATGTATTCATGATGCAACCATCTTTTATATTGCAAGTAGATGAAGAGCATTCCCAAAATTATAAAGCATTAGCTATTGTATACTAGAGACACAAAATCTATGAACAAACTGTTGATGGACAAAAAGAAGGCCAATGTAATTTTAATAATCTGACTTTTAGAAGATCTACAAATAGGAAAAGCATGATGCTGATGAAAATATTAAGTGTGTTATTTGGATCTACTTGTACCTTAGGCCTGAAATAACCATTTCTGTTTTGCTTTATTTCTAATCATTTTTCCTTTGGCAGTCATATAGTATTAAAACTTAAATGAGTGAACATGAAATGTTAATGTAATTTTAGAATGGTTTATGTACTATAGCATGTGCCATTTCATATCTATTATCTCTAGGTTCTTCCGGTTTCATAGTATTGAAACTGGTATAGCTACACATTTTCAAAATAAAACTTCCTTATGTTGAGTTCTAGAGAAATTTAACTATCTGCAGATTGCGGCATTTTAAAAAAATTATGCTTGCAGGAAATTCTTAGAAATGGATCCTTTATAGTATGCATTCTAGAAGTCTTTTCAGATTTCACATCAAATAATTTATGCTAGTTTTGCCTTGTTTGTTGATAGTTCTTAAATAATTTTATAATCCATCCAGTAAATATTGATTATTAAGGTATGATGGGAATTAGCATGGGAAGACTGATAAAAGCTTCTGTGATACCAAATAATAATAAAGGTGAGTTTAACAAAGCTTAAAATATTACTGAGTGGTAACACTTTGCTCATTCTTCTTCTCATATTTGAAGCTTTTATAAATAAGGTCCTTAGCTTATTTTTAAAAACTAACTACCAATCCAGTTTTGTTTTTTGCTTTTTTAGAAAGGGGGACAATGAAGCGATGCACTAAGGAGTGTTGGTTAGTATTTGTCATCATCAAATCAATATTTTCCATTTAAGGGAACCAAACAGGCATATTTAACTACTACAACAAGAGTTATTTCAGAATTTCCCATACATTCCCAATTACTGGGTTCAAGAGTTCAAAGCACACAGAACAATAGAGAAAGGAATTACACTGAAGTAGGCTAAAGCAAGAAGAAAATAGGCAGGAGCATGTGATGTTATGATATTTTCCCTTTTAAAAGCCTCAAAGGCTTTTAAAAGCCCTATATTAAGTATAACAGAATAGGAAAAGGTCTGATTGATACATTTCACAGCTGCCACTATGTCCTTGGGTCCATTTAAATAGCAGGAAATTAAATCACGTTTTATTTCTCAAAGCAAACAGATATCTGGAAGCTGTCAGTGACATCTCTGCATAGATTAATCCCCTAGAATTTGACTTTAAAATATACTCAGGATTCTTCTATCGCTGTGAATTAACTATAGCTTATCATTAAAACTATATTCTCATATTTTGATCAACAGCTTTTAGTCATATTAATGCCATTCTTTTAGTAATATAAACAATATTGAAAGAAAAATAACTCAATATTTCTCAGTACACATATGTCATGTGCCTAAATAAATATGAAACAGAATATCATATTTCTAGGGGAAAATGTTCATTTGTTTTATTTCAAATATACTTTTACAGAAGAGAATCTCAATTAGCTACCAATTCTTGGTTTTAATTATTTAAATTGAAATACTTTACTTCAAATGAAATCCAAGGATAACCATAAGAGCGTGTTAAAAAATGCAATTATGTAAAGTCCCAATCCCTTTTAATATTAGAATAGAATTTCAGAGTTGTAAGGGATCTTGGAAGTCTTCTAGTCCAACCCACAGTTCGGGCAGGAAACACTATATCATTTCAGACAAATAGTTTTCCGATCTCTTCTTAAAAACTTCCAGTATTGGAGCATTCACAACTTCTGTAGGCAAGTTGTTTCACTGATAAATTGTTCTAACTGTCAGGAAGAGTAGCTGTTGGAGAATAGCTTGACTCCTTCTTCTTTGTAGCAACCCCTGAGATATTGGAACACTGCTATCATGTTACCCCTAGTCCTTCTGTTCATTAAATTAGCCTCTCTAGGAGTCTCTGGAGGCTGGGGACAGCAAAAAGTGTCACTTCCTGTTCCACCGGGAGTTGGGAAATGGGCCCTTTCAGGTCTCCGGAGGGCCTCCGAGAAAGTGGGAAAGGCTGTTTTCACCCTTCCCAGATGTATAGAGAGGATCTGGAGCCAGGTAAGAAAGAAAAACAGGCCTATTGAGCCATCGCATGCCAGGACCGGGTGGGGGGGAGGCAGATTTTCGCATGCTTGCACAGGGCAGGGCGCATAGAATTATGGGTGTGGGCACGCGTGAACCTCCCCCGCCGCACCTCCTGGCACGTGATGGCAAAAATGTTAGCCATCACTGTTCTAGAGTCGCAACATGTTGTTGTTTTTTGCATCGTAATGACCAAAACTGGATGCAGTATTCCAAGTGTGACCTTACTAAGGCATTATAAAGTAGTATTAACACTTCACCTGATCTCGATTCTATCTCTCTGTTAATGAAGCCTATAATTGTGTTGGCTTTTTTGGCAGCTGCAGCACACTGCTGGCTCATATTTAAATGATTGTCCATAGGACTCCAAGATCCTTCTCTCAATTACTGCTATTGAGCGAGATACAATATATACTGTACCTATGCATTTTGTTTTTCTTGTCTAAAGGTAGAACTTTACTTTTTTCACCATTGAATTTCATTTTATTAGATAGCACTCAATGTTCAATTCTGTCAAGATCCTTCTGTATCTTGAGCCTATCTTCTGGAGTGTTGGCTATTCCTGCCAGCTTGGTGTCATCTGCAAACCTGAGTTAGTTGAGATGAGTTCCCCATCTATCCTCTCGTCCAAATCATTGATGAAGATGTTGAAGAGTACTGGGCCTAAAATAGAGTCTTGCTGTACCCCCCTGCATACTTCCCTCCATGTAGATGCAGTTCCATTGAGGAATACACTTTGAGTGTGGTTAGTCAACCAGTTATGAATCCATCTGGTGGTGATGCTGTCTAACCACATTTTTCTATCTTATTAAAATAGGTTATGGTCTACTTTATCAAATGTCTTATTGAAGTTCAAATAAATTATATCCACAGCATTTCTCTGATCCACTAATTTTATCACTTTGTCAAAGAATGAAATAAGATTAGTCTGGCATGATCTGTTTTTGATAAACCCATGTTGGATTTTGGTTTTGGCTTTGTTTGCCTCTAGATGTTTACAGATTCGGTGCTTAATTATCTTTTCCATATTTCTGTTTATGTGTCTTGCACCACATATAAAATGGAAAAGGGAGACTTTGGTAGCATGGTTGTGGCTTCCATATTAATTTTTTAAATACTTTCCTGTGAACACGAATACCCTGATCTCAAAATAAGCAAATACAAATCTTGGATTTAGTAACATACCATTAAATTTTTGAAGTGTAGGACTCTTAATAAAGTTGGGATAGGACAGAGTATTTATTTACAAAGTTATTGGAACAATTATATGTGACAATATTATCAACAATGTTATCTGCATTTAAGCAATTTGCTAAGTAAAAATACCACAAGAGATTTTGTCAATTAAAATCAAGATTTGAGCAGAATGCATAAACTCAACCTTATGATTTAACCACAGTGTAAAGTAGCAGATTCTTATAGTGCTTAGTTTCATGTGTCTGTGATATGAATAAATACAGGAAACTGTTGTGAGTCACTCTTCCAGTTTTCATGCTACAAAAGAAATCTTCAAAAATGAACAATTTATTGAAATCCACAACTTTTCAACATAATTCAGGTTGAAGAATAATGTCAAAAAATCTTTTCTTTCTGGCATAACACAACAAAGATAATTTGGGGAAGAAAAGTAATCAAAATGTAATTTCCGTAAACTACTAAAAATAATCACAGTTTGTTGCATTAGTTCTTTATATATATATATACTGTTCAATTGTAATTATTATTGTACTCCTTACAAAGATTTGTGGCTCTCAACATACCACGAGATGGCGCTCCTAGCATTAAAAATAACAGTATTTTTTTTCTTTTGTTCACTTTCCTTGAAGCAAAATTATAAAAAGATGTTAAAGTGGCATTTTGTATTGCTCTGAAAAGTCTTCAGGATCAGCATATATCAAGAAACCTTTTCTAAATATTCCAGCAAATATTTCAGCTAAGATGTAAAAAACCAGCTTTCCAACAGAAAAAAATAAAATCAAAAGTATTGAACAGTGGAATCCTTACACCTATTACGATATAAATGGATACTTTAGAATCAAAATAAATAAATTAGTAGGCTAAAAAGAAATTATTCAGATATTTTTGAACTGTTCTAAAGTCTTAGAGAGTTTGAGCTTTCCCTTAAGACTTAAAATGAAATTGAATGACTTATTACAAATTAAGTCATCTTCTCTTCTATCAATCACTTTTTGAATAAAAATTCAAGCTCACTCTGCAACAAATGATCTACAGTTATTTTAAACTAATAATGTTATGTATATAGTTTTGGCGGGAAAGTTTGAACATAATAGCCCTCAGCTGATTGGCTGACTGCCACAGCTGTAGGGTATATAAGGAGAGCTGTTTCCCCAGGTTAGTTGCTGAATTCTCACTCTACATTAAAGAGCTGTTGTCACTCACTGCCTGGCTTGCTGTGTCCTTATTCACCCAACTTAACATTGGCAACAAACGTGGGATCTTGAGGCTAGAAGCCACGGAAAGAGCTGAAGCCACGAGCCGACAAGAAAGCTGCAACCCCGAATCCAGCCAGGCAAGTGAGCGGAGTACCGGGAGAACCTACCGATGATATCTGCCTACGTACCGCCAGCGCCTTTCAATCCAACGGAAGAGAAGTGGGGATCCTACATGTCCCGCTTCAAATGCTTCTTGGTGGCCAGCGACCTACAGGGCTGCCAGACGTGCGAAAGAAAGCCCTGTTCCTGAGCCATTGTGGACCCAAGCTGTTCGACATGGCCAAAGCCCTGTCGGAGCCGAATTCAGTCCACACCATCTCGTGGCAAACGCTCCAGACGCTGCTGAAGGACCACTACGTCCTGACGTCATCGAAATACGTCCAGTGGTACGAGTTCCGGCAACGAATGCAGCAGGAGGGAGAATCAATCAGCGAGTACGTCACTGCCCTGCGCAAGGCTGCAAACCAATGCGAGTACCGAGATCTAGATGAGATGCTCCTAGAGCAACTAATCTGTGGAGTGAGAGATATTTGCTTGCAGAGGAGGTTGCTCGCAAAGACGAATCTAACATTGAACATAGCACTAGACGAGGCAAGGGCTCAAGAATCCTCCACCAAGGCAGCCGAGAGACTACAGGGAACGACACAGGTCAGAATGGCACAGAGGTCAGCCCCAGTTCATCAGGAAACCATATACACTGAGAGCGAGGAGGAGTCGGATGAGGAGGTCTGCTGAACTGAACAGGACCGGCAGGACCAGCGAGGTCACCGAGACGCCTATGCGAGCTGTGGGCGACCTCATCCATGCCAGACCTGCAAGTCCCAAGACGCCATTTGCCAGCAATGCGATTGGAAGGGTCACATCGCTAGAGTTGCAGATCCAAGCAGAATTCCAATTACAAGCCACGGAGCAACCCTAGCCAATCAGAGACAGCGCAGCGGAGGAAGACCAATAAGAAGGGTGGCCACAGGAATGGCGCGAAATCTGAGGACCTTGAAGCCTGCACCATTCAAATCAGCCGGACCTGCACATCCCCCGGAGAGAAGACCTACATGACAGTCGAAATCGAGGGGCATGAGTGCATAATGGAGATCGACACCAGGTCCCCAATAACCATTATGTCCTGGGACAAGCTAAAGAAGGCCATTCCCAGCATCCAGAAACGGCACCTTCAGTACCAGAGGCTCGGACTGCACGATTACCAGGGGAACCGCATCCCCGTGGAAGGAATTGGCAAGTTCCAGGTGGCGTATGGGGAATTCCGGGAGAAGCTTCCCCTCACCGTGGTCAGCAGAAAGCTCCCAAGCCTCCTGGGTATGGACTGGTTCAGGGTCCTGGGCATGGGATTCACTGGAGTCCGCAACATGCGAAGCACTCTAAAGGGCGACCTGATGCAGGAGTTCCAGGATGTGTTTGACGAGTGGCTTGGCAAGTATCTGGGGACCCCTATCTCGTTCAACCTCGACCCCAATATTGCCCCTATCCAATTGAAGCCCAGGAGGTTACCATTCGCCCTAAAGCCGAAGATTGATGTCGAACTGGACAAATTGATTAAGCAAGGGGTACTAGTGCCAGTTGATCATGCCTGGTGGGAGACCCCAATAGTGACCCCCATTAAGCCTGATGGGTCTGTGCGCATCTGCGCTGATTACAAATGTACGATCAATAAGGTTCCCCAACAGAGCGCTTACGCGGTTCCAATCGTACACCATCTGCTGCATTCGCTAGAGCCCAGCAAGATCTTCGCAAAACTCGATCTTGTGCAGGCATGTCAGCAGTTGCCAGTAGATGGCGCTACCGCAGAGGCACATATAGTTACGCACAGAGTTGCCTTCAAGTGTACCAGACTCCAATTCGGAGTCAACATAGCTCCTGGCCTGTTCTAGAGCACCATGGAGCGACTATTACAGGGGATCCCTGGGATGGTCCCGTATTTTGATGACGTGCTCATCACCGCAGAGGATGAACAACAGCTAGGGGGGAGGCTTAGACAAGTTCTAGAGAAGTTCAGAAGTGCGGGACTCAGGGTCAAGCGCAACAAGTGCATGATCGCAGTCCCTTCCGTGGAATTCTTGGGGTATCGGGTAGACAGAATCGGCATACACCCGACCGAGAGCAAGATTAGGGTGATCCAAGAGGCCCCACCCCCAAAGACAAGGCAGAATTACAAGCATTCCTGGGACTGTTAAATTTCTACGCGATTTTCCTAAAGGACAAGGCAACAGTAGCGGAGCCCCTGCACAGACTGTTGGCAAAGAAGTCCACATGAGTTTGGAGGAAGGCTGAGGCTATCGCGTTTGCTGCCGTAAAGAAACTCCTGTCAGCCGAGAGTTTCCTAATCCAGTACAACTCTACACTTCCCCCTGTTCTAGTCTGTGACGCGTCCTCATTCAGCATGGGGGCTGTCCTGAGCCATAGACTACCGAATGGTCTAGAGGCACCCATCGCCTACTACTACCGGACTCTGTCAAGTGCCAAACGGAACTACAGTCAACTTGACAAGGAGGCCCTTGCAGCTGTCTCAGGAGTCAAGAAGTTTGATGAGTACATGTTCGGCAGAGATTTCAACCTCATCACGGACCATCATCCCCTTCTGGGTCTCATAGCAGGGTACCAATCCACCCCGGCAGCCCTGTCTCCCAGGATGACACGCTGGGCCATCTTCCTGGCAGCATACTCCTATTGCCTGGTACATCGACCAGGGGTAAGCATGGGCAACGCTGACGCTCTCAGCCATTGCCCATTACTGGACAGGGTAAAAGACCCCACACCCGGAATCCCAGTCCTGCTGATTGATGTCTTGGACTCGGGACCCACCTGTCAGCACTAGAGCTGCATTCACTCTATGCTGACATAAGAAGGAGAAGCGGAGATATCTGGAAAGGGACGTTTGACTTTTCACCTACTTATTTTCCCTGGAGATAATATCCCCTAGGAAATGGGATGGGAGGGGGGAAATTCCTTTGAGCTGGAGCAGTAGATTAGGGGTAGAGTGACTTGGAAGATGGCCAATGAGTGCAGAGGAGTGGAGAATGGAAAGGGAGGGTTTTGGGTCTGGAAGTCAGTGTTGGCTGCAATGGAGTCGGAATTAGAATGTCGTGCTTAATAAATGGAAGTTTTTCATCAAAGACTTTGTTTGAAATGCAATTTATTTGAGACGACCTCGAAACCTGACACCACCACTTCAGCAGAGGTGGTGAGGACTTCAACCAAAGACCACGTACTTAGGAAAGTCACGAGTTGGGTCACCAGGGGTGGCCGGAAAAGACTGAGGGCGGGGAATTCAAACACTTCGCTAACAAAAGAGGCAAACTGACAATGCAAGGGGGTTGTCTATTGTGGGGCGATTAGGTCATTGTTCCCTTGTGCCTAAGGGAAAAAGTTTTGAATCTGTTACATGAGGGGCACCCCAGGATCGTGAGGATGAAGGGGTTAGCTAGGAGCTATGTTTGGTGGCCCCAAATGGATAAGGACATCACTGAGTGGGCGGGGAAGTGCCAGCCCTGCCAAGAGTCTAGGCCAGACCCCCCTACAGCACGGGTAAAGGAATGGGAGCAGCCTCAGGGGCCCTGGTCCAGGATCCATATAGATTTTGCTGACCCATTCCATGGGCAGGTATTTATGGTCATCATGGACGCCTTCTCGAAGTGGCTGGAGATTAGATTTATGAAAGCCACTACCACCGACGCAGCCATTAGGGAGCTAAGGCAGTTGTTCGCCACCCATGGCCTACCGGACACCTTAGTTTCAGACAACGGGCCCCAGTTCACAGCCACGCAGTTTGAGGGGTACTTGGCAGAATTGGGGATCAGGCACGTACTCTCCGCCCCGTTTCATCCGGCTAGCAATGGATTGGCGGAGAGATTTGTGAGAATGGCTAAGGAAGCCATTTCACGCCTAGGCCCCGGGGACTGGCAGGAAAGAATAGACAGATTCTTAACGGCCCAACATGCCACACCATGTACCTCCACAGGCCGAAGCCCGGCGGAACTCCTAATGGGAGAAAGCTCCGAGGAGTCCTGGACAGGGCTACATCCCAGCTATTCCCCTGACAACTTCAGAGGGACAGACAGGAAGTTTAGAGAGTTCACTATAGGGAATCCAGTATACGCAAGAAATTAGGGGGAATGGGCCCCTCTGGGAAACTGGGACAATTACGGAGGTAACCGGGCCCAAGTCTTATAGGGTAGACATGGGAGATGGGAGGATTTGGCGTCAGCACATCGATCAGCTACGGAATCGATTAGCTGCTGACACAGAAGACATCTTTGACGAACCGCTCCCTAACTACCAACAGAACTTAAGGGCTAACTCAAGCCCGATTCAAGCGGAGGACTTAGCTGTCAGCCCCGAGATCCAGCGACGGCCCATCACAGAAGATCGACCAGCCGAAGAAGTTGCCGCCCACAACGAATTCCCGGAGGTTCCATTGGTGGAGCAGGGAGAAACAGAGAGTTCCTCCGACCACTCGACACCACACCTCCGACTGAACTGCACAGGTCAACTAAGGTGCGGACACGCCCTGGTCACCTGCAGGACTATGTATGCTAATGTCCATCCCAAGTGACTTCTGGGAGGGAAGGAGTGTTATGTATATAGTTTTGGCGGGAAAGTTTGAATTTAATAGCCCTCAGCTGATTGGCTGACTGCCACAGCTGCTGTGGCAGGAGAGCTGTTTCCCCAGGTTAGTTGCTGGATTCTCACTCTACATTAAAGAGCTGTTGTCACTCACTGCCTGGCTTGCTGTGTCCTCATTCACCCAACTTAACAAATATACTCATTAAGAAAGATGAGAAGAACTAGATATAAGTATATTACAAATCATACAATCATAATTAACTGCATTAAAGCTTGCTTTACTTATAAATTCCAATTTAAAAAGTACATAACACATAGCAGAGCTGTTCAGAATCAAACTCCTGGAGTAACAGTGAGTTAGCCTATAGTACTGCATTCTAATCACTGCGCCACCACGGTTCTTAAAATAAAGATTACGTTTAGAATTAATAACAAATTGAATAAAAGATTAAAACCAAAAATAGAGATGATACAGTATTACTTTTGTCCATCATAGCATACCTGCATAAGAGCCCCAAGCCAGCCAGCAGAATAAGATATTAAGGCTTTTCTGAAAGACCATAAGGGTGGAAGCAAATCTCAGTCAGGGGGCAAGATGTTTCAAAGCATGGGGGCCAAGACAGAAAAGGCACTTCTCCTTTACCAAATAGCTGAAATTCTTTGGCTGAGAGGCTCCAAAAAAGGTTTCTTCTGCCAATTAAGTGACACTGCCTCAAGTGAGGCAGCCAAACTCTTTGGAGTGAAACTGTGCCTAAAATAAACTGGTGCTGTGCAATGAAGGGCTTTAGAAGCAAACTACCAACTCAATGCTGCAGTCATTCCTTAAAGCATCCTTTTCTTGGGCATATTTTGAAAATCACAAAAAATTGGAGGAAACAGGTCAGAAAATACTATTGCAACTACAGTCTACCAGATATTATGGGATTACAATTTCAAGAATTCTCAATAAACCATGAAGAAACAAGTTGACTTACAGTATAGAATTTTCAATGCCTTTGGATCACAGTCAAGGATAAAATTTCCAATTCTCAAACAACTGATGTAAGGTATATGTTTAATTAAAGTTAATTGTGCTCTGAAACAACAAAATAATGGGATTTTATGAAAAAATATGTACTCAAGCAACTGATATCTTTCTCACCCTTCATTATTTTAATTATCTGATTTTTAAAAGCTTATAAGCTATTCTTCCTGAGAACTACATTTTACAATTCCCTCACCTGATTTTTTAATTACATTCTTTTGCACAAAGTAACTCTTGTATCTTCCTATTAGTTTCATCCCTGATCTCAGAGTACCATTGAACTCAGTGATTCAGTAGAAACAATAGCACCTACAGTTAAACTTTCGTTGCTGGTTTCTTATTTCACTGAACTTGAGCCAGACCAAAACCATTTGTGAGGAAAAGTCACAGGCATACAAAGCACTACTTTTTTTCCAGTTCCAATATAATGATACTTGATACACACAAAAAATGGAACAAGAAATCCAACTATTCAATAGGCCAAAATATAAACTTGCAAGATTGGGATGTTCAGGGAAAGAAGGAGGGGCAAGTTTGGTCATTACTATCTCATTTGCAATTGAATATATTGTGTAAATCCAGATAAAGAGGCTGGGCAGGTCAGCCGAACAAAAGTCTATAAATCACATTCACTCTAAAACATCTATTTGCTTGGGAAGGACTTTCATTAACACAACAGACCAACTCTGGTGAGCAAAATTCAAAGTCTTGTTATCTTATTTCACATTATCAAGTGATGTTTGTTCATCAGCAAATAAAGAGATGTGAAGAAATCATTCATAGCATAGAAGAAATCATTTTCTGCACAAAATTTGTTAGGAGTGTCTATTATTACATATGAACTATGACTGAAGTAGATTTTAAAAGATTAAATTGATTGCAGTAATTTATCCACTATACAAAAATATACACTATATAAAAATAATGTGATGTTCCTTAAAAAGTGTACATGTATGTATAATATGCAAACACGCATTAAGAAAATATTAGTTCCTTCTTAAAGACTGAGAATCTTAGTTACAATAATTTGTGAAACTGAGTATTTTTACCTAACAACTCAGCTTTATTTCTTTACAAACAAATGTATTACTATTAAAATATTATTGCTGATTTTAAAAAGTGGATTTCAATATCACATTTATGGTTTATACTAGTCTTTTATTTGTACAGTTGGACCCAGATTTAAAAACAGTTAGATTTAAATGTATACCAATAATATGAATCTATTTTCATTTTTTCGTAGGAAAGCGTTATTTTTTTATTTGTTAATTATAAATCATATCACTTTAATTACCATAGGGAGGTCAGTTACAAAATAAAAACAATTCAATGATAACAAAAGCATGGTATAAAATTCTTAATCCTCAGTGAAAGGAATGCTAAAAGAATAAATGCACCTTTACTAATAGACAGAACACCTGAATTGTACGTGCGTCTCATGGTTGCAAGGAAGATACAAAAATGAATCAGAATATTTAAAATAATATCAGTATTGCAATCATATATCCATTTAACCTGGTAGAAAATATAATTGAACTGCAAGTTTGAAATTCTGATTAATTACTTAACTGACATTAAAGTATCTGAAACAGCTACTGTATCTGTCTCTTTCTTAAAGACTATATAACATGCAACCTAACTTTTTTCTGGAAATGTCAAACCTCAATTCTACAATGCCATAATTTTGAAATAAAATGAATAAACGAAAAATAATGGAACAAAAAATGTGGTTAAAAAAACTAACTATACTAACTACAGTGGAATTATTTGTACATTTATTATGAAGATGTTGATGTAGGCTTATACCTGAATTTCTGATTAGATTTGGCATTACAATACATCTTCAAAAAAAGGAGGCTTTTTTGTTACATTGGCAATTTTGTCTATTGTAATTCAATTATCCCTTTAAAAATTTAAATGCTTCCTCATAAGCAAGTTATAAACTATTAGACTGTTCTCTATTTCTGCTTTAGCTCTTTATTTATAATTTTATTTTTTAATGAGAGCAATTATATCTTATCTTTTTAAATCTTATTAGTATAGAAAGCAATTAACGCCAGGGCCTGATGGCTCAGCAGACTGATAACATTGTGATTAACACCAGCTGTCTGCAATTACTCTAAGTTCCAATCTAACCAGGCTCAAGATTGACTCAGCCTTCCATCCTTTCTAAGGTAGGTAAATTGAGGACCCAGTTTGTGGGGGCAATAAGCTGACTTTGTATAAATATACAAAAGTATGAAGGCTATTGCTTAATGCACTATAAGCCGCCCTGAGTCTCCAGAGAAGGCATATAAATCAAATTTTTAAAAAAAACATCCTGGGAAAACATATGAAGAAATCTACTAGCATAATTTTAATTTCACATTAATCTCACACTGACCTCCGCTGCAAATTGCATCAGATTTCTAATGAATGAATATTGAACTTAAATATCATGGAGTTGGAACATCTCTCTGGGTTTCCTTTTGAAAATGTTTCCCTACTCAATTTTTAAAATTCCAACTTATTCAAAAAATAGAAAAGACTTTTATAAGAATATACAAAAAACATATAACTATATAAATTACAGATTCTGTGTAAGGTCTGTTCAGTTCTTGGCTACTATCAGGTAAAGAACAGTGTTTAAAAGTTCAACCAAACTAATTAAATACTCATGATTTAAATTTCACAAATTGTCTTAATATCTTAAATTATCACAATTGTCTTAGATTAACAATAATGTACCTAATGAATTATGATTTTTCTCAGTTTATTCTATTCTGTGGGGATTCTAGTCTTTTTTAGGTAGCATCTGCTTCAACAGTTTGGTAAAAAGAATTTCATTTCTCATTCCTAAAGGATATTTATATTTATACATATATATCATGGACATCTTCTCAAGATACTATATATAATATTAAAAGTTGGTGTTATGTATGTATCTATTTTGTGCGGTAAATTCAAATGCTGGAATACTTGTGATTGGTTAACGGGTATTTCAGAACTGTATATAAGGAAGGCTGTTGCCTGTGTTTCTTTGCTGAAGTCTCACCCTGAATTAAAGAGCTGTTGTCACTAGCTTGCTTGTGCCTCTCGTTATTCCCGCGCTACAACATTGGCGACGAAGGTGGGATTGAGGCCACAAGAAGCAAATCAAAAAGAGCTCTGACTTTCAGCCAGGGTGACGAGGGGACTACGGAGACATACTGTGATGTCTGCCTACGTTCCGCCAAAACCCTTTGATCCGACCCGAGAGAAGTGGGGGTCGTATCTGACCAGGTTTGAGTGTTTCCTGGAAGCAAGTGAGATGCAAGGGCTCTCTGCGAACCGAAAAAGAGCCCTCTTCTTGAGCCACTCCGGGCCAGATGTTTTCGAGATGGCTGAGTCCCTCTGCGAGTCAACTCCAGTTCAGATGGCCCCTGTGACGTCCTACAAGCACACCTGAGAGCCCACTACGCTCCCATTCCTTCGAAGTTTGTACAACGCTACGAGCTCCGGCAACGAGTACAAAGAGAAGGAGAACCGGTCAGTGCATATGTGGCTGCCCTTCGAAAAGCTGCAATGCATTGCGACTACCGGGATCTAGACGACGCACTCCTCGAACAGTTGATTTGTGGCGTGAGAGATACTCGATTACAGAGGCGCTTACTCGCGAAGCCAGATTTGACATTAGCCAGCGTGCTCGACGAAGCTAGAGCACGCGAAGCATCCACTAAGGCTTCCGAAGCGCTACAATGTCCACAGCCGAGCAAAGAAGGCCCGAAGTCAGCCCCTGTTCAACGAGAGGAGGCGCGGACCAGCACAGAGGAAGAGTCAGACGAGGACGTCTTCCACACGGACAAAAAGAAGGGCGAGCAAAGTCGTCGCCATGAGAACTGCTCAAGTTGCGGTGGAAATCATGAGAGACAGTCCTGCAAATACCGAGACGCCATTTGCAGGCACTGTGAAAAGAAGGGCCATTTGGCTAGAGTCTGTAGAGCTCAATTTCCTCGAAATAACAAGTCACGTGACTATCACGACCAACCAGAACCAACATGTTCAAATCAGCCAACCAGAGATGGCGGCGTGAGAAAACGGCGCAAGAATCAAAAGCGAGAAACCTACAGCACAAGAATCGGCCACGCCAGCACGTCTGTAGAGGAAAAGGTCTACACGAGAGTAGAAATTGAAGGGAGACTATGCGACATGGAAATCAACACTGGGTCTGCCCTATCTTTTTTTTTTAACTAGACTTAGTTTTAATTCTGAGAAGTATAAACACTTTTCAAAGGAAGCAGCAAGCCAGCTATTTCATACTTTAAGAAATGAATTGTTTCATTATTTGTTTGGACTATTGGAGTACACACTCCATGGGGCTGACTTTGAAGACTTCTTGGAAGCCTCGATTGGTCCAGAATAATGTTTTAAATTGTTATGGGCATCATTTGTTTCCCCTATGTAATATCTTTGCTTAAACATGTCCCAAAGGTTTGCTTCTCTCTCTCTCTTTTTTTTTTTAATGAAGTTTTATTGAATAAAGAATATATTACAATTCAAACTTTTACGGTTCGGCAACGTGTAGTCATATTGTATATTTACAGAAGCGGTATCTAATCAATTATCTAAATATTATACAATTTATACGAAAATTCTTATAACATTAGTTACAGTTAAATTAAGATACAATAGTATATAGAATTAATTAGTAGTTATACATTGTCCCTCATAAGTGTTAACTTTTGCATTTATTTTGCAACCACCTATACCATAGATCCTAAATCATGTAAAATTCTGAATCCTCCTTTCCGTTTAACACATACGTTAATCTGCACATTTCTGCGCAGTCCAATACTTTATTGACTATCTGTTCATCGGTTGGACATGTTTTCTCTTTCCAATATCTGGCATAGGAGAGTCTAGCAGCTGTAACAATATGAATAAACAAGTATTTCTTTTCCTTAACAAATGTTCATTTTAGCACTCCCAGGAGATAAATTTCAGGCAAAAAATTGATACCCTCATTTAATATTTCTTGGATCCATTGTTGTAATTTTTTCCAAAATTTCCTTGCTTCCGGACACGTCCACCACATATGGTAGAAGGTACCTTGGTAGTGGCCACATTTCCAACACTTGGGGCTTGCGTTCGGATATATCTTTGCAATTTTAGATGGTGCTAGATGCCATCTATACAGCATCTTGTACTGATTCTCCTTATAGCTTATTGCTCTCGTCAATTTGAGATTGCTGTTCCATATTTCTTCCCAGTCATCTAAGTTTAACTTTGAGTCGATATTTTTCCCCCATTTGGTCTTTAAGTATTTCTCCTTCTCTATCATATTCAAGCAGGTAGGAGTAAAATTTAGCTAATAATTTATTCTCACTACCCAACCATACCTTATCAAAACTATTTGTCCCCATCTCTATTCCCTCTTTCTGTTTGTCTTTCCTATGTCGGGATTTAATTTGTAAATAGGGCCACCAATCAATATGGATCCCTTGCTCTTTTAAAATCTCATTAGGTTTAAGGTTGCCGCTGTTATCTAGAATGTCCTGGGAGGTGAACATTTTCTCTCTACTTATTGTGTTTGGATAAATCATTGCCTCCATTGTGGAGATCCATTTTGGGAATTTTAAATAATGTTTATGCCTAATTTCTTTCCATGTCTTCATTAATGTATCTCTAATTTTGTGTCGGTGGAAACATATCCCTGCCCCCTTTCCGTTATCCCAAAGATAGGCATGCCAACCTCTTAGCAGGTCATGGCCTTCCAGTTGTAAAATTCTTTGGTTTCTTAGTAAGGCCCATTCTCGTAGCCATACTAAATTGGTAGCTTTGTGGTATATCTCCCAAACTGGGAGCCCAAATCCGCCTTTATTCCTTTTTTCCTGCAGTGATCGTAATGCAATTCTCGGTTTTTCCCTCCCCAAATAAATTTCCTTACTATCTTATTTAGATCCGAAAAGTATTTTTTGTCAATGTTGACTGGTGTGGTTTGAAACAAGTATATTAATTTGGGGAGAATACTCATCTTAATGGTGGCTATCCTTCCTAGAAGCGATATTTGTAATTTCCCCCAACGTTCCAAATCTTCCTTAATCCTTGTCAGTAATGGCGTATAATTGTCCTCCTTCAGGGTTGAGCATCTAGCGGTAATCCAAATCCCTAAATATTTTATCTTTTTAATTATTTGGATGCCCAAACTTTCTGCTAATGTTTCCTGTTCTCTATCGGGATATTTTTTGTTAACATTTTAGTTTTTGTCATATTTAATTTAAATGCAGATAGCTTCCCGTACTCATCTAACTCTTTCAATACCTTTGGCCCAGTTGTTGACGGGTCCTCCATAATCAACGCTACATCATCGGCAAAAGCTTGAATTTTAAAGGTTTCATTCCTAATTTCCAATCCATATATCTTGTTATTTTGCCTAATTTTCCTCAACAATACCTCCAGGGCTAATATGAATAAGAGTGGAGAGAGTGGACAGCCTTGTCTTATTCCTTTACCAATCCGAAAACTTTTGGTCATATCTCCATTCAGTATAATATTTGCACTCTGCTTGTCATAAATTGTTTTTATTGCATTCTCGAAGTGTTCCCCAAAATTCATTTTTTTGATTTGCTGGATCATAAATCCCCAATTTAAATTGTCAAACGCCTTCTGAGCGTCGAGGAAGACCAAGGCCAGCTGTTTCTCAGAGTGTGTTTCGTAATACTCCAGCACATCCAACACCACTCTCATATTGGTTCTAATCTGTCTGCCGGGGAGAAACCCGTTTTGGTCTGGGTGAATCTAATTATTTAGTATTATCTTCATCCTACTTGCTAGAATTCCCATAAATATTTTATAGTCTGTGTTAAGTAAGGAGATCGGCCTATAGTTCTTTATTTGCTTGGGGTCGGTACCTTCTTTTCCTACCAATGTGATGAATGCCTCCTTCCACGATTCTGGGATCCTGGAGCCTCTCAGAGCCTCATTATATATTGCCAGAAGTTTCGTACAAGTATTTCTTCCAATTCCTGATTTTTGTACAATTCTCCTGGGAGGCCATCAGGGCCAGGAGTTTTATTGCTCTTTAATTTGGATATTATCCCCTTCAATTCATCTGTTGTAATTTCTCTGTTTAACATTTCCCTTTCCTCCTCCTTTATCTGTGGAAGTTTCTCTTTGGCAAGATATTGATTGATATTATCAATTGAGATTTCCTCCTCTCTGTATAATGTCTCATAATATTGTCTGACAAACTCGAGTTTCTCCTCCTCATCCTCTAATATTTTTGCCTTCCGAATTCTCCAAGCAATCTATAACCCCCTTCTCCTTCTCTCTTTTTAATTTATACGATAGCCATCTCCCAGGCTTATTTGCATTATCAAAATAGTATTGTTTAGATTGTTTGATTTTTTTTGCCAATTCTTCCTGTTCTAATAAATTTAATTTATGCCTTGTTGTCATCCATTGCTCTTTTTTTGCGGTATCACTTGGCTCTCGTTGTAATTTCTTTTCTGCTTCTTCCAGATGGATTAGCAAATCCTTCTGAACCTTTCTTTTTTCTTTGTTATTATATATATTATGCGATATTACTAACCCTCTTAAGTAGGCCTTCATTGTATCCCAGACACATGTTGACGGAGTTTCCTGGTTTTCATTCTCCTCAAAGAATAATTGTAAATCTCTCTGGAGCTTCTTTGTAAACCCTACATCTCTGAGGATATGGGTATTTAACCTCCATCTCCTTCGTTTAATCCTGTTTGGGCTTTTCCACTTTATCTCTAATGGGTTGTGATTGGCCCATGCATTTGGGGTGATTTCAACCGAGTGAATTTCTAACCCCAAACTTCTACTGACCCAAACCATGTCAATCCTTGACCAGGATAACTGGGGGTTTGAATAATAGGCAAATTGCTTATCGTTCGGATGCAATACTCGCCAGAGATCTACTAAATTGTGCTCATCGACTAGGTCAAAAAAAGTTTTGGGAAGCCTTTCCCTTTTGTTCTTTTTCTCTATTCCACTCTTATAATCCGTTTCCGGGTTTACTACCCCATTGAAATCCCCGATAATGCAAATATTCCTATGCTCCAATTCATCTATTTTGTGGCTTAATTTCCTATAGAATTCTCCTAAATTCCTATTTGGAGCATAAATAGCTACTACTAAAATTGGGATATTGCCCCTCTTGATTTCAATTGCCAGTAATCTCCCTTTATCATCTGAGTATTTGAGTTCAGCGGCAATTCCTTTTTTTACATATAACGCTACTCCCCCCTTTTTTTTCTCTGCTAGAGAGGTAAAGGTTTTGCCAAATTTCGCAAATTCCAAGTATTTCCTCTCCTCTCTCTTTATATGAACTTCTTGGAGGCATATTATTTCTGGATTAAATTTAATTAATTTTGAGAATATATGTTTCCTCTTCCTTCTATTATTTAGACCGTTGACATTGACAGACAGCAATTTCAAACACTCCATGTTTCCGACTAACTACCTAGTTCTTATTTGTCCTTACGGCTCTTTGTGATCTTTGCCTCTTTCCTTTGGTTTCTTTAACTTCCTTCTCTTCTAACTCCTTTTCCTCTGGTGTTTCTTCTTTGGATTTTCTTAACTGTGCATTAATTTCTTCCTGGGAGGCTATATCCAGTTCCTCCCTACTGCTTTGGTCTTCTTCTGCACCTTTCAGCTGATCCAAAAGTTCTTGTGCGGAGACAAGACTGTCAATTTTAATTCTTTTCTCTTGCCAGGTGATGAGCATCCCTTCTGGTAAAATCCATCTGAAGGGGATACTTCTCTAGTTTAGCTGTATCGCCAAGAATCTATAATCCCTTCTCAAATCTCGAACCCTCTTGGGAACTTGCTTCAATACTATTACCTCTTTGCCGTTAAAACTTACAGGTTCTTCTCTTACTATATTGTATAGCATATCTTTCACTTTCTTTCGGGCGAATCTGACATGGACTTCTTGAGGGAGCTTATTCCTCCTGGCGTAGTTGGTTTGCACCCTGTAAATTTCATCCAGCTCTTTTATAATATCATCTTTATCCTGTTGTGGTATTCCAGCTATTAAGTCCACCATAATGTTTCCCAGATCTTCATCTTTGTCCTCTACCACGTTTTGGAAACGAAGGTAGAAAGCTGCCTGGTCCATCTCAAGCTGGATAATAGAGTCCTCCAACTCCCTATTTTGTGCCATTAATTTCTGGTCGATCGAGTCGAGGTTCCTCTCATTCTGCTCTACCCTCGTCTCGACCTTCTTTATCTTTTTCTCATTGTTATGGATGGACTCCTGAATCTCACTCATTTTCCGGTCAATAGAATGGATATCAGTTTTAAGTTCTACATGGTTATTGGTCATTTTTTTCTTGTAACAGGAGCATAGTTTCTTGAATTGTTGATAGGGTCACCTGCATTGCTTGAATGGTTGGTAACATTGCTGATTTGTCCGCTTTTGTTAGTACCTCAGTGGATTTTTGCAGAGCTGGAGAGGACATTGTTAATGCAGGGTTGGATGACATTTTCTTTCCAGCCTTAAATACTGCCGATGAAATGCTTGTCATCTCCTTTAAGATTCTCTTCTGGTTTGTCAAAATTACCTCGATATTCTTCCAAATTATCATCCACTATTCTCTCTCTAATAGCAAGATTCACCTAATTCATCCAATCATAAATTTACCCAGTTTTCATATCAACTCACAACAGTTCATTCAGCTATTGTTAATCAAAGTTATATATAAATATAAGCTAGATGCAATTATCTAAACAAGACCAATATACAATAATAACTACTCAATCCAGTTATAGTCAAAGTTATGTTAGGTTAAATATAGGTTAGATATAATTGTCTAATCCAGACCAATATATGGTAATAAATACTCAATCTCTACAATATTCACTTTTCAGTATTCATCCAATCATACTATTGCACACTTATTAAGTTCATTAAATATAGTCTATAATTTATTCTTATATAAATCTAAGTTAAATGTAGATATAGGTATCAATTTAATAGAGATAAGAGGTTAACAGTTTAAGAAAAAGGTTATACAGTAACCATGGATTAAGATCTATTAGGCTTTTACAAGGTAGTATATAGTTCACTCAAAAAGAAGTAAGAGAAGTTATCTAAAATAGTTAATATCTATATAAATAGAGGGGTAATTATAGAATGGTTAATAGGTTAATAGGATAGTATTAGTAATTGATAGAGAATTCTGTAAATAATGTTTTTAAAAATTCATTACTCTTATTTGTTTAATTAACTACTACCACAGTCGAGGGAATTCTTCCACGTAGAGAGATATTTCAGTTAATTAAGGGAAAATCTCAAGTAAATCCAAAGGGCAGCTAAGTCTTAATAAGCAGGAATACAGTTCGAAGAGAAGACCGCATCTCAGAACGTTACAAAACCTTCCTGTTGTCAAACTTCAAATACACATTGTGATTTATGGCTGCGCTTCCGGTTTCTCCCTTCAGAGACAGCCGGGTAGCTAAGAGTTGACAACTAAAAGTTATTGTTTTGATGATTCCTCGCAATGTTATACACAAAATCTAGGTCTGAACTGATTTATCCACATTCACTACAGATTTAAGAAGATATGCCAACAGCTTCTAATTTCACCTTCCCCTGCTTCAGCAAGTTCTCCTTCCTCCTCGCAGATTCGCCAGCGATCCACAGGCTTCCAATCTGCTCTGTCACCTATACTCGCTGCCTTTCCACCACCGTGAGCACTTTCAGCTGGCTACACTCGCAATTTCTTGAGATCTGCTCCCACGAACACCAGGGATTTGTGATTGGGTCTCCTTCTCACATTAGCTATCCCGAACTCCTCGCTTCCTCGTTGTTGTTGGTAGTCGCGGCTTTGGGTCTGCCATTAAACAGCAGACGCGCCCATGCCGGTTTGACAGAGGTCTCTGTCCAAGCGAGAGGTGCTTGCACATCGCTCTCCCACTCTTCAGATCCCCTCTCTAGTCCGAGACGCTCTCCAGGCAATCTCGCCCCTCAGGGTCCCCAGGACATGGCGAAAAAGACAGTGCCGTGGAGCAGAGCTCACTCACACAGCACCCTGTCACCACGATTCCCAACCGGAAGTTCCTGCCCTGTCAATCATGTCCTGGGCAACGCTTAAATCACTTCTACCGAAGTTCCAGAGAAACAGCTGTCACGGCAACGAGTTCGCCTCCTTGACTACCAAGGAAATCAAGTTCCTGTGGAAGGCGTGGGCATGTTTCAGGTCACCTACAGCGAGTTCCAGAAAGAGCTTCCCCTGACCATTGTAAGCAAGTCACTACCAAGTCTCCTGGGCCTAGCCTGGTTTCGAGCCCTCGGCATGGGCTTCACGGGTGTCCACAGCCTCGGCGGACCATCTTTAAAGGAAAGCCTCCTGCACAAGTTCCAGGACATTTTTGAAGAGATGCTAGGCAAGTACGTGGGGACCCCTATTTCTTTTAATTTAGACCCTAATGTAGCCCAGATTAGGTTAAAGGCAAGACGAGTACCATTTGCCCTAAAACCAAAAATAGACGCAGAACTTGACAAACTGATCAAACAAGGGGTGCTACTTCCTGTAGATCACGCTAAGTGGGAAACCCCAATAGTCATGCCAGTAAAGTCAGATGGATCAATCAGAATCTGCGCTGATTATAAATGCATGATCAATAAGGCGTTGCAGCAGAGCGTCTATCTAGTTCCGATCGTCCACCATCTACTTCACTCCCTGGGCCCTGGCAAGATATTCGCTAAGTTAGACCTTGCGCAGGCGTACCAGCAGCTGCCGGTAGATGACACTACGGCAGAATCACAAACTATAGCAACGCACAGAGGTGCGTTCAAGTGCACTAGACTGCAGTTTGAGGTTAACATTGCACCAGGGCTTTTCCAAAGCACTATGGAGTGCCTACTACAAGGACTCCCGGGGTTCACCCCACAGAAAGCAAAGTAAGGGCCATCCAAAATGCACCCACACCAAAGTCGAAGGCCGAACTGCAGGCCTTCCTGGGACTTCTAAACTTTTACACTATGTTTCTCAAAGACAAAGCTACCATTGCGGAACCATTACATAGACTGCTAGGAAAAAATGTTCCTTGGGTTTGGGGCAAGACTGAAGTGGCTGCGTTTAAGGCTGTTAAAAAACTTTTGTCTGAAGACAGTTTTCTTATCCAATACAATTTGGAATTGCCGCTTGTACTTGTCTGCGATGCGTCCCCTTTTGGAGTGGGTGCTGTGTTGAGCCATAGACTACCGAATGGGTTAGAGGCACCCATTGCCTATTACTCTCGTACCCTGTCCAGCGCAGAATGAAATTACAGCCAGCTGGACAGGGAAGCCTTAGCGGCTGTGGCGGGGGTCAAAAAATTTCATGAATATTTGTTTGGCCAGACTTTTGAACTTATAACAGACCATCAGCCATTGTTGGGACTTTTGGCTGGAAACAAACCTACCCCAGCCGCCCTCTCCCCCCGGATGACCAGGTGGTCTATTTTCCTGGCCGCTTACTCGTATAGATTAATCCACCAACCGGGCCAGACTCTGGGCCATGCTGACACCCTCAGCCGATGCCCCTTGCCCAATCTGTTGGAAAATCCAACTCCGGAAGCCCCTGTATTGTTAATCGATGTTGTGTCCCTGGGCCCCCTCTCGTCTGGCGAGGTGGCAAGGGCATCTGCCAAAGACACTGTTTTACGAACTGTTATGGGCTGGGTCATGAGGGGTTGGCCAACTAAGGTGGACAGTGGGGATTTTCAAGTGTTCTTTAACAAAAAGAATGAGTTGTCTATGTTGGGGGGCTGTTTATTGTGGGGCGATAGGGTGGTTATCCCCTCCCGGTTAAGGCATCGGGTGTTGGAATTGCTACATGAGGGGCACCCTAGTATTGGCAGAATGAAGAGTCTGGCTCGGAGTTATGTGTGGTGGCCACAACTTGACTGAGACGTCACAGAGTGGGTGGGAAAGTGCAGGCCTTGCCAGGAATCCCACCCCAATCCTCCTGTAGCTCCCATTAGGGAATGGGAAAAACCTAAAGGCCCATGGGGGAGGATTCATATAGATTTTCCAGGGCCTTTCCACGGCCAGAATTTTCTAATAATTGTCGACGCCTTTTCCAAATGGTTGGAAATAGCCCTAATGCCATCAACCACTTCCGAGGTGGTAATCAATGTCCTCAGAAAGCTATTTGCTACCCACAGGTTGCCAGACACCCTGGTATCAGATAACGGGCCCCAATTCACGGCAACTCAGTTTGAAGGCTACCTGGCCGAGTTAGGAATAAGACATGCATTATCTGCTCCGTTCCATCAGGCTTCTAATGGCCTTGCAGAGAGATTCATGCGAACGACCAAAGAAGCTCTGTCCCGACTCGATGCAGAGGACTGGCAGGCTAGGATTGATCAATTCTTAGCAATATAGCATGCAACCCCGTGCACTGCCATGGGGCGCAGCCCAGCCGAGCTTTTAATGGGCTGTAAACTCAGGTGCACTCTTGATCACTTACATCTGAACTATTCCACAGATAATTTTAAGGGGGAAGAGGGAGGATTAAGACAATTACAAATCGGGACCCCGGTATTTGCAAGAAATTATGCTAGCAGTCCGCTGTGGATAGAGGGAATTATTGTTGGAATCACTGGCCCAAAATCATACACAGTGGACGTAGGGCAAGGAAAAATTTGGAGAAGGCACATAGATCAATTGCGTAAACTTTTGAATTGTGAAGCCTGTAAAAGTCCAGATATTGTTAACCCTAACTTCCAAAGTTTCCCTGAAACAGCTATCTCAAGCCCGAGTAAACCGGATTACTTATCAGGTAAGCCTGAGTTCCAGTGCCGCCCCAACGAATCGACACTCCCAGCCGGGGATGGCCACGTCTCTGGAGAAATCCAGGAGGTTCCATTGGTGGAGGCAGGAGAGACGGGAGGTCCCTCTGATCGGCTCGACGCCTCGCCTGCAACTGAACTGCGCAGGTCTACCAGAGTGAAATCACGCCCTGGTCAACTGCATGATTTTGTATGTAAATATGTAAATAGATAGGATAAGTGCCTTCTGGGAATGGAGGGGTATTATGTATGTATCTATTTTGTGCAGGAAATTCAAATGCTGGAATACTTGTGATTGGTTAACGGGTATTTCAGAACTGTATATAAGGACGGTTGTTGCCTGTGTTTCTTTGCTGAAGTCTCACCCTGAATTAAAGAGCTGTTGTCACTAGCTTGCTTGTGCCTCTCGTTATTCCCACGCTACAACAGTTGGCTTTGTTTTTATTACCAGAAATTACTTCGAAGAGGGAAGAAAACATGCATTCAGCATTGAGTTTATCTTTCATATTACTTGCCATTTCATCCAATTTTGCAGTAGCAATCAGAAAGGAAAAGCAAATACCCCAGACCCTCTCCAGAGGTATGATGATTTCATTCTGTTTCTAAACTTCCAAAAATTATAAAATAAATTTAAACTCATTTTTCTAAAAATTGTTTTGTAAATAATATTGGGTAAAATGCAGTGCTATGCATTTTTAATTTTAATTTTAATTTAATTTTAATTTTTTTTAAAGTACTGATATAATTCTACCTCTTTTTGTACACATGGGTGTATTTTAGTGCACATGCCCTTAAAGAAATGAACTATGAATCTAAGGTACAGTAATTTACATTTGTTTTAATATACAAAATCTGTGGTAAGTAAAGAAATTATTTAACACATTTCAACATGTTTTATAAAATATATTGAGGGTAATTAAATAGATAACAACTCCATATAAACAGTGAATCTGTTATTCTTCTAGGATGGGGAGATGATATCACTTGGGTACAAACATATGAAGAAGGCCTCTATCAGGCAAAACAAAGGTAAAAATAATTTTAAACCTTTCAGGAAAAAAAATTGTTTTTTAATTTAATTTAACGAAGCACTTGCTGTAGCTTGTAAGTAAGTTTTAGTTTATTACTTACAGATGTTGTATTATTCATTGTATTTATCTCATATGATAGGGAAAGCATATTTCCTAATACTTATTTTCTTTTTGAAAAAGTAATAAGCCATTGATGGTTATTCACCATTTGGAGGATTGTCAATATTGTCAAGGTAAGTCAAACCAATTTGATTTAAAGTGAAGATCTGGGGAATGCATTTACATACATATATCACTCAACTGTATTCTTCTATTGTAGTATATTTAAGACTCTGAAATCTCAGTCTGTAAGTCACCTTGCTCTATGATAAAAGAAAAATAGTTTGAAGAAACTGCAAGTTTCTGATTAAAATCTTATTTTTGAAAATTGAATATTTTAGAATATTTCAGATATTACTGCTAAAAGAGAAAATGCAAGTGAAGATTTTGCTATAGACTGGTGCTTTATTTTGCAGTATGCCAGCTTTATATCTATTTATTTCTTATTAAAATAATATGTTTAAAAACTCAGTTGGGACAGTGAACGTGGTAGGCATCAGGGGATATAGCAAACATATTATTAATTACTATCAGCACCATTTTACCAATCACTGAATTAAAAGAAATAATGTCACAAAATATGTCTTTCAGATATACATTGGTATAAGTAGTTCTCATTTTCAAAATTAAATTATTTTAAGCAGAATCATTTTACATTTATGAATAAATAATACTTATTACACATAATCCTGGTCAATGTAAATAAAGATACATCAGCCCAAGTAATTAGTAAAGCAAAATCTATGAAATGCCTCTTCTAATACATATTTACCTTGTACTACCAAAGCTAAAGAATGTGCATGGTAGATTATATTAACAAATATGAAATTATCTTAAATACTGACAAAATACATTCTATATGATTCTGTTTTTCTCATGTAACCAAAGACAGGGAGGTATACAGTGGCATAACATTCATCTCTGAAGAATTCGCTGAGAATAATGCCCCTTTGTCAATCTCTATTTCAATGTCAATATAAAAAGAAATCCTTCAAGGGGACAGATTTAATTAAACTGTAGGTAGTCTCTCTCATCTTGTCATTGATACTAAGCAATATGATTATTCCTTGTAAAGAAGATACCTATGGGTTTCTCCTTTGAGTCTCAAAGTCCTTGCAACAACAGTCTCTCACTTGAACAACTCCCAGTTCAATGGACTGCAAAGCATTGATGTAACATGCCAATATCAGTATAGAAAATATCATCTCTAACAAAATTAAAAAGTTTTTTAAAACCTTGCATCTTTTTTTTCTTTAAGATAACAATTGTGTTTCATTTTTTGCAGCATTAAAGAAGGTCTTTGCAGAAAGTCAAGAAATACAGGAGATGTGTCAGAATGATTTCATCATGCTCAACCTCATGGTACAAAATTTAGATATACCATGTTTCCCAAAAAATAAGACCCTGTCTTATATTTCGGAATAAGCACTTGGCCTTATTTTTGGGGAGGTCTTATTATTTTGGGGTACATGGAGGAAACCAGAGGAAATGGCGGGGACTGGCTGCGCATGTGTTTAAATATTTTTGGGGAGGTCTTATTTTCAGGGAGCCGTTTATTTTAGGGCATGCACTCAAAAGCCCAATTGGATTTATTATCAGGGGATGTCTTATTTTCAGGAAAACAGGGTAGATATAAATTAATATTTGAAAGTAATGAGGTAAATATATGGGTGGTCTTTAGTGGTTTTTTAAGACAATTTAATAACTATGCCAATTTAAATATTTTCTTTTGGTAGCATGAAACAACTGATAAGAACTTATCACCTGATGGACAGTATGTACCTCGAATCATGTTTGTAGGTATGTATCAGACGTAATCATAACTATAGCCATAACCTGGTGCTTCGCCTCTATAAAATGCAGCTTTTATTGGTTACTGGGGCCAAAAAATGTTTCTTTTCTGAAAAATGCTACTTGCCTCTCCACAGCAGCTGAACTACAAAATGGCATTTCAGTCTACTAATATTTCTTTATAAGGATAATAGAGAGTTGAAAGAAATCAGTCCATTCTATGGAAGAGTGTATGTAGAATCATGGAATAATGAACGGATATTCCCGTTCAGCTTTCCCTGACTTGATGCCGTTCAAATGTGCTAGGACTGTAGCTCTCAGAATATTAAGCCTGGGTGGTCTGTTGGTTTGCACTTCTGAAATTTTATTTTTGAGTAGCATTCCAAGTGCTACTTGGAATGCTATTTTTGAATAGCATTCCAAGTGACATTAAATCCATTATTGATCAAAGCCTTAGTCTTCCCCAGATAATGAACATTTCCAGCCTGCTTTATTTCAGTCTTGTATAAGTTTCCATAGGAATGAAGGAATTATCATTGTCACTTGATAGTGCACTGATTAGCCAGTACAGTGGCTGATTCATTTACATTCTTCATTTGAAATGCATGAATATCATTAAATTAGTGAAAAGCATCTCCTTGAAATCTGATAGTGCTATGTATTAATATGACTTAAGAGTAAAATTGAAATAAATTTTATTGCTTTTCCAGATCCTTCTCTCACAGTAAGGGCTGATATCATTGGAAGATACACAAATCGATTGTATACTTATGAACCTCAAGACCTATCTGTGTGTAAGTTTTTCCTCAATGGGTTGCATTCATAATACAAATATTTACAGGACTGTTTCCCCCAAAGTATACTAATTGCATGGAGGATAAATTAAGTAGATAAATTAAGTAGCACTGCTAGACTTGCTAAGATACATATAAAAAGTTTAATTCAATATCACATCAGGATAATGAAAAAGCCATATAAGCTAGATATTTTGGATTTCATTTCCATCAGTCCCCAAAAAACAGAGACTGGGAATGTGGCAGAGCCAGCACAGTGCTTTTATCGGGTGTTATTGTTAGATACAATTCCTTTGGTTTTGAAGGTTGTTATTTATTAATGATGTTTTTATGTATTATCTTTTTTCTTGTTTTTAAATTGTTACATTATTCTTTTTTCTTGTTTTTGTATTTGTTTTAATTGTTTGCAAGCTGTCCAGAATCATATATGTGGGAAGGGTGTCTATATACTCTATGCATAAGAAGACACAAAGATGGTACATGCTACCATCAGAAGGTACTAGCACCATGCAAAGTAGTAGTGTTCGAGAATACAATTTCTTGCTTTTAAAATTAAGGACAGACTTGGTCAGATCTCCCATTCTCTGCAGTAACGTTTGTGCAGTTTGTGGAAACAGATAAAAGTGGAGCCAAAACAAATTGGCTCCGTTGAGTGCAAGGAGGGTTTTTTTACATGTATTTGTACTTGATTGGATTGGGCTCATAGATTTTTGGGATTTATTTTTTTTTTTGCTTTACCTCTGCAAAGAAAATACAGCTGGTATCCAACAGTCATAAAAACTAAGCAGGAAAAGATAACTAAAACTGGTTAGAAGGCAAGATTTCAATTAGTCACTCATAAGATTCTTACATCAGCAAAAACCAATAAAAAGTAGATTAGACAGAAAGCATCCATATGTTTTACAATCACCTGCTCACTTGTTTTGTTGCTATAACACAAATTTAAGAAGGACTAATACTTATTTACTTCAATTTGTACTCTATTGGGTATTTCTTTGTAACATTTAATATCTTTCTTTGCATATTTTCAAAGTTTAAAAATTAAAATTAACCAACATGTATTACCACTCATTTCAACTTAAAGAACTATTAGCAATAATTTCTTCTGATTGGACTGATCATTTTGCTTACGCATGATGTTTCTGAATAGTTATAGGAATATCAAAATGTGGCAGTGGTGGGATTCAATTTTTTTAACAACCGGTTCTGTGGGCGTGGCTTAGTTGGGGGTGTGGCTTGGTGGTCATGTGACTGGGTGGGTGTGGCTAGCTGGTCATGTGACCGGGTAGGCGTGGCTAGCTGGTCGTGTGACCGGTGGGCGTGGCTATCTGCATAGGGACTACAGAGGGCTGAAAAAAGTCATTTCTTACTGGTCCTCGCACTTTGACTGGTCCTCGCACTTATGACCATCCTCACATTTATGCCCGTTGCGGCATTCTTAACAACCATGTCACTCATTTCACAACTGCTTCTCTTCATTATGGTGACAAGATAGGGCAAAAACGTAAAATGTGAGGACAGTCGTAAGTTCAAGGACTGGTCAAAAGTGTGAGGACCAGTCAAAAATAACTTTTTCAGCCCTCTGAGTAGTCCATATGCACAAAAGGACTACCCAGAGGGCTGAAAAAAGTCATTTCTGACTGGTCCTCGCACTTTTGACCGGTCTTCGCACTTATGACTGGTCATCATTTATGCCCATTGTAGCATTCTTAATAACCGTATCACTCATTTCACAACTGCTTCTCTTCACCATGGTGACAAGATAGGGCAAAAACGTAAAATGTGAGGACAGTCGTAAGTTCGAGTACTGGTCAAAAGTGTGAGGACCAGTCAAAAATAACTTTTTCAGCCCTCTGAGTAGTCCATATGCACAAAAGGACTACCCAGAGGGCTGAAAAAAGTCATTTCTGACAGATCCTCGCACTTTTGACCGGTCTTCGCACTTATGACTGGTTATCATTTATACCCATTGTAGCATTCTTAATAACCGTATCACTCATTTCACAACTGCTTCTCTTCACCATGGTGACAAGATAGGGCAAAAACGTAAAATGTGAGGACAGTCATAAGTTCGAGGAATGGTCAAAAGTGCGAGGACCAGTCAGAAATAATTTTTTCAGCCCTCTGAGTAGTCCATATGCATAAAAGGATACAGCAATAGAGAGGGATGAAGGAAGGGAAGGGAAATTAGAGTAGGAGTGAGGGTAAGAGAGGGAGGAAGAGAGGAGGAGAAGGAGAAAGGAAGACGAAGTAGGGAGGAGAAGAAGAAGGGGAGGAAGAGAAAGTAAGAAGGAAAGAAAAGAGAGAGGTGGTAGGTTTGAGGAGAAAGATTGCTGTACAATAAAAAAGATGAAAGGGAAGAAAGCCAACTCCAAACAAATATAAAGATATTAAGATAAAGAATGAATTGTTAAACTTTAAAGAATAAAAGAGAACAAATATGAATAAATAACAATAATTAGAAACACACATACAAACATACAATGTATTTTCTTTGAACAGAGTATTTGGCCGGTTCACAAATTTAAACAGTGTTTAGTCATTTCAATTAAATTTACAATTTCTATATTTCCTTTTTGCCATATTTATTCCTCATCTATTTTTGTAAAAAACCAATATTACCCTTCATCCTCATCTCTAATCTTAATCAAATTCAATTTTTCCCTTCTATTCTATATTATACCCCTTCCCATTGTCATCTATTTTTATATCCATCCTCACATTGGTTAATTATGTAATATTACAGTTGTTTAATATAAATTCAACATTTTGATATAAATCAATTAGTTATATAACTACCTTTTTTGTATATTAATCAATATGAACATGAATATTCCAATTATTTCCATGCAATCCAATTTCTTACAAATCAATTAATTATATTTACCAATAATAATAAACCAAATAATTTCCCCCATACCTTCCTCCAAACCACAACTTAACCATTTCTGCTTTCAACACAATATACAATTAATAATATCTCAATTATTACAATTCCCTAGTTAAATAGAGCTTTTTTTCTTTTGTGTTTTAAAATCTTGAACTCTCCTCTTTTCCCCTAAATTTCCCATTGTTTGCACCTACCTTTTTGGTGAGGAAAAAGAAAAGAAATCTGCCTGCCTAATTTTCCAACGTGCAAAGCCAACAGCCTGCTTTACTTTCTGTTTCATTTTTCAGTATAGCTAGGGGAAAAAAAATCAGCACTCTTTGCAAGCGAGGAGCAGAGCCGTGAGCAAAACAGCTGAGAGCAAATCAGCTGAGACTTGGGAGCCGATCTAAGCAAGGGCTAATTAGCCTATGCTGAAGCTCCGCAGGCCAATAAAATTACAAAAAAACACCGAACCCTTTGTTAAATTGCTGGCTCACCCGCCCCTCGCCCACCACTATTCATTACCAATAAATAGTGGTGCGGACGGGAGGGGCAAGGGGCGGGGCGAGCCAGCAATTTAACAAAGGGTTCGGCCGAACCCCCTAGAACTGGCAGAATCCCACCACTGAAATGTGGTCTTCATGATCTGATAAGTAACATGCTGGAATTTCCTGAAATGTTCCATGCTTCCTCTAGAACAATCGGATCTAGCTTTATAACAGACAGTTCAGCATTTTCTGGAAGCAAATCTCCTGGAACAAAAATATTCCTGAGAAATGATGAATCACTCAAGAAATAGGATTTCTCATCACAGACTATTTCCTGTTTTAATAGATTCAGTTCTAGAAATGATGAACTATCAATGAAATGATCAGATTGGCATCTTTGGGAAATAAAATATAATTGTGCAAGGGCCATCATTCTGTAAATTCATAACTCAGAAGTCTGAATCTTCCTAATAACTATACAACTTTAGAGCATAGTCGTTTCTGGAAACACTATATAGTACCCCCTAGGCTTCATTTTAAAATAAATATAAATGTCTAAAATATTATAAATCTCATAGGTTTGGAGCACATTTAATTTTTTAAAAATGTTCTAGGATATGAAGCATTTTTAAATTTGTGTGTATGCAGCCCTGAGTGAAATTAGAGAAATAGTCCTGATCCACAGACATGTTTAAATGGATCAATTAGAAAGTTGGTGAACTGAGGAAAATCAAATCTAGATCTAGACAATTATCCCAAAGTGGGTAAGGCCCAATCTTCTATAGAATTAAATTTATCATATTCAATTAACCATGTTATATGGTTATAGAAACCAAGATAATTGTTGTTTTGCCTACCTAGTTCTCAAAGCTGGGGAAAAAAAAGAGTTAAAGAGCAAGATTCTCAATGCACAACTCACCCCCAGAATCAAATTTACTTCCTAGAACCCAATCACCTACAGGGCCAAAAGAATCCCTTTTCTTGTTTACTCGGACCCTAAGAAGACAGTAGTGATTTAATAAATCTCTTTGCTCAAGTGTCCATGGAAAATAGGTACTTCCTGGGAAGGCTCCATAAATGGTGATTTTTGACTAGTTAATAAGATTGTATGCTGCTAGAACCACCAATACAGTAATTTTACTGGGTCTTTGACTGACTAGATTTAAGCATGTTGGCTTACGGGACCCAGGGATGGGTTCTACTTACCTTTACTATTGGTTCAGAATGTGGCTGTGCACACTTCTGTGCATTCGCAGATGGTCATTTATGACATCAGGACGGGTGGGCGAAGCCTCCTGCCAATTTTACTACCGGTTCTATAGAACTGGACAGATTTGGGAGCAACCCACCACTGAAGGGACCTGCCCTACCATTAATAGAGTTAGGTAGCTAGGTAGGCAGTTAGGTAACTTTAGTGGCAAATGCCGAAGTGGGGAAGCAATAGGCAGAAAATGAACAAAAAACTAAAATACAAAGCTAGAAATTAAAACCAAACATTTGGCAAGTGATGTATTTTGATTGCCTTTCTAAATGAAAGGACACAGGAGGCAAGCACACCTCTTAGGGATTGCATCCTTAATCTAGCATCAATAACTGGAAACTCTGCCCAGGGAGAAATTGGCATCCCGATATATATATATTTGATTTAGGAATTGTATGATCCCCAGAGTTTGAAATTTTTAGCCTCACTGCCAACTTTTAAGCTCCACTTGTTTGGATAAGCTGTTCCTGCAACCAAAGCTATCCATTAGGGGTGGCAATGCTCCCATTTTATCTCATTTGCTGTCTTCAAATGTAACATAAGGTGCAATTGCCTGTGAATTGATTCACATATATGGCATTGAAAGCCACAGGCAGGGGTGAAATCCAGCAGGTTCTGACAGGTTCTGGAGAACTGGTAGCAGAAATTTTGAGTAGTTCAAAATAGAACCAGCAAATACCACCTCTGGCTGGTCCCAGAGTGGGGTGGGAATGGAGATTTTGCAATTTCCTTCCCCCAGGAGTGGGGAGGGAATGGGGATTTTGCAGTATCCTTCCCTGGAGTGGGGAAGGGATGGGGATTTTGCAGTATCCTTCCGTGGAGTGGGGTGGGAATGGATATTTTGCAATATCCTTCCCCTGCCATGTCCACCAAACCAGGCACACAGAACCAGTAGTAAAAAAACTTGGATTTCACCACTGGCCACGGGTATCTTTTCCTTTAACTGTAGAACCTTGGCTATCCTACTCTGGGATAGTATTGGATGTCATACAAAAAAAAAAAGTTATAACAGCTATTTATTTTCATAGTGATGGTGAAATTTCATTATTATTTGAATTTTCTGTCATCTTTCTTCATTATATTGTGTCTTTTCCCCATAGAATGTCACCTTTTAATTTTTAAAATATAATTTATAAATATTTTATAAATTAAATACCTGAAAAATTAAAGGCATTGGATACATCATGTATTTTCCCATTCTGTCCGTTTCTTGAATTGCAATGCTTCCAAATCACTTTGCTGTCTTCTTTTTTCAGTGATTGAGAATATGAAGAAAGCATTGCGCCTTATTCAGACTGAATTGTAAATGAGTGCTGAACTGATAATCGCAACAACAGAAAAAAGAAATGTGGACCAAGAAAAATCATTTACAAAAGTTGTTCAGTTCTAGTGTCCCTCTTCGAATGTCATCTACTAATGTTGCAAGCTCATTTCACATCTGCTGAAAAAAATACTAGTGGCTGTAATAATAGAATTCAGTGACAAGAAAGATTTGATGTTCATCAGGATACTTCTCTCCTTCACAGCTTTGAAGAAGAAATACCCCAGGGTATTTTCCTATGCTACTGAAGAATCTGTTTTATGAAGGAAATATGTTGTATTGCCTTTCTAAATATACTGCTCAAAAAAATAAAGGGAACACAAGCAGAAGACATCCGAGATCTGAATGAATGAAATAGCCTTCTTAAATACTTTGTTCTTTACATACAGTAGTTTATATACACTGTTCAAACAACTAAAGGGAACACAAAACTACTGTATGTAACGAACAAAGTATTTAATAAGGTTATTTCATTCATTCAGATCTTGGATGTCTCCTGCTTGTGTTCCCTTTATTTTTTTTGAGCAGTGTATATGTATCAGTTTATATTGCATTAATGAAGGCTATTACAAACCTCAGAAAACAAGTTCTTTTTGTATATACTGTTACTAGAGATAGAGATACTTCTGTTCCATATATCTTCTGAATTCACAGTCCCCTGATACTTTCAATTTATAGAAGTCCAAATGAAAAAGTAGTTCCTTGTGAGTCAATATGATATAGCAATTAGGGGGTTGAATTGAGACTCGAAAAACCTGGGATCAAATCCCCATTTAACCGTAGAGTTTATTGAGGCTAGACTTGGGCTATATTGCTCAGCCCTACTTATGTCACTAGGACCTTGTGAGCATGATGTGAGGAGTGATCACATTTGTGATGCCTTAGCTTCCTTAGGGAAATGTGTCTGTGTAGAACAGCAATGTTGTTAGTTGGAACTCTCAGCTGTGAACTGCTGTGTAGAAAAATGCTTATAGGATAGAAAGGAAAATCGTCATTTGCTAGAATACAAGAACAAATTGGTTCTTCAGAAATGAATCTCATCAGATTTCATGGGAAGGACTAATTAATAAGTGACTTACATTTAAAGTTCTGAATATGTTGCAAATAACTGATTGAGCTGCACAAAATACTTGCAGTGTTTTGTAGTTTCAAAAAAGAAATAATAAAAAAACCCTGCAGTCAACTTCTTTGTGTGCTTCTTTTGTATCTCATATTTTCAAATTCTTTACAGGGCTCTTTCGTATATGAATACAATATTGCAAATGGCAGATGCACAATAGAAAAAGAGATGTTCCCAGCCTTCTATTCCCAGCCATGGAAATAATTTTTGTATCCCAGCAACTGGCATCAAGAGGTACACTATTTCTGTTGCTGGTAATAATATATGGCTATTCCTATCAGTCATGATTAAGACTTACATATGGGCCTAAAACTGCATTAGTCACCATGTAGGTTGGATGGCTTTGGCAGGACTGGGTTAGAGGAATTTTGACACACACACACACGAGTTTCTTGGCAGCTTTTTTTTTTATTAAAAAGTTTTACAAGACAAAAAACATTTTTACAAATTTCCCCCCCCCCTCTCCCTCTACCCCTCCCCCTTCCCCCTACCACCCCCGTCCCCCCGAACTTCCCAGAGCAAAATACAGGGCATAGCATTTATCAATCATAAGCTAAACTAAACTAACAATCTATAAGTTCCCGCACCTCCCCTAGAACCTTGACTCCCCTTGTACAATATGGATACATTTCTGACATTCTAGTCAATCATAAGCTATTTGGTATTTCCTAGTCTGATATTTATTTTGAATATGATCAATCCATCTTCTCCACTCCAGTATATATCTTTCTTGTGTATTATCCTTCAAGTACGCCGAAATTTTCACCATCTCTGCAAAATTTGCCACTTTTAATGTCCATTCTTCAATAGTAGGTAAACATTTCTTCTTCCAATATTGTGCTACCAAAAGCCTAGCTGCTGTTATCAAGTTTAAAATCAATTTAGTCTCTAGAGCTGTACAATCTGTAATTATGCCCAGCAAAAACAATTGTGGAGTAAATTTTAACCTTTTTTCCATAATATTTTGCATAATCCACCAAATATTTATCCAAAATGCCTTAACTTTTTTACAAGTCCACCAGATATGAAAATACATTGCATCCTCCGACTCACATCTCCAACATTGAGCTTGCATATCTGGGTACATACTCGCTAGTTTTTTTGGGTCTAAATGCCATCTATAAAACATTTTGTAAAAATTTTCTCTTAAGTTTTGTGCTTGTGTAAATTTAACATTTCTAACCCATATTTTTTCCCAAGTTTCCAACATTATAGGTTCCTGAATATTCTGTGCCCATTTAATCATACAATTTTTAACCAATTCCGTTTCCGAATCTATTTCTATCAAAACGTTATATAACCTTTTAATATGCGAGTGCCCTTGGTCTCTGATTTGTTTTACCAAGTTTTCTTCATTTTGCATGATACCAATTTTCTGATCTTCCTTCCATCTAGCTTGCAGTTGCCCATACTGAAACCATGTAAAGGTTCTCCCTTTTTCTCTCAATATATTTAATGATTTCAATTGTAATTTTCCCCTCTCCATAAAAAGAAGTTCTTTATAAGTAATCACCTCTTGTTTTTGTTCTATACTTATATTCTCTATCGCGTGTCTAGGAATTGCCCCTACAGGTATTTTATAATTCAACTTATACTGATACTTTTTCCAGACACACAACAAAGCATTTCTAAGTATATGACTTTTGAATGTCTTGTCCACTTTCTTATCATATAATAAATAAGCATGCCATCCGTATAACAAGTCATATCCTTCTATATTCAGTATTCTTTCTTCACTTAAATTAAACCAATCACTAATTGTTGAAAGGACAACTGCGTCTTAGTATAATCTTAAATTAGGCAATTTAAGACCCCCTCTTTCACGTATATCCTGTATTACTTTTAACTTTACCCTGGGTCTTTTACCCGCCCATACAAAATTATTAATACCTTTCTGCCATTCCTTGAAATTTGCATCTTTTTTAAGTATTGGTATCATTTGAAACAAAAATAAAAATCTTGGCAAAACATTCATCTTTAGTGCTGCTATTCTTCCCAATAAAGATAATTGTAACTTTTTCCAATTTTCCATTTCTTTCTGTACTTTATGCCATAACACTTCATAATTATTTTTATATAGTTTCACATTTGTGGCTGTAATAAACACTCCCAAATATCTCACCTTTTTTACTATTTCAAAGCCCATTATTCTTTCTAACTCTTCTTTTTGCTGTATAGTCATATTTTTTGTTATTATCTTTGTCTTTTGTTGATTTACTTTAAATCCTAATACTTTTCCATATTGATCAAGTATATCCCTCAGATATATCACCGAATATGTTGGTTGTGATAGAGTAACAACCAGGTCATCTGCAAATGCTCTTAATCTGTAATCTTGCTGTCTTATTTTAATTCCCTTGATTTCACTTGAACTACGTATTTTATTCAATAATAGTTCTAAAGTTAAAATAAACAATAGTGGAGATAATGGACACCCCTGCCATGTCCCTTTTTCAATTTTAAAAATTTCTGTTAAACTACCATTAACTATTATTTGGGCTGTTTGTTGTTGATATATTGCTTTAATTGATTGTGTAAAATATTCCCCAAATTGTATCCTTTCTATTACTTTAAGTAGAAATTTCCAATTCAATTGATCAAATGCTTTCTCAGCATCCAAGAAAAAAAGTGCTGCAGGGACCTGGTTGTTTCTCTCCAGATATTCCAATAAGTCAACAATTTGTCTAACGTTGCATCTCATTTGTCTCCCTTTTATAAATCCTGACTGGTCATTATGAATCATTTGCTGCATAACTATCATCAATCTATTTGCTAATATTTTAGCAAAAATCTTATAGTCAATGTTTAAAAGCGATATTGGCCTATAATTTTCTGGTTTGTTACAATTTTGATCTTCCTTTGGTATCAATTAAATAAAAGCTGTTCTCCATGAAGGAGGCACTTCCCCTCCAGACAAAATTTTATTAAATAAATCCCTAAATGGTTCCACCATTTCTGCTTGTAAATTTGTATAATAAACAGCTGTCAAACCATCTGTCCCTGGGGCTTTACCCGTTTTTAACTCTTTGATTACTGAAGAAATTTCCTCAGAAGTTATAAATTGATTCAATCCTTCCTGTTGCTCCAATGTAAGTGCAACAATATTCTGCTCCTGTATATATCTCTCTATATCTATATCCTGAATTGAGTCACTAGTATATAACTTTGTATAAAACTCTAAGAAAGCTTTCTTAATCAAATTCTGTTGATATACATCTTTACCTCTATATTCAATCTTAGCAATTAAACGTGATTTCTGTTTTTTCCTTATTAGATAAGCCAACCATCTACCTGGCTTATTAGCATTGCAAAACGTATTATGCTTAGCATATTGTAAGTTAGTAGCCCCCTGGTCTGCTATCAACATTTTAAACTGCCCTCATAATATATTTATTGCTTCTTTTGTTCTCTTGTCTTGTGGATTTAATATAAGTAGTTGCTCTTTCTTTTTTATTTCTTCCTCTAAATCTTTCTGCTTTTTCTGCTAAGTCTGTATCTAGTATTCATATGTATTAAAATTCCCCTCATATATGCTTTACTTGCATCCCATACCATCTCCATAGATGTACCCTTATGCATATTCATAACAAAAAATTCTTTATGTCTTTTGCACTCCTTCACATTTTCTTCATATCTAAACAAATTTTTATTTAATCTCCATGATCGCCTATCTCTCTTTTCCTGATCTAATTCCACCCAAACCGGGCTATGGTCAGACGATATTCTTGAACATATCTTTGTCTTCTTTACCCTAGAAAAAAAATCATTAGTAATTAGTATAAAATCAATCCTAGAGAAGGATTGATGTCTTTCAGAGAAAAAAGTAAAATCTTTTTCTTCATTATTCCGCTCACTCCAAATCTTCCAACATATCAAAAAAAGCTTTAGGGAGTTTTGCATGACTTGAAATATTTTGAGAAAGGCTTTTCTTGTCTTTTCGAGTGTCCAATACTCCATTCCAATCTCCCATTAATATAGACGATTTATAATCCCATTGTATCATTTTGGCATGTAAGAGTTTACAAAATTTTTCTTGTTTCTTGGCAGCTTTAACATCTCTATTAAAAGTTACCAGAATTTCTGTTCAGTATGCTCACCAGGAGGAATATAGTTCCAATATTTCTGGAAGTATCACATTGAGGAAAGTTAATGGCATTAAGGTTCTGCAGTCCCACCTCACCACCACTGGGTGGCATGAGATGCATATCAAGTGTGTTTCAAACTAAGATTATTACAAGAAAAGACATTATATGTAATTCTTTTTTTCTAGGTACAAGCAACAAAATGATTGGATTTATTCAACCATTTCTCTTGCCTCCAGCTTATTTATACAATTCTATTATTATGCTAGCTATGTTGTTATTCATTGTTTTAACTTTTCCCCCTCAGTTATCAGTATTTGAATCCTCATGAAGCAAATCAATCAATCAATCAGAATAGAGCTGGAAGTGACATTGGAGGTTTTCTAGTCCATCCCCTTGGTCAAGCAGGAGACCTTATACAATTTCAGACAGGTGGCTGTCCAGTCTTTTCTTGAAAACCCCCCGTGATGAAGGACCTACAACTTCTGAAGGAAGCTGTTCAACTGGCTAGTTATCCTCACTGTTACGAAGTTTCTCCTTAATTTCAGGTTGCTTCTCTCTTTCATTAGTGTCCATCCATTCTTTATTGTCTTGCTTTTTGATGCTCTGGAAAATAAATTGATCTCTTCTTCTTTGTGGCAGCCCTCAAATACTGGAATACTGCTATCATGTCACCCCAATCCTTCTTTTCTCTAGACTAGCCATACCCAATTCCTGCAACTGTTCTTCATATGTTTTTGTCTCCTGGCCCTTAATCATCTTAGTTGCTCTTCTTTGCACTTTTTCCAAAGTCTCAACATTTTTTTTTAATGAGGCAACCAAAACTGTTTGCAATATTCTAGTGTGGTCTTTCTAAGGATTTATAAAGCAATACTAATACTTCACATGATTTTGATTCTATTCCTCTGTTATACAACCAAGAATTGTATTAGGTATTTTTGACTGCTAACACACACTGCTGGCTGATTGTGATTGTCCACTAGGACCCCAAGGTCAGTGGTAGAATTCAGCCAGTTCGCACCACTTTGGGAGAACCGATTTTTAACTTTCTGAGCAGTTTGGCAAACTGGTTGTTGGAAGAAATCATTAGGGCACCGGTTGTTAAATTACTTGAATCCCACCACTGCCCAAGGTCCTTCTCACGGTTACTGTTTTTGAGCCAGGTTTCACCTAATCTGTATTGCACCTTTGGTTTTTCATGCCTAGGTGTAAAGCCTTGCTTTTCTCTACCTTAAATTTCATGTTATTGAAATTATGTTACTACTTTCCAGAGACCATTGTTCAAGTCTGACAAGATCTTTTAGGATCCTGAGCTTGTCTTCTGGGATGTTGGCTATTCCTGCCAGCTTAGTGTCATCTGCAAATTTCATGAATTTCCCTTCTATTCCCTCATCTAAATAATTTATGAAGAGAAATAATGGAACCTTGTGGTACCCCACTTCTTCCTTCCTTTCATGTAGATATAATACCATTAGGATTACTCGTTGAGTACAGTTTGTCAGCCAGTTACAAATTCATCTGGTGGTGATGCTGTCTATCCCACATTTTTCTTGTTTACTAGGGAGTTTGTCGAATGTCTTGCTGAAGTCTAAGTATACTAGGTCCACAGCATTTTACTGGTCTACTAATTTAGTCACTCTGTCAAAGAATTAAATAAGATTGGTTTGGTATGATTTATTTTTAACAAACAGATCATGCTGACTATTAGTTATGACTTTATTTGTTTTTTTGAGATATTCACAGATCTATTTTTGATTATTTTTCCAGTATCTTCCCAGGTATTGATGTTAGGCTGATTGGTCTGTAGTTTCCTGGGTCTGTTTCCCCCCAACTTTATTTTTGAAGATGGGAATCACATCAGCTTTTTTCCAATCCTCTGGTAGTTCCCTGGTGATCCAGGATTTTTTAAAGCTATGGTACAATGGTTCTGAGATAAGATCTGTCAGTTCCTTCAGAACTCTGGGATTTAATCCATCAGGTCTCAGTGTTTTATATTCATCAAGATCAGACAGGTGCTCTCTTACCATTTTCTTGGTTATTTTAATTTTTATTTCTAGTCTGTCTTTTACAGTTATGTTTTAGTAGGCTGGGCCATAGTTTAATTTTACATGAAGACTGAGGCAAGGAATGTCTTAAACAGCTCCGTTTTCTCTGTACTACTTGTTACTTCCTTGCCATTGTCTCTCTTTAGTGGACTGACTGTTCCCTTGACCTTTTTCTTGTTATGTATATGTTGAAAGAAACTTTTTAAAAATTATCTTTAACTTTTGTTGTAAGTCTTTTTTCATTCTGAGCTTTTGTGTTCCCGACTTCCTTTTTGAAGATTCAGGCTATTTGCTGATATTCTGCTTTAGTTATATTTTCCATTTATTGTACTTATCATTTTTGTTATTCAATTTATCAGAGATCTTTGTGCATCCTTGTTGATTTCTTCTTCTGGATTTCTTGCTCTTTTTTTTCAGTGGTATTGTGTTGGACTGGGCTTTTACATGTAAGGAAATGTAGGGAAGAGCTGCTCAATTTTGTACTTGAAGGTTAATGCTAAATAAACATAAAGAAGATGCAAGAAAGGGAGGAGGCCTGAGATGAAAAATGAAATAGTAGCTTACTGTTACTTTAGTGCTAACCATGGGATAGTAAACTCCATTGTTCTTAAGGGAAAATGCTGGATTAACTCTTTTCAACACTTAGCATTGGTGTTCCCCACTGTACTTTCAGCTTCCACAATCACTCTTTTCTTATGGTAAAACTGATCCTGGAAATAGAAGGAATAAAAAGAATTAGAGTTGCAATGTTAAAATAAGTTGTAATAAATGGGTTATTCATGTATAACCCTGTGTCTATGAGTATTTTGTGTTTGTATAAGAAAGACAGAGAGACAGAGGCTACTTTTAGCCCTTAATATTTCTATTTGTCAAATCCCTCCTGAAATACAGGTAGTCTTTGTTCAGCAACAGCCTCATTCAGTGATCATTTAAAGTTAGCATGGTGCTAAAAAAATAACTTTACAACCAATCCCACGTTTATAATCTTCTCAATAACCCTAAGTCACTTGTTTGCTATGACAGTCAGTACACATTGACGTGTCCCTGACCTATCATTTTTCTTTTTTCCCTCTTGAAGTGTAGAGATATTAGAGAGTAAGGGATTACAAGGGAGTAAGTAGGCACACAATTGAGAGTACACCAGGCTGTTTGTATAGCATGTTTACAGTTACTCTTCGCCGAGGAGCCCATTCTTCAGTTCGTCGTCCCAGCTATTGTCCAAGCCAATGCGAGCGATGTAACCATAACAATTACAAAAGAATCCCCAAGGTCAACTCCTATCCTGCACCTATGTGTCCAAAAAACTTACCTACAGCAAAAGATGGTAAGCAATATGGGAAAAGAAAGTTTACGCAGTCCGGGTGGGCTCTCCTTTCCTGGAGACACTTCTTAGAGGAAAGTGCCTTTCGAAGTTTGCACAGATCATAAGAACTCTAGACCCTAAAGACCCCCTGAAAGCTCTTCCCCAAACAAGTCCGCTGGGCACAGTATTTTAAGCAGTTCAACTTTGAGCTAAAATACATCCCAGAGGGGAAGAACTTGCTAGCAGATGCATTGTTGAGAAAGCCATAATTCAATAGTCGGAGGGAGGAAGTCAGGTGGCTCAAGTCATCACAAGGGGTCAGACCAGACACCAGAATGACCCTAGCATGGATCAAATGACAGTGGCACGAAAGGCTGTGCTCCCAGCTGACCAGTGGTTTGAAGACAACAGGACATCCTGACCCTAAGAGGGGCTAGCTTGGAAAGGATCCAAGTTATATGATCCTGCCAGTCTGAGGCTCCAGGTCCTACAGTGCAGCCATGACTCCCGTTTGGCCAGTTATTTCGGATTCCTAAAAACTCTCCACTTAGCCAGAAGGCAATTCTGGTGGCCCAAGATGAAAGTTGATGTGGAAGATTATGTAAAAAGTTATGCTACATGTGCAACTATGAAAATGAGGCCAGGAAAAACCCCTGGACTTCTCCAACAAGTGGCCAATCCCTGCCAGCCCTGGGGGGAAATCTCTATGGTCTTTATAGCAAAACTTCCAAAGAGCGGAGGCAATATTGTCATTTGGACTGTGATTGACTTATTCTCTAAGCCAGCCCATTTCACCACCTGCTCAGGATTGCCTCGGCCAGGAAGCTAGCCAATATGTTTATTAACCAAATATACCAGCTACAGAGTTCCCGTCAAGGTCCTCTCAGACAGAGGTATTCAATTCACTACTAAATTCTGGAGGAATTCCTGAAGTCCATCAGATTGACCCAGGGACTTAGCTCGGCTTTTCATCTGAGTATGAACAGAGACGCAGAACATACAAACGCCATGGTGGAACAGTACCTGAGATGCTATGTGGACTATCAACAGGAAAATTGGGCAGACTTGCTATCTTTCACAGAAGTGGCTTACAACAATGCAGTGGATAGCAGCACCAGGCTGACCGCCTTTCAAATCATTAGCGGCATGGAATTCGTTCCCAAGCCTGAGTTGCCACATGAGCTGCCATCATCCATGACTTTAGTCGAATGAATGGAGTCACTGAAGTTGGTTTGGGAGAATACCAAGAAAGAACTAGCGGAAGCAGCGGAAGCGTACAAGAAACAAACAGATAAAAGCTGATCTCTTCAACCCCCCTTTTGGGTGGGAGATTACGTTTACCATCAAATACCTTAAACTGAAGTTGCCTAACTAGGACCTATGTTTTTAGGGCCATTACCCATAGTGAAAGTAATTAACAACATTTTTTCCCTGCGACTCAAGGGTGTTTAGCCTGCACCTGGAAAAGTATGATTGGGAATCAACTACAGTTGGGACAGTGACCTGATCCGACCATGTGATGTCCATGTCGATGCAGGGGAAAGGATTTTGACTTTACTTTGGGTGGGGAAAACCCGGGGGCTTTCAGGTTTGGGTTTTCCCAGATGTGCCAATATGACATCTCTAATAAAATTAAGCTTTGAGGAAAATGCTTGCCTCAGAGTTTTACTTCTGTTGGGAGTGTTACTTGGAACCCTGACATCTATAATGTAATCATAAGTATTAGCTCAAGAAAGCCAAATATACTATTTTCAATTTGCAAGGACAATAGCACATAGGAAAAAAATATTAGGAAAGGGTACAGCTGTTAATGTATTTCTAAGCGATTTTCCACCCACAGAAAGAGCCAGGGTTGCATAATAGTTATAGTTCAGTATTGCAGGCAAACAGCCCGCAGCCAGGAGTTTGATTCTGACTGGCTGAAGGTTGACTCAGCCTTCCATTCTTCCAAGGTTAATAAAACGAGGACCCAGATTGTTGGGGGCAATATACTGACTCTGTAAACCACTTAGAGAAGATTGTAAAGCACTATGAAGAAATACATAAATCTAAGTGCTATTGCTATTCAATACCATTTGACTCAGCATGCAGGATATGGTGTACCAAAAACAGAATACAAGAGCAAGAATTTTTGCAGAAGTGGGTGGATTCTGTAGGGACTTCCACACACTGTAGCACTGTGCCTCTTTGTTCTCCCTCTAACATTGCCCTTGAGCAGTTAAATCAGTTGCCTTCTGCTTGCCCATCTTTCCTGTGGCCTGATTTCAAACAAGCCACAGCCCAGTAGTGGGCCACAGCCCAGGAGTTGGGGACCTTTGGGTTAAATCATTTTTCTTTCAGCCCATTTGCCCCAAACCTCAAATCACAAAATTTTCGTGTTGAAATTTGGCATTGTTTCTCATTGAGCTGAAGGACAGACAATTGATAGGAACTCCTATTCATGCCTGTGAGCTTTCTCCATCCTAGAAATGTATTTCTTCTGAATGGAAATGGAAATGACTAGTATTGGGAGGATCCTACTTCATCATGCCATCCTTTGATAACATCTTATCCTCAGATTGGTACTGAAAATAGATAGCAATAAACTTCATATTTATGCAATGTTGATTTATATTACTTCTCTTTTTCCTTTAAAAGAAATAATAATAAACATACTATTCACAAAATCTATACTTATTTTCCATAACAAGCTAGCAGGATAACCCCATATTGTTTCAAAATGGTACCTATTTATTGTTTTCTCACTTCATTTCTTTCAGCTCATGAATTTAATATTGATAATTCTTTGTATGCCTTTGCTTTTTTTTTATTGCTCTCCAACCCAGGTATCACATTAATTTTTCTTGTACTGCCCATAAATGAAAGGAGAAGGGTCAAGAGAGATAAGTTATACTCAATTATGCTTTAGTATCCTTTGTTCTTATCCACACTATATTTAAGGAAGTGTATCCAGAGAGCTTTTTCTTTGGGAACATCTGGGACTGTCCTCATATTTTCTACTTTTTTTTTTCTGAATTTTGTTCATCAACCAGAAAGAGACATATTTACTTATCCACAAAAATGTTTGAGTGTATGTTGATTTCCATGTTGGAACTAGAGTATATTGTATATTGCAAGAATCTCGTATATTTATTTTAAATACATGAAAGACCAAATTTCTCTCATGGGTTGAAGTCTTAATCTAGAATACTGAAAAGAGCTTATTTTAAAAGGATTAATAGGAAGGGAAAATTTAGGTTTCCATCTGCCCAGCTCCCCACCCCATGCATGATTTCAGTTCTTATCATCCCAACTGCAGGAATAAATACATTTGAAAGGTGCCAGGTTAGAGGGATCCTGCTTCCTCCTTTCCCAAACAAATGTGTGCACATTGTATTCCTCCAGCATTATCAGAGAGTAATCTGAACAGGAAGCAAACAAACTTCAGCTATGTAACTTCAGGCATCTGAGTTTCAGAAACTGACGGAACAGGTCTCTGGCCTGTATCCGCCTTCGACAAGGAGGGTGGAGGCTTCCTTAAGCAGATGGCAAATGTACAAATGTGTAGAGCTGAATATTTCCCACTGAACAAATATTTGTTTTGTGAGCTGTAACTAAAAGGGAAAAAAAGATTTACCACAAAGACAAAGAATTAGAAACACCTCAGCAGTTAAGCCACAGAAAGAACATGAAATTGGATAAATGTGTTCTTGATTTATGCTTCATTGTTCTAAGGGTTACAACTCGATGTAAGCCTATAAAAGGGCTGTGAGAGGAAAATTCCAATGCTGATGTGTCTTAACTAAGGGATCAGGTTAATGGGTTATATTGTCTTCTTTAAATGGGCATAACAGTTTGTAGATAATTTTCAAAGAAAAACCCTGAAAGCTGGTCCCAATTAAAATCTGTTTTGCTTAATTCCAACTATGTAGTTAATTTGTATTTTATGTTGGGATATTTCTAAATCTTGTGGATATTATTCTGAGTAGTATATAATTTTACTGTGAATAATAGTCAAAGGGAGGGAAAAAAGGCCCATACATTCTGATAACTGAGGTACTAGATATTTTCAAAGATAGTGATATTTTGTGAATTATTCTTGAATATCAGAAAAATCTGGCAGTGCAGATAGGAGCAATGATGGTTAGGGAAGAGGAAAAGATATATTGATCATGACCATGTCATCAAACTAATCTAGACTTCTGTCAGATGCCATAACATGGGAGTCATTATTTTGAGGCCATTGTGGTTCCCTGCAAAAATTTATCCACTCTCCATTAATACATCACAATGAACAGTGCTCAGTTTAAAAAAATATGCCACATAGACTGGATAATTGTCAAGAAACACCAATTTCCCCCAAGACAAGTAACATAATATTTTAGATGATTGCCATAATGTTGTAACAGCATTTACTAAAGTGACCCTTTCTGTTCATCACTATAGTGACATGGTTCATATGTTATGATTACCCATTTAATTGAGTTACAACAACCACCAAATCAAAATATCTATAATCCACAGGTACATGGAACATATTGTGGTTTAGCATAATATATGAATCCACTATTTATATTCATTGAGGTTAGCTTGCCTGAATGTATTCGGACTGCTCTTCATATGGCAACTCCTATGGTACTTTTTCTTAAAATGAAATGCAACAGCTAATCTCCATATTGTTTCAAAATGGTATGTATTTTAGATGAATATTATTCTTAATTACATATCCCTTTCTAGCAAACCTTTAAGTGCTGCATAGGGTGCTAACTAAAAAAAAAGCTGTATTTTTCTGTCCTTTATTATCCTGTTAAAGACAATATTTGTCTTTTTGTTTTATAGTAAAAAGAAAAGATACACAAATGTAGTAAAACCAATTTAAAAGCAGGAATTCTCCAAGCTGCTTGTTCTACTAGGAAGAGGAATACCTCACTGAGGAAGTAATATATATCTATATGTAATCTCATAGTGTGCTCTACCAAAGCATAAAAATAAAAGGCATTAACAATGTTATTAAGAAATAAGGAACTTATATGTAATAAACTGAAGATAATTACATCTTACAAATACCCTTGGAATTAAGCTAAAAGGTAGACTTTTAATTAAAGTCTAAATTTAAATTTAAATTAAATTTAAACTTTGAATTAAAGCTGATAGTTTTCAGGGTGAGGTGACAGGCAAGTGGAATATATATTTAAACTGCAAACATTTCACACTGTGATAGAAATGGAAAACTTTAATTCTTCAGGTGTTTGGCTGTTTTTGGCTGTCTAGTAGCTGTGAAGAAAGAGGAAAATGGATGTTATTTGTTTTATTTGCATCTCATCTTTTCTGCAAGAAGTTTGTCAGCAATCCCCATTTCATTTTATCTTCACACATATTGGAAACATAGCTACAGGTTTAGTATTAACTTACTGACCACTAGGAGTGTTAGGAGTAGATAGAGCATTGTCTCTATACACCTTTCTCTTTTTGCCTCAGTTCTGGTGCTGGAAGACAGATATCTAAGAAAATTTCTGCCTAAGCCTTTCTCCAACCATAAGGATTGAAAACGCAAGGTGCAAGCTTTCCATTGGCATGTATTAAATATTTTATACAGATAGTCGTTGATTAGTGACTGCAATTTGGAGTGGAAATTGTTAAGCAAAGCAGTTGCTAAATGAAACTTACGTGACTGGGACTGCTTATGGTTTTATTTCAGCTTTCCTTTACTGTAAAGTGTTACAAGGATACAACCCCAAGGGGGACACAGATCCTAGTGACGGAACTGGAGAATTCTTCTCAATTTACCTAAAAATATGCCTACAACAGCAATGTTGAGATAAATTACTTTTTAAAATAATGATTCAATCATAATGTCACTCAGTGAGTATTGTGGTTAACTTAAATCTGGCTTAAACTTAACATACTGTAATCACTTTGTCATAGACTTAACAATTTTAAGATTGACATTGAACTGAATGCACCATCTGACAACATGATTAGATTTATACAGTAATTTTTTTCTCACTGAAAGTAAGATATACTAATCTTAGAAGAACAGTAGAAAAATGAATTGTTACACACTTAAACTCAATATGCTAAGCCATAGTTTCTGTAACTATGATCGATTTATTGAAGATTTATTTTCTCTTGTAGTTTTCAAAAATAAAGTCTATGCTGAAATCAATTTAGTAGATTCTCTGCTTAGCAAAGAAAATAGCCTGTGATCATGGTAAATTTTTCTGAGCTTCGAGAAACCTTCTTTAAATTTTTAAATTTAAGACACAAATTGGTACTTGGAAGGAATGTGCAAAGCCCTACCCCTCATGTGTAAAACTAGTTCTACAAGACATTTAACCTATACTGTCAGACCATTCAGCCATAATTTTTTTTGAAAGTCTTTTCCTTCTTATATACCCACCAGGAAGAAACAGGAAAAAAAATATATGCAAAAAACTCAGATCATATTCAGTAGCAAGGTCATGGTAAGAAAGAAAGGAGGATTCTGAGGAGAAGCAGGATTCAATTATATGAAGCTTCCATCTTTTTGAACTGTGCTCTCACCCTACAATTAGAGAGCACCATCCTAATGTAAAAAGCTGCTATTGCTGTAATCCTCACTTTTGCCCTGCTGAGGCATTTCATACAGCTTTTTTCTCATTACTTGTTTTAACTGGTTTATGAAAGAAGGCTCCTTGATACAATTTTAAGGGAACATAACTAAGCAATACAGGTAATCCTCAATTTATGACTGATCGCTTATTGACCATTGACTGTTATGATGTAATGTGATTGCATTTGGGACACTTGACAACTGGCTCACTTTTACAGCCATTTTGCAATATCCTGCAGTCACATTATTGCATTTTTCAACATTTTTTGCCTAATCCTAATATTTCAGGTGAATTGGTTATTCTTTATCCAAGTTTGAAGTGAATATTAATATCCAATACGCTGCAAAACCACCCAGGGTAGCTGGATCAACCTGCTTCAGAAAAGAAATACTCTAGAGCATTCTTCATTTTGCACATACCTGGTTTTAATCTTGCTTTTTATTCCTTTCAAGGTCATCAGACTGAGATCATTTGTTTAATTGTGGTTCATTTTATTGCATGAACTCAGAAAATGAAATACACTTTAAAAAGCTGTTTTCTTTAATGGTTTCTTGTTGTTGTTTTTAAACTCTTCTTCTCCCTTAACACATTTCCCTGTAAAGTAGTTTGGACTTGAGAATGGCTGGCTCAAAGTCATCTCATTCAACTTCCATGGCTGAAGATTTGAACTTGGATCTTTTTTAATCCAATACAATAATGTAACTCTTGAGCTTGTTGGTAATTTCAGTTATAATGTACAAAATATGAAAGCAGCAGCAATGCATGTAATTTTTGAGATTGTAACAAGGGAAGAGCCTTTTCTTTATTTTCTTTAAAAAATATTAGCTCCCTTGCTAACTTCATATTATAGAAGCAGTGTTTCCCCGAAAATAAGACCCTGTCTTATATTTTTTTGAACCCTGAAATAAGTGCTTGGCCTTATTGCCATGCACTCAAAAGCCCGATTGGGTTTATTATCAGGGAAAGTCTTATTGTGGGGAAACAGAGTATATGTAGCAGCAATGTGTTGATATTGAAGGCCATACTCACAGTGCAATCACTCCTTTGCAACTGTTTTGTGGAAGATTATGAAATGGCAAATTGAAGAATTATGAATTGGCTTATCTCTTAATGTAATATATTCACACTGAACTGATATGGTTTGTAGTTAACTTATCTGGTATCCCATGTTCGACTTCTAATACTGTACAGAGATTACAATGATACATAAGTAATTTTAGCACAGTTGAAATACCAAAGAAATAGGTTTTTTTCAATCAGTTTTGTAAGTAAGCAATGAGCAGGAACTGAATACAATTTTGATCCTGGAAATTTGTGCCAACGTCTTGTTTCTATGCACACTCCATTGCCCAAGACACTTTCAGAAGGTGAGATATTTTAAGTTAATAATTTATTTTGTCCTAAGGGAAAAGACAAATAGGAAGCCCAAGTTAGTTTCAAAAACTGGAATGTATTAAGAAGTATTTCCCACTGCTCCATCCCATATTTTTGACTGAGTTTGTTCTAACAAGTCTCCTTTGCCAGTAGGACTGTTAAACACAGGATGATTCTGTGTATTATTTTGTTGCATGTTGCATGTGAAATTAACAAATTGAACAATAGATTGCACTGTCTGTTAAGTCTCCTTTCTTTGATATTGATACATAGACTGGTCTCTTCTAACCTGTTGGCCAATATATTGTTCTTCAGATTTGTTGACATAGTTAGATTAGAACCTTAACTGATTCTTCTGTTTATTGTTATATTTCAATTAGTGTTCCATCAGTTCCATAGCCTTACATTTTGATTAGAATGCTCATATAGCTTCATATTATAGTATTAGAGATTCTTTTAAGTCGGGAATATCCCTTAGGGCAGGGGTATCAAACTCGCAGTGTCACGTCATCATGTGATGTACCATGACTTTTTGCCCCTTCGCTAAAATGGGGGTGGGGGTGGCCAGGTGTGATGCATCCAGCCTGTGGGTTGCAAGTTTGACACTCCTGCCCTAGGGTATCTTAGATATTAGCATCTCTATTGTAGATAATTTCATTATACTCCTTCCATTTTTGTTTGATTTTTGAATCAAATACCATCCATTCATTGGCAATCTTTAGATACCAATTTGAATTTAGAACTTCATTCTGACTTCAGAGCTCTTTTGGAAGTCTTTTCTATATTTGAAATAGTAAATGTTGTTATAATGTTTCTTCTTTCACAGAATTTAACATTCTATGAAATTCTTTGTTGAGATTCTGAGAGATATTTGTTCTCATTGGATTTGGTTTCTCTTCTTAGCAATTTTAATTATTTGCTGATGTGCAATATGGTGTTTTCAGTCTAATATTCTATTTTTTCATCTTTGGAAGTCTCTTTTCACATTCATCCTTAACAACTTCTTTTACTTCATTCACAGTTTCTCTAATTTCCTGTCAATGAGATTCAGGATTTCAAAGCAATCTGATTATTTTCTTGAAAATGATGGATATACATAAAGTTATATCATGGAAACTGTTGGCTTTCTTCTTCAACTTGGAACTTGTAAATAATCAGTTTGTAGTCTACTCCAAATAAGCAATTTGCAATGTGTTCCACAGTTCTACCCTGGCCACATCTTTATTGTTATAAGAACAAAGTAGAGTAGAGTAGAGTAGAGTAGAGTAGAGTAGAGTAGAGTAGAGTAGAGTAGAATAGAATAGAATAGAATAGAATAGAATAGAATAGAATAGAATAGAATAGAATAGAATAGAATAGAATAGAATAGAATAGAATAGAATAGAATTCTTTATTGGTCAAGTGTGATTGGACACATAAGGAATTTGTCTTGGTGCATATGCTCTCAGTGTACATAAAAGAAAAGATACATTCATCAAGAATCATAAGGTATAACACTTAATGATAGTCATAACTGAGTTCTTACATCTCCTTGTACCAATAATGTAGTTAAATTGATTGCTGTGTACTCCATCTAATGATGTTCATGTGGCATTCCAGCATCCAGCCACAAGTAGTTCATATTTCTTACGTGTTCTGTCAATTTCATATTAAACTTGATTAGAAAATCTCCTCTTCCTTCTCCTCCTCCACCATCTCCTCCTCCTAGTAATAAACATATGATGAAGTGAAATTCATGTTATTTCATTGTATCAAAACATTGTCTTCCCATTCTTCTGGATACAAAACTAACATTGTTCCTTCTTTATTTTTGTGTGTGATTTAAATAGCAAAAAGTGTGATCTTTTGACTGAAAGTGACCAATCCCAATGCATTTCAGTTCATTATTTGTCAGTGTTTAACCAATTGATTTCATACATGTTGAGTTTTCCCATGTCCGTGCTTTTTACAAGCCATGTTGCCAGAGTGAGTCTGGATTTGTGCCTTCAGTTTTTATTTTTCTGCATGGTAACACCAGTTGCCATACATTCAAAATGTTTTAAATTAGTTCCATTTTAAAAGTTCCTTTGCTCTTTCTCAATAGCATATTGAATGCCCATCTGCTCCTGGGCTACACATCATCCAGTACCATGTGATCCATCACTTTATAAGATTTGTCAATGTGGTTCTCTTGGCAAAATATGGGAGGTATTTACCATTGTCTTCCCCCATGTAGACTCCATCATACTTAAACATTCCATTAAAATAATTAGAGGTTACACATATTATAAATAAGTTAATGCCCTTTTTATTTCAACAGGTTTATTCAAAGTATATTGAAGTCTGGATTCAAATCAGTTGTACATATTTTAGCTATGCCCTAGCTAAGAAGAAGAAAATATTCCAAACTAAAATATAAAGAGGAAAAAAAAGCAAGAAAGAATAACAGACTTGGAAGGGACCCTTCCAATCCAGCCCTCTGCTCAAGCAAGAAATCATATCCCATTTCAGACAAATCATTGTCCAATCTGTTCTTTAAAATCTCTGGTGTTGGAGTACCCAGAACCTCTGGAGGAAGTTTTAGGATTAGCTCTTCTCTAATTCAAAAGTTAGGTTAATGTTTCTTCTTAACTGTAGTTAACTGAAGAGATTTGTTCTCTGGTGTGTTTTCTTCCATTAATTTCTGTCCCAATTAAATTCAGGCCTATTTAATTGACTTCCTCTCCCTTTGGAAACCTGATGAGATGTTAAGATCTGCAGGAGAGATCCTTTTGAAGATGTTCCACCTGGCAGAACCTTTTTTTATCTGACACACAAGAGGATTTTCTCCTGTATCACATCTAGTATGCAAATCACATATAGCTTTCCCGCTTGAAGTTTCATTGTCCATATAAATATGAATATGGGACGAAGGCAGATAATTTCAACAATTAGAATAAAGAGAACATCAAAACTTGCTGGTAACAGAATTCACATTATGGAAACTTTGAAGAATAACCAAATTGTGCTGATAACTGGAGAAAAACAGAAAATGTTGTAGTTGTAGGGAGTGTATTAAAATTCTGTAATCCACATTTTCAGAAAAAAGGCAAAATCACAAGTAGGTCCAAATCTTGAGAAATTTTAAATTCCCACCTTACAAAAATCCTTCATCTTGAGAGAAAATGCATGTCTATATTAAAATACAACATAGGACAATCTCATCTATCACAGGTAATGAGATAAACAGGTAAGCTCAGAAAGATGACTAGACTTAATACTTAATAAAGTATGTGTCATTATTTATCTTTAGGGCTAGGACATACAGTGATAGTACAGCAAAAATAATGCATCGTCAGAGCTATACACAACAGGATTTGCTATTGAAATTATGTACACATCATCAAATGAAATTTCTGGAGTGGATAAAGTAAATATGACAAATGTTTAATTGCTTGTGAATATTGATCAAATTAACATTAACCTTTAACTAGAATTATTAAAGTTATATTAAATAAAAGGAATATATCAGCTGTGCCCTTAAATGACCTCAATACTGAATTTAAGGAATAAAACAAGTTGCTACATGGAATTCGTGAACATCTACATTCACTGACTAAAGAAGAAAAGTTTGGAACAGAACCAATGTCCTAGTTCCAGACTCCTTGATTCCAGTAAAGAGTAGCTTCATCTAAATAGATTCTATGTGCAAATCTTCTGTGCTCATAAACATACCCTGTGCAACAAGGATCTGAAAAACCTTGGCTCTCCAGACTTCTAATTTGGTTTTCTCTTAACATGTTAAATTACAAATACAATAATTTGTTTAGCAAGTCCACTACTCATGCTTTTTAATTGGTTATATTCCCAGAAGAAACATTTTTAGATTGGGAAAAGCTGATATATTACCAAATTGTGTCTATGGAGATTCTCAATCATTCAGGTCATGGTTGCTTAAGTTGATTAACTGGACTAAGAAAGTCCAGTTGCCTTTTGAAAAGCACCTTTGGTACATTACCAAATTGCAATAAGCATCTATCTATGTATCAAATATCCATTCCAAAAGATATGTATTTTATATGTATGTATGTGTATATTATCCTTCAGCATGATTGGACAAAGATGGACCCACAACTATCCAATGTAATTTCCAACCCCATCCTTCATCACATTCATGGTATATGGCTATGTCACAGTGCAGAATATAGTGCCATGACAGAAAAATGCATATTGCTAATACCACACTGTGAGGAAACGAAGAGGAAACTTTCAACTACAATGAAGTATATTGATAAGTCAAACATATTTCTCAGGCACATTATTTGACTTTGTGTTTTTCTTTTTTAAAAATAAATATACACACAAATAAGCAATCTTGATTTTATTAATATTTAACCATCATTCATTTATTATGAATATCTATTCTATTGTTCTGCTGTTAATTCCAAACAATTGGCATTCAAAACAGCATGAGCATCTACAAAACTATTTATTCTTCCAGAATAAAACATATTAGATGAACTGGATTCTGTTGAAAAGGGAACAACTAAATATAGTTATACCATATGAATTAATGCTGCATTTTGAATGCCACATCTCTAATAACTCACCAATTTTTTTCCTGAAAAGTGACATAGCTATCCAATAAACAGGAACTTATTTTAACAGTTTAAAATCTATATAGGTCTATATAGTTTAAAATCTATATAAATATGCAAAATAAATTCCAAAATGGTCTAGTGATGTACATATATAGAACACTTTATTTCTTCTATTCCACTGTATATATTTGAATATGAGAGCCAATTGTCTAGTAGTTAAGGCACCAGGCTATAAATCAAGATACCATACTTTTAAATCCTGTACAGACAGCTGGATTTCTCTCAGCCCAACCCACTTCACAGTATTGTTGTGGAGAAAATAAAAAGAGGAAGATTTGTTGGATATGGTTGCTGCCTTGAGTTACTTATAAAAAATAATAAAGGTGAGATACAAATAAATAAAATCACAAACTTGGTTGGTTGGGTAGAAAGCTGATTGGTTGTGCTGTGTCAATTAAGAATATTGTGTTCAGTACACCATGTATAAATTCAGCAGAATTTAGCATGTTGTGAAACAATTTAACACAGTTTAACTGAGGGGCTGCTTTTTATATCAAACTGGATGACAATTTACCTTTCCTTTCCTTTTTTTATATTTTATCAACAAGAGCCATTCATCAAACCACCTTATAGCAAAAGAGATAGATCAAGTTATGGTATTGCCTCTTGTCTCCCATCCAAACTCACACAAGCTCCAGGAAATGTAGGGAGTGGGAAACTTAATAGCATAATTTGATCAGTCCAGGACAAAAATACAGGAATGGGTGATATTGACAGATGATAGTAGCTTCATCATATACAACAGAAGTAAGGAAAGAGTAAAGAAGCACCCCACAAAGTGGGGGGTCAATCTCTCACACTTACAAAGAACACTTGGAACTGGACAGGAAAAAAGAAAAGAATCACAAAAGTCTTCCATTTCCAAACCCCTGAGCCAGTTCAGGAGGTCATGAAGGTATTGCTAAAAAATTAAGGAGTGTAGGAATGGATGTACTACAGTCATACAGAGCCTAGCAGATATCAAATGAATTAAATACTGTCTCAGGGCTATGACATGGCCTAGTCCAAATTGAAAAGGGCTAAAATAATCAATTTCTTTTGGAGCTATAAGCTGATCATTTTCTCAACAAACCTCCCAGCAGCAGTAGAACAATAGCTGGCTGAACAATTGTAAGAATTGAAGTTCATACATCTTTGAGTTGTTGAGATTGTCCTAGAGCAGGTGTCAGCAACTTGTGCAGTGGTGCAGTCCAATTTTTTTTTACTACCGGTTCTGTGGGCATGGCTTCATGGGCGAGGTGTGGCTTGGTGGGCATGGCAGGGGAAGGATACTGCAAAATCCCCATTCCCTCCCCACTTTGAGGCCAGCCAGAGGTGGTATTTGCTGGTTCTCTAAATTACTCAAAATTTCCGCTACTGGTTCTCCGAACTGCTCAAACTTTCCACTACCGGTTCTCCAGAACTTGTCAGAACCTGCTGGATTTCACCCTTGAACCTGTGGCTCCAGAGCTGCAGGCGGCTCTTCGGGCCCTTTGCTGTTGGGTGATCCCACCACTGGCTGGGCCTGCCCTCGCCTTCCTCTCCCAGTCACTCCTCCCCTGGCCTGAAAAGATAAGGGCGACAGTAGGTGATGGAGAAGCAGCTGGGGCAGAGACAGAGAGATACAGAGAGAAGGGGAAAGAGAGAGACATAGAAAAATACAGAGAGGGAGTCATGTGACTGGTGGAAGTGAGTAATGTGGAGTTGGCCACGCCCATCCAGGTTTTGTGGCTCCCGGTGTTTTCTTTTCTGTGGGAAACGGATCCAAAGGCTCTTTGAGTGTTTAAGGTTGCAGATCCCTGTCCTAGAGTAATAGCTTCTTGAGAAGACTGTGAACAACAAAGTGGCTAGATTCACTCTTTCACACAAAAGAAATGTTCACCACTGTATGTATCCAACCATATCCCTGAAGGCCTTATACAACTAGGAGGGACATGGATCTAAAACACACATGGACAAATGAACAACTAAAGGGAAAGCTGATTAAGCACTAATCTAATTAGTTGCAATGAAAAATAAATAGAATGGCAAAAGAATAGTGGTGATCCTAACATGATCAAAAAAGCTTGCTAGGAACAAATCGCAGCAGAGGTTTACCATAACGAAATACCAGTGTGACTATTTTGTAATGGTATTGTACAAAAGGAACAAAGACATATGGAAGCAAACAACATCAGAGCACATATGCAACTTTTGCATAGATAGCTTGTATGTTTGTAATGGCAAAAATGTAATGACACTTCACCATCTTGCTTAATCTAGAACATCTCCTTTGAAAGTATTTAGTTTGACATCTGTTAGTTATAATTATTATTAAATTTTTATCTTACTTTTTAAAGTGAACATACTGAATACTCTTTTTACTCTTTTCCCAGAAACAATAAGCCTGTGAAATGAAGCTGAGCGAGAATAATTTTTAAATGTACTGGTCCAAGGTCACCCAGCCAGCTTTCATTCCTAAGGCAGGCTTTCGTCAGTTTTCTAGTTACTAGGCCAGCACTTAATCACTACACTAAACTGGTTTTTAGTTATGGAACAACCTTATTCCAGGTAATAACATACAGATAATAAGGTCCATTCTGGTTTGTACCAGAATCAAATAATCAGCTTCATATTTTCAAAAAAATTATAGGCCTTTGCCTTGGCATAAAGGTTGCTCCAATCAGATATGGACAAATCAGCCTTTGGTCAAATTGGAAGTCTCCATTTACACTTACTGTACTAGATTTGGCCTGGTGCCAAGTATGTTTGTTGAACAAATCACATAAACTCAACATTTTAGTTTTCTATTATAATTGTTCAATAAACTGAAGCACAAAATGGCACAACATTATTTGAAAAATTCCTTGCTAATACTTTCCTACTTTTCTTTTTAACTTTTTCTTATAAGAGCAGGATTCAAATACCAACCTTGTGGGTGGGATCAGGTGCACCCAGGTATATAAATAGGCATTCCACACCTTTCTTGTTCACACTGAAATTGAAATCTCTTCAGCTGTTGCTCTAAGAAGCAAGAGGGCAGGAAAGGTAAGGTTATTGCTGCTTGCGTAGCAAAGGTCCTATTAAAAATCTTTTATGTTTGTGAGTCAAGTTACTTAATAATAAACAATGGTAACAAGTAGAGCTATGATATTTAAATAATCCTGACATTCTTTTTGACAGGAAAAAAAATCCATTTTAAACAGAGCTTTGCAAGTACACAACATATTTTTACAGCCAAGATACATTATTTTCAGTTATTTGCTTTCTCTTTCTAGTCTGCCAACAGTCTTTCCTTTACCGTGCTTTGATTTCCTGTTTGGCAAGGACAAATCCATTTAATTTCTTTTAAGGCTGCACTTGAAAGGGAATGGCTTCTGTGTTGTACAAAATGGAAGTTTTATATCTTTAAAAAGGATTTTCATTCACTGTACATGACTTCTTCCTGTAAAGCTTATAATGAATATTATTGTGGATTCTACAGTAGAAATACATTGAATACAAAAACCCTGACTTTTACATTCTTGTTTAAAGTGTATATAAGATTTACTACATAGATTTCAAGCGGTAATATCAAAGTACATTTATCTGGGAGATAAATCTACATTTATAGACATTGTACATTTATCTGACAGATAAAGAGCTGAGGTGGCGCAGTGGTTAGAGTCCAGTACTGCAGCTACTTCAGCTGACTGCTAGTTCAGCAGATCAGCGGATCAAATCTCACCAGCTCAAGGTTGACTCAGCCTTCCATCCTTCCGAGGTGGGTAAAATGAGGACCCAGATTGTTGGGGGCAATATGCTATTTAGTGTACTGTCTTTGGTGCAAGCAGCCCAGAGTCCTTGGAGAGTGGGCGGCATAGAAATATGACTAATAAAAATAAATAAGTAAAAAATCTGTAAATATCTAGTTTTTTTTCTATACTTCGTTGCTGCTATCCAATGTTTGTTCAGATTTTTGCAACTCTTAGTATACATCATACTAAGCCACAATGCATTTTGTTTTTAGTTTAGTATAACTAGTGAACTCAACATTTAATAAATGATTAAGGAAACTTATCTTAGAGTGGATCTCAGTTTAGAGTGATGCATGAATCCAATCTATAGTTCAAGTTCGAGTACTCACTAATTGTGAGTACTCTTTTGCAGCTTTCAAATTCTATTCCCCAATAGGCACAAGGAAGGAAGGAAGGAAGGAAGGAAGGAAGGAAGGAAGGAAGGAAGGAAGGAAGGAAGGAAGGAAGGAAACTTGGGAGGAAATTCATTAAGTTCAGCAGTGCTCAGCTGAACTTAAATTTGTTGTAAATTTGCCTAGGTAGTCAATTCCTCTCTAAATAGAGAAGTTCTATACCAGTACATGAGATTTAAATCATCTTTTCTTTCTTATGTTTTGTTACTATTGTTCTTTTCTTGTAGTATTTTGTCCCATTGCTTTTCAAGTATATCCAGACTAATGCTTTCTTCACTCCTTAGCTTTCACAATGGAAAAAAACATAGCCTCCATCCTGATTTTGGTTCTTGCTGTCTTGAATACACTGGCTAAAGAAACTACTACTAAAGATGGAAGAAAAGACCCCAAAGACCCCAAAGAGACCCATCCTAAACTTCCACAGACTCTTTCAAGAGGTAAGGCTGTGTATTTTATACCAATCATCTCAGTTGTTAATCAGACCTGTTTATTTTTAAGAAGCAACATAATTTCTAAAATTATTTATCAGTTATTTTCCTTCAAATAATTTTCAACAGACAGAATATTATGTAATTTATAATCAATTTTTAAAAATCCAGCATGCCTAACAAATGTTAGATCAGGGGATAGATAGTTTACAACATTGTTTTTCAACCTTGGCAACTTTAAAATATGTGGACTTCAGTTCCCAGAATTCCCTAGTCTACATATCTTAAAGTTGCTGAAGTTGAGAAATACTGATCTACAACATGAAAAGAATCTTGTGTCTCAGTGTGGACAATGTAAAATGGATATAAAGCCATTCCAAGGATCTAATGACTAATGGAATAATGATCTGAGGAATATATAGCTATTTATATATATTTATTTGAAAGTTAGTTCCATTAAATTAATGGTTTGAATTAATTGAATAATTTGCTATATTGGCTAGAGCTGGTAGGAACTGGAGTGTGTGATCCAAGGCAGTGTTTGCCTATCTTTATAACTTCAAGATGTGTCAATTCCCAGAATGTCAAAGAAAAGTAGATATTGCACAACAGCTTCCTTTAAAAAAATGAATTCAAGTGTTAATCATATATCAGTCTGGGGGGGGATTAACAGTCTTTAGAGATAATAATTATTAGAAGCTAATAATTCACTCTATGTTTATAAGCTTCTGAATTCACATTAATAAATGAATTCAAAGAAATGCTTGCTGTTAACCCATAACATCAAAAATAGTTCCTTAAAACATGGGGAAATGCTTGGATTAAGAAATGTATTATGTAGTAGAGCTACTATGATATTTGTTCAGATTTGAATGAAGTTATATATTTATGATTTTTTTCAACAATGACATACTTAAACTAAATTCCATTTGTCATTTATCTTCAGGCTGGGGTGATCTACTAATCTGGACTCAGACTTATGAAGAAGCTCTTTTTAAATCCAAAACAAGGTAAAGTAATCCCTTCTGCAAGACCTACTCATTGATTTATGAAAAATAATTTGACTTCCAAAATTTTCATATTTTCAGTATATCCAGTAAAATAAAATATTTCAATTTCTTTTAGTATATCTCAACAAATGATACTGCACATTACCATTATATCACTGCCTCTTTCTTTGTTTATGCTCTTTCGATCTTATGAAAAAGAATTTGCTTTCATTTTTTCCACCCTGAAAGATAAGAACAATTTAGGGAAATTCTTATGGGTGGGGTTGCCATATGATCTTGCCCTAACCTTTCATTCTTTCTTCCTTTCTTTCACAATATAATCACCATTACAGCAGTTTTCAGCTTTCCCGAGTTTCCATATTCCAATTAAATCCAAGAAAATTACAACATGAGGAAATTCATCTTGCAGACTTCTATGGATCACAAAGCAACAGGAAATAGACTTCACACTAATAGACAGACTGATTAAGCAACACTATAGAACTTACCTTTTTTTTTTAACAGTAAAATCATCTCACAAAACCACAGAAGAAATGCTAAAGAAATTCTAAAGCATTATGGGAATGAGATAGAAATGCAGAAAGATCTTTTGCAGAAGAAATTTAGGAAAAATTTATTTCAGCACTATGTTTGATAAAAACTAAGCACAGATTTTAGATCCCTTCCAGACACATTCTAATTCTCATCTCCCCCATCAATATAATCCATTGGCTATGCCAACTACACTGATGGAAATTGAAGGCCAATACAGTGGGACATGTTTAATTAGAGAAGTTAGATAACTAAAGTTGTGTTATGGACCACTTTTTCTTTTACAGCAACAAGCCTATAATGATCATCCACCACTTAGAAGAATGTCCTCATAGTCAAGGTACTGTTGTTTTAACAACTGAAATTTGCATCCCATCTATCAAAATTAATTACTTCCTCCCATCAGGTTTTTTTCACCTGAATCACCTGAAAAAGCAACCTGTTTTAACTTAGTAATTAAAAGATGAAAGACATAACTAATTTGAATAAAAGGTTTTGTAGCAGCCATGGTAATTAGAAATGAAGTGTTATGATTTGTAAAGAACAATGTTAATCCCATTCATGTGTATATAAAAGAAATCCAAGTTTTAAAATCCAAACACAATTATTGTGATAGTTTTAAGTATTTTTCTTTAAATCATTTTTATGCTTCATTTTTATAATATCGTGTGTGTGTGATTTTGAGTCAGTTTTTGACTGAACTAGTCCCTGCAGTTTGCTTTGCAAGATTTCAGAAATGGCTTGCCATTGCCTACTTCCTAGGGCTAAGACTGACCCAAGGTGACCAACTAGCTTTGTGCCTAATGTAAGTCTAGAACTCAGTCTTCCAATTTATAGCCTGATGTCTAAACCACTACAAAATTGGTTCTCCTCTACAGTATTACTTTTTCATTTTATATTGAGATATACCAGGCATTAATATAGTTTACAAGTTTGGCCTGATTTGTACTATCAATTGATATATAACATTTTTTCTATTTTTTTTTAAAAAATAGCTTTTCTAATTATTGCTCTGTTTTAGCGCTGAAGAAGGCATTTGCTGAACACAAAGAAATACAGAAAATGGCAGCAAGCTTTGTTCTTCTTAATATTATAGTAAGTTTTCAGATGATGTTTGAATTATTATATCTGGATATAATTTTACACAAGGCATTTTACCAAAATGAAAATGAGCTGCAAATAATTTGAGAAAATGAAAGCTATTATTATAAAATTTGCAAGTACATAATTTGCATTGATTTTCTGAGTTAACAATTCATAGAGTATATTAATAAATATATTCAGTCTTATAGTAATTCACAATATGTATTTTGAGTAATATTGTTTCTTACATGTATACTTATAGGAAAATATGATCAAAACGTGATGTGACAATCTCAACTTTCTCCAGTTGTACTGTCAGTTATACTGGCTGGAGGATTATGGTAGCTGAAGTTGGTTGAAGAATATGGAGAATATCTTGAAATTATACTTCTGTGAATTTTGTGCAACAATGCAATAGTTGTACCTTGTCCTTCTCTATCAAATCTTTTAACTATATTTAATGGTTGGAATGAGAAAGAGATACAGAGATTTGAGCTTAAATGAGATAGGAATATCAATATCTTTTTTTCCCCTTAATTCTAGTATGAAACTACAGATAAACATCTTTCACCAGATGGTCAATATGTGCCCAGAATTTTGTTTATAGGTGAGTCTTTAGAAGTTGAAAATATTTACTTGAAAAACTGGTATCTAGCTAATAAAAATAGTCTCAACAAATATTTATTGTGCAAACAAAATTTGTTTACTATTCAGTATGAATGTGAAAAAACTAGAAAAAAGAATCACATACAGGTGATATCATTTGCAAAGTCTTTCCCCAGTCTGGTATCATCTGAATGATTTGACATCATATTCCTCAATATACACAAGTTCATAACCTAGCTCTAATTAGGAATTTGTACTTCAGATGTTGATGATAGGAAAAATATGAACGACTAGCTTTACAGACTAATTCTATCTTCCCTTGTCTCTAGATCCTTCACTGACTATTAGAGCGGATATTACTGGAAGATATTCCAACCGTCTCTATGCTTATGAGCCTCAAGATATTCTACTGTGTGAGTAATTTGTCTTTCATTTCACAGCTTTCAGAAGATTTAACAAAGGAAAATCCAGTGACTTATGCTATAAGCAAATATTTGAATATACCATTAGAATTTATCACCAAAAAACATCCATTTATTTGACACCATTTCCTTTCATGTGTTGTAAGTGAAAGCCAGCTGAAAGGTTTTATCCTGAGAGTTTAGCCATGTTGAACATTTATGTGTGACTCTGTATGATACGAATTGGCAGGCACTGGTGATTGGCCAGCATTGGTGATAGGCAACTTCTGTGGATCATGGCCCCTATTAGACCTTGTATGGCATCTTGAGTGTACACTGGCCATTGTGGAATTGTGGCCATTCCCCATTTTGGGAGTTGGATAAAGTTTCTGAGCTGCCATCGTGTCATACCAGAAACAAGTGCCAGTTTGGTGTAGTGGTTAAAGAACTGGATTAGAAACTGAGACATTCTGTTCTTCCATTAGTCAGAGAAGGTGGTTGGGTAACTTTGGGCCAGTTCACTCTTTCAGCCCAATCCACCGTGTTGTGGACAATATAGGAAGAGGAATATATAGTCCCTTGACTACAAAATAATAGAGGGATATAAATCTGAAGAATAAATAAAGATGCCCAATTGTCCATGCAAGTGGCGCTGGACTTTAGGAATCTCTGAACTACCCTTTCTTTAGCTCTCTACCACAGTATGCAAGTGACAAATCATTCCTAGATAAAACATTTGCATTTGAGATAAATTAAGAGTAGTTCATCAAAATGAATACAATCCAATTTAACCAAATTATGAATCTGTTTTCTACAATAAACATGCTGTGAATGGTCATGCTATTTTAAGTCAATTTAAGGTGTGGTTTTTATTTTTGCAGCTTGTTTAATTCAAATAATTCAAGCTATAAAATTGTTTAATAGCACATGTTTTGTTTCCTTAAAAAATAATGACTCCAAGTTCTTTATTCCTAGTGTATTCAAATATGCAGAAAGCTCTGATTCTGCTAAAGACAGAATTGTGAAGAAAGAAAAGTGACCTAATCTCAGATCTTCTGCACCTGACAGTCCAAATATGCTTAGTTTTCTCCCCCAAATGAAAGCAGCCTGGACTTTGGATTTGCATAGGGTATGGTTTGCTAATATGCTACTTTTTAATACCAAAACTATGTTATAAATATTCATTTATAAAATAATACTAACGTATGCTAAATCATGATTTAAAAATAAATCCAGATTACATCTTTACCAAAAAAGAGTCTCTCACTGTCATTTTTTAAACATCCACCTGTAAGTTTCTTAGTCAAAAGCAATACACAGGTAAAATATCTGAAAGAGATGACAATGAAAATAAGAAAATGTATAAAATTATAAATGCCAAAGTGTACTTGGATCATTGTTGGTGTCTTCAATCTGGGTGAGAAAAGTTTTGATGTGAAAATATAAAAATCAATGCCTATCAATCCAATGTACCAAAAATTGTGCTTTGACTGCTTTTTGCAAACCATTTTGCAAACCATTATGAGGAATAGATGCATGAATTTAAATAAATAAGTGAATTGAAACAGGTATTTTCCATCTGTGAAGCCGTTGCCTCAGTGTTTCAGTCTCAATTTACCTAAAATCTTTTGAATAGTTAATGGTTGACTTGCTATTTATATTACACACTGAAATGTATAAGCAAAAACCCTGTAATTGAAGTATGGTCATCTATTAAATATTAGCCTAACGCGTTTAAGTATTAATGCTGGAAATTGCCTTTCCACAATCATGGGATTCAGGCAGAATAGCAATCTTCCAATTAATAATTCCAATTAAGAAGAGCCTTGATAGTACAGTGGTCTAAGCACCCTGTTATTAACACAGCTGCCTGCAATTACTGCTGGTTCAAATCTCTCCAAGGCTCAAGGTTGACTCAGCCTTCCATCCTTTCTAAGGTAGGTGAAATGAGGACCCAGTTTGTGGGGGCAATAAGCTGACTTTGTATAAAATATATAAAAAGTATGAAGGCTATTGCTTAACGCATTGTAAGCCGCCCTGAGTCTCCGGAGAAGGGCGGCATATAAATCAAATAATACACAAATGAAATTTGTCAGTCTACTGGCAAAGTCATAGCTTGCCAAAAATACAGAAACAAAAGTATTTTTATGTACATAAAAGGTTCATACATATTTTAGCTCAGCATGCTGAATAAATCACATAATATATACTGGTTTAACATTCTAGATATAATATATTGTGAAGTATGACATATGACAGTAGACTCAAAGTTGTGTGGAACATTATGCTGAAGCAGAACACTTTTGGCTCCCAGGCTCCCAATTATAACTATTTGCCATGATTAGTGAATATTGACTGTGGAATGGTGAAGATGAATGAAAAACATAAGTTCTCTAGGAAAATAATAATGCAAAATGGAACCTCTCTTGCAGTTCCATTTCTATTACTCCTTTGCCGTTTCATTCACAGATATCCTGAAAGAAAATTAGCAACACAAATAGGCAGGGAGGAAACTCGCACTTTGTTAGTTAGTTAGTTAGTTAATTATATCTGTATACCGCCCTTCTCCCGAGGGACTCAGGGCGGTGAACAGCCATGGTAAAAACAACAACAAAAATTAAAAGCTTGTTAAAATAATTCAATCATTCAGCCAAATTTAAAACATCCAACTAAGATCATTTTAAAACTCCTATCAAAACCCAATTTAAAAAACCTTTATCCTGTCAGTGCAGCTTTCTGGAATAATAGGGTCTTCAGAGCGCAACAGAAGGCATGGAGGTCGGGGATCCTTCGTATGTCCGGGGGCAGTTCATTCCATAAGGCCGGGGTCCCCACAGAGAAGACTCTCCCCCTGGGGGTCGCCAGCCTACACTGTTTGGCTGACTGCACCCTGAGGAGGCCCTCTCTGTGGGAGCGTATTGGTCGGTGGGAGGCAATCGGTGGCAGAATGCGGTCCTGTAGATAACCAGGTCCTAAGCCATGGAGCGCTTTAAAGGTGGTAACCAACACCTTGAAGCGCACCAGAAAGACCACCAGGAGCCAGTGCAGCTCGCACAAGATGGGTGTTACATGGGAGCAACGAGTCACCCCATTACTTGCGCGGCTGCATTCTGGACCAGCTGGAGCCTCCGGGAGCTCCTCAAGGGGAGCCCCATGTAGAGAGCATTACAATAGTCCAGCTGGGAAGTGACGAGGGCATGACTGTGCGCAGGGCGTCCCGATCCAGAAAGGGACGCAACTGGGAGATCAGGCGAACCTGCTTGCCAGCTTTCGTGCCACTTCTGGGTCAAAATCAGGGTTTTATGCCTCCAAACAAATTGAAAATGCTAGTAGGTCAGTTGTTACAAGTGGCTGCTGCCATTCCAAAAACAACCCATGAGTATTTGTAGTTTTCTATTTACCCTGCCTGGCATAGCAATGAAATACAATTGCTTCACAAGCTACACTGGCTTCCAATAGACATCTGGGTGTGATTCAAATAGTGGTTATCACCTTCAAGTCCTAAATGACACAGAGCCAGGTATTTTGCAGGATCTTCTTTTCTTAGCTGTTCTGCTTGTCTCACCAGGACAGGACAAAATAGGACAGGACAACAGAACAGAACAGGGAAGGACAGGACAGGACAGGACAACACAGTTGGAAGGAATTTTGGTCCTTCTAGTCCAACACCCTCTCATGGATAAAAACCTATACTATCTCAAATTGTTGTCCAATCTCTTTTAAAATCTCCAATGATGGAGCACCCACAACTTTTGAAGGCAAGATTCCACCAGATCCAGTAGCATAGGGATTGAAATAGTACTGATACTTTTGAAACTTGGTATTGGAGAAAACTTTAGAGTAGCATGAAAGCTAAATAAACAAATTGATCACTGAAGAAATAAACACAGAATTTTCACTAGAGACACAAATTACCAGGTTCAAATTGTCCTACTTTAGACATATTATGATAAGGTCTAGCTTTCTGGAGAAATCTGTAATGCTGTGGAAGATGATAGGATACCAGCAAAAAGGTAGATGGTCAATTATATAGCAATGGTGTACCAGTGAAAGTCTTGAAAAAGCTGGCTGAGGACAGATCCTCCTGGAAAAATCTGTGGTTGCCAATCTAATTGTTGTCACTTAATCAATCTGTGAAATCATGCCATTTAGTCGGATTCAGGAGACCTATCTTCTCTTGCATGTTGGTATCTCCGAAACATTTTCCCCTGCTCCTGGATTCAGATAGCCCACCCATTCAGCTTTCTGTAGGGTCTTTAAAATCTGTTTCTTTCCTCAAGCATTTATTTGTTAGTTGAGCCTGCTGTGTTAAGTTTGGTATGTTTTTTATTTTTCCTTCCTTCCTTCCTTCCTTCCTTCCTTCCTTCCTTCCTTCCCTCCCTCCCTCCCTTTCCCTTCTCTCTCTATACCAATGACTGCATTTCTAGGGATCCATCTGTTAAAGTACTGAAGTTTACAGATACAACAGCCACTGGCCTCATTCTAGACAGTGACAAGTCTGCATATAGTGCTGCAACCAGAACAATCTGGAGCTGAATATGCTTAAAACTAGAGATGGGAATAGATTTTAGGAGAAGCCCTTCTGTTCTACCACCTCTTATTCAACAATATAGTATCAGCAGTATAATCTTCAAGTTTTTGGATTCTGTAATTTCCCCTTGAAGTGGACACGTAACATTAGAACCATATTAAAAAGGCACAACAAAGAATATTATTCCTGTATCAACTCAGGAAGTTCAAACTGCCCAAGAGCTATTGATACAGTTTTACAGAGGAATTACTGAGTCTGTCACTTGTACTTCTTTAACTGTCTTGTTTAGTACAGCAACCAAACAGGATAGGTACAGACTCCAATGAATAGTTAGGACTGCAGAAAGAACAATTACAACCAGCCTGCTTTCCATAGACAATCTGTATATTGCAAGAATCAGAGAGAGGACTGAGAAAATCTCTATAGATCCATCTGGACGTAAACCATTTCAACTCTTCCTTTGGGATGCCATTATAGGATATTGCATGCCAAAACAACTGACAGTCAGTTTTTTTTCTTCATGCTTCTGCTGAACCCAATTCTCACAATACTGTCTAATGTCTGTGAATATTTAGCCACAGGCTGTAGTAGTACAATATTATTATCCCTATTATCTTATTTACCACTCCCTTATTGGGGTGATATGATGATGATGATTCTATTGCTTTGCATGTACACTGAGCGTTTCTGCATCAGAGACAGATTCTTTGTGTGTCTAATCACACTTGACCAAATAAAGTATTTTATTCCATTTTTCCAGATGGGCTTTTAGAAACCTCAGTTGGATTGTACTGTTGATGTACATTTAGTTATTATATTTAACATATTTGTTTTTCTTAGCTACAGATTTTTAAATTACAATTTTTGCTTTTCTGTTACATTCTTGGCACATTTTATAAACTGCCAGCTGCCCACACTCACTACATTGAGAAGGGCATCCTATCAATCATATCAACATGGTGAATATTCACAAACATCTTTACTCATAGTTAAGGCTAAGTTCCTCTTTGATAGAGAACTGCAATTAAGAAGAATGTGAGTGTCATCACTGTAAAAAGAAAAGGCAAGGAATAGGAAGAATACAAGAGCAACTTGAATCAAAATCAGGACCACAGGAGATATGTTTTAAATGCAACTAATTTTTGTGTGATTCCTTATTCAAGGACAAACCGTGTTTAGACTTCAGGAAATTCCAGAGGAAGAACAACATGAGACATAGAAAAGTCTTCTTACTGAATTTTAAAGTATATTTAGATAGTAGCTAAATTGTGGATTGATATTCTTGTGCTCCTCAACTATTAGCTCCACAAGAATAAAGTTTACTCCCAGCTCATGAATAGGTATTGAACTGTAGCCTAAGATCTGCATCCATAGACCTCAGTTCCAATTAGATGTCCATACCACTTCATGGAAAGTTTTATCTTTCAATGAAGTCTTGTGATACTCTATTCCAATATGTGGGCTTTCAGATATTTTCAATTCATTTCATTCAATTCGTTTCATTCATTTCCAACTCCCCAGAGATAATAAAAACTTCATATTATGGCTACAAGAATAAGATAATTCCAAGATGTTACTAAAGGGATGAGACAAAACTTAATACTTGACTGCTCTCTAATGGCCATCTGGATTTCTGAAATTCAAGCCTAATAATCCGCTTGAAGAACAGTAACTGGTTTCCTACACTATCTTTATTTTCCAGAACTGCGTCTTCTTGACATTCTGTTTTTCCCACAGAGTGTAAGTCATTATTACTTACATTTCTTTTAAGCTTTCTGCTCTCTACAGGCTTCCTCCAATTATCCTTTTAAAATTAATATATTTAATATGCTTGAACAATCTGCATTTATATAATGTTAATAGAAATACTACAAATGCTTTGGCAGTTCAACAAGAGCT